>NC_069500.1:828681071-829033571 GCF_027579735.1 Bombina bombina
GAGAGAGAGAGAGAGAGGGGAGATGGAGAGAGAGAGAGAGAGAGAGAGAGGGGAGATGGAGAGAGAGAGAGAGAGAGAGGGGAGATGGAGAGAGAGAGAGAGAGAGGGGAGATGGAGAGAGAGAGGGGAGCGAGAGAGAGGGGAGAGAGAGAGAGAGAGAAGGGAGATAGAGAGAGAGAGAGAGAGGGGAGATAGAGAGAGAGAGAGAGAGAGAGAGAGAGAGGGGAGAGAGAGAGAGTGGGGAGAGAGAGAGAGGGGAGAGAGAGAGAGTGGGGAGAGAGAGAGTGGGGAGAGAGAGAGTGGGGAGAGAGAGAGTGGGGAGAGAGAGAGTGGGGAGAGAGAGAGTGGGGAGAGAGAGAGAGAGAGAGAGAGAGAGAGTGAGTTAAAGGGACAGTGAACTGAATTTTTTTTTCCCCTCAATGTGTTTCCAAATTATAACTTGTTAAACCAGCTGCATAATATATTAGAATGCTTCTTTAGGTTTATAGCTGTTTTCTCTTTGAAATCACAACCCATCAAAATGGGTTGAGCTTGCAGGGAAATCATATAGCCTTATTTTATCCCTTTTTGTACACACACATGCTTCTTTTTATTATCTCTATCTGTAAACTTGGAGGGAACAATTAAACATTAATATTTTGTTACTCATCTCTCCTACCTCCTACTTGGAGTGTAATTTCTTCTCCTAGCTACATTTTCACAGCTTTTCTATAAGCCTATTATTAAGTGTAAAAACTTTCAGTATAAGCAAAGATACCACAGGCAAAATCACCGATTTCAAATGCCCAATAAAGGAAAATTAGTTATTTGTAATCAATCTAATACACTCCAGCAGGTAAAATTGATCATTGGGAACAAATTTAAGGGGACAAAATGTAGGGTATGCTGTCCCTTTAAGGAAAGTAGTGAAAATGGGTTGTATTATTTTGTATTATCTGGCTCATAAATTCACTTTATTTGTGGAGTGTTCATAAAAGTTTTAGTGTAGAATTTGGACTTAGAAAAGTGTAAGAGGAGTTGCAAATACATTGCTGGACTATTACGCACCTGCAGATTCAGAATTGAGCAAACACTTGTGATGTTTTTAAATAAAATGTGACCAGTAGTAGCCTTAATGTGCTGACTCAGAGGGGTGCAAATGGAATGGAGATGTAATGTGATCAGGGGTCTGAGTTTTGGGGTATTAGCAGCACTAGGAGTTTACAATATATGAGAACCTGCATATAAGACGCACAGTACCAGGGGCTCCACAAGCAGATAATGATGGCTGTAACTAGCAGCGTGTGCTTCTGTGGCTTGTGCCTTTATAGCATCGCGTGCCTCTTGGTCCCACTGTCTGCACCTCTCATGCAGTTATCTATGGATGTCATATACAGATCTGTACTTCTTTTCCTTAAAAGTAATGTTACATGTATACTTTCTATACATTAATTTATTTACATTTTAATATAGATCATACAACTATTTTTATACTTTTGAAGTATATTTATTAGCATATTCAATATTAACACTTTTTACCAAGCAAAACTGTAATTATTTATTATTTTTGTACCAGTCTAATTAACAAAATTATATCAGAACATTTTATAATCATATGTTAATAAAATCTATTTGTTATTGGTGTTGACAGAAGTTCATTTAGAAAGACAATCATGGTGTTTTGGCATTCTGTAAGTGTTATATCATAGATGATAGCACAATACATTTTTGTGATTTCAAGCAATATATCCTGTGATACTGGGCTGGCACTAATTATCTCAGACAATAAGCACTGTGATATTATTGTGACACTGGCACCAATTATCTCAGACAATAAGCACTGTGATATTACTGTGACACTGGCACCAAGCATCTCAGACAATAAGCACTGTGATATTACTGTGACACTGGCACCAAGCATCTCAGACAATAAGCACTGTGATATTACTGTGACACTGGCACCAAGTATCTCAGACAATAAGCACTGTGATATTATTGTGACACTGGCACCAATTATCTCAGACAATAAGCACTGTGATATTACTGTGACACTGGCACCAAGTATCTCAGACAATAAGCACTGTGATATTACTGTGACACTGGCACCAATTATCTCAGACAATAAGCACTGTGATATTACTGTGACACTGGCACCAATTATCTCAGACATTAAGCACTGTAATATTACTGTGACACTGGCACCAAGCATCTCAGACAATAAACACTGTGATATTACTGTGACACTGGCACCAAGCATCTCAGACAATAAGCACTGTGATATTACTGTGACACTGGCACCAATTATCTCAGACAATAAACACTGTGATATTATTGTGACACTGGCACCAATTATCTCAGACAATAAGCACTGTGATATTATTTTGACACTGGCACCAATTATCTCAGACAATAAGCACTGTGATATTACTGTGACACTGGCACCAAGCATCTCAGACAATAAGCACTGTGATATTACTGTGACACTGGCACCAATTTTCTCAGACAATAAGCACTGTGATATTATTGTGACACTGGCACCAATTATCTCAGACAATAAGCACTGTGATATTATTGTGACACTGGCACCAATTATCTGAGACAATAAGCACAGTAATATCACAGTGCTTATTGTCTGAGCTAATTGGTGCCAGTGTCACATTAATATCACAGTGCTTATTATCTGTCTCAGATAATTTGTACCAGTGTCACAGTAATATCACAATGCTTATTGTCTGAGCTAATTGGTGCCAGTGTCACAGTAATATCACAGTGCTTATTGTCTGTCCAGGGGCAAAGCTACAGGGGGTGCTGAGGTCGCAATTGTGTTTGTTTGTGGAACCATCAAATTACAGACCTTGTTACTACAGCATAAGGGGAGGGGGTAAACAGTGTCACTATACAGTACCACTATATACAGTATGGGGGGCAGGACTATAAAGTGACCACAGTAGTTTGTGACATAAAGTACTGGGGCTGGTAGGGTCAGGCCAGCCATCTCACCGGCAGATTACAGACTGTGTCACTGACTCACTATATACAGTACTGGTGGGTTAAACAGTGTCACTATATACAGTAATAGGGGGGGTCAGACCATCTCACAGACAGTTCACACAGGGTACCTCCTTTTGCAGACGTGATCTGATTCACATTTTTTTCTGTAATAAATGTTAAAAAAAAATAATAATATATGTTTAAAACTCACTTTTTTGGGTGGGGGGTGGGGGGGGGTGAGGGGCCCTTCTTAGATTCTTGCACCTGGGCCCTGTGGTTTCTAGTTACGCCTCTGCATGCAACCGGAGCATAGAAGACTACTTCAACTTGTCTTGTTGTACTTGTTATCTATATTTGGCGGCGGCGCATCTTTTTAGGTAGGTCAGTGGTGGCGGGGTTGGGGTTCAGGTTGACTGACTCACTGTCTTCTTCTGTTGTTGTTGTGTGACAGTGACTGTGTTAACTTCGAAGTTCGAATCGACTATGTATTGTGATATAATAATTGTGATTACTATTAGATTGATTTAGATATGTGTCAGACTGTCAGTGGCGGTGGCGGGCCTCAGCCTTTTATAGTGACTCCTGTCCTCCTGAGCCTGCTGGGGCCCTGGGCCAATCTTTTATTTTAGGCGGCAGTGCGGCACTAAGTTGAAGTTAGATAACGTGAGTTGAAGTTGAACTTATACATTTATTACAACGAACTTGCAGCCTCGCTGCCAAAATAGTCAAGTGACTCAAGTCACTTCCCTTGACTATAGAGGCAGCGAGGCTGCAAGTTCGTTGTAATAAATGTATATCAAGTTGACAAGTTCAACTCAAGTTATCTAACTTCAACTTAGTGCCGCCTAAAAGAAAAGAAAAGATGGCCCAGGGCCCCAGCAGGCTCAGTCACACGACAAGGAAGTTGGTTTCTTATTCAAGCTGTTTCTTATTCGTGAAATTCTGTTTCTTATTCATGGAAGTTGGTTTCTTATTCAATTTTTTTTAAAATAAAAAAATAGGTTTTATTAAAATAATAATATGATTCATATAAATGTAGTTACACAGAGGTGGAATCTCTTTATATAACAGATATACAAACTTGAAAAAAGGGCATACGTTGGCACCACTACAAATATTACTATTTTGAATAAATAACATATATTTTCAAAGGGTTAATAACCATTGGGCCACTGATTTCACTATGAATATATACAGGGTAGATCCCCCTCCATGCCATGCAATTGTTTTTAGCCTGGCCCAATGGTGTTTTGGGCACAGAAATTGATGCCAATCCTGGCATAGGTGACATAATTCTCAATTTTGAATAAGTAACAGATATTTTCAAAGGGTTAATAACCATTGGGCCACTGATTTCACTATGAATATCTACAGGGTAGATCCCCCTCCATGCCATGCTATTGTTTTTAGCCTGGCCCAATGGTCATTAACCCTTTGAAAATATTGGTTACTTATTCAAAAATGAGAATTATGTCACCTATGCCAGGGTTGGCATCAATTTCTGTGCCCAAAACACCATTGGGCCAGGCTAAAAACAATTGCATGACATGGAAGAGGATCTGCCCTGTATATATTCAAAGTGAAATCAGTGGCCCAATGGTTATTAACCCTTTGAAAATATCTGTTACTTATTCAAAAATGAGAATTATGTCACCTATGCCAGTGTTGGCATCAATTTCTGTGCCCAAAACACCATTGGGCCAGGCTAAAAACAATTGCATGACATGGAGGGGGATCTACCCTGTATAAATTCATAGTGAAATCAGTGGCCCAATGGTTATTAACCCTTTGAAAATATATGTTACTTATTCAAAAATGAGAATTATGTCACCTATGCCAGTGTTGGCATCAATTTCTGTGGCAAAAACACCATTGGGCCAGGCTAAAAACAATTGAATGACATGGAGGGGGAATGGGATCTACCCTGTGTAAAATCATAGTGAAATCAGTGGCCGAATGGTTATTAACCCTTTGAAAATATGTTATTTATTCAAAATAGTAATATTTGTAGTGGTGCCAACGTATGCCCTTTTTTTCAAGTTTGTATATCTAATTGTTATATAAAGAGATTCCACCTCTGTGTAACTACATTATATGAATCATATTATTATTTTAATAAAACCTATTTTTTTATTTTAAAGTAAATTTAAAGCAGTCTGACAAAAAAATTGAATAAGAAACCAACTTCCATGAATAAGAAACAGAATTTCCCGAATAAGAAACAGCTTGAATAAGAAACCAACTTCCTTGTCGTCTCAGTCACTATAAAAGCTGTAGCCTGTTTTTGGTTATTTACTACTACTACTAGTAATAATTATTATTAAATCAAGTCACCTATTTTATGTAACCTCTCACCTATTGAGTCAGCTCAAGAGGGATCTTGGGGCTGCTAAGAACCCCAATAATTACTGAAATACCCCCAATTATCAATGGTGTCCAACTGTCCATATCCAAAAATTTGCAAGTCAATTTTTTGTTCTACCTAGGGAAGGCAAGATGTAAATGAGGAGAGGTGTATTTAAATAATAGGCAATATGTAGTGGAAATTATTGATACTAGTTATTTATTTGTCCAGTTTTTTAAAGTCCATAGGTTTAATTAATGTAAAATATCTCATATGCATCACAAATATGGAGCAGAAGTAAATAAGTGGCAGTCAAGGGGGTCAAACTGCTGTTCATTTGTGGTGCAGAGTGCAGACTGCAGAGAGACAAAATGTTGATTTTTATGTTACTAGCAGCCATGGGGTAAAATGGCTGTCACTGCTCAATTGTGAAAAATATACCTGGTTAAATGAAGAGTGGGGGCTATTGGGAGTGAGCTTTGTGTGACTCTGAGTCTGACTTATAGTGAGTGACTGAGGCTGCCAATCTATTGAATCACATTCTTTTTTTTTAGGTAGGTGGCGGCTGGCGGCACTTGATGAAGTTAGTTAGTTGATATTATTTATAACACACACACTTGTGTTCTTGTAGATTGTGGGGTGTCCAAACTTCTGTCTCAAAGGGCCACAAAGTTTTCTCTTTTTTCTTTTTCTTCTTTTTGCTAAGATGGAGGTGAGATTTATTTCTAGATAGAAATAATACAACGTACAATAGATAGACATGTTACATTATTTTGGTTTGTATGTGTTTAACTTGCAACTAGATATTATGATAACTAATGTACTTGTGTTGTTGTAAAGGCAAAAACACACACAAATGTATACACACATATACATACACATGCAGATATACACTAAACACACACATGTATACAATTACACACATATACATACACAAGCAGATATACACTAAACACACACACATGTATACAATTACACACATATACATACACATGCAGATATACACTACACACACACACACATATCCTTTGAAAAGCATATCTAAATATGCTCTGTAGCTACTGAGCATATTTAGATATGAATTTCAACAAAGGATATCTGATTTCCTTCATTCTTTTGATATCCTTTGTTGAAAAGCATATCTAAATATGCTCAGTAGCTATTGAGCATATTTAGATATGCTTGTCCACAAAGGATATCAAAAGAATGAAGGAAATCAGATATCCTTTGTTGAAATTCATATCTAAATATGCTCGATAGCTTATAAGCATATTTAGATATGCTTTTCAACAAAGGATATCAAAAGAATGAAGAAAATCAGATATCCTTTGTTGAAAATCATATCTAAATATGCTCAGTAGATACTGAATGGTGGCTGCATATAGATATTGGCTCGCCCATGTGCAATTGCTATTTCTTCAACAAAGGATATCTAAAGAATGAAGGCGTATCCGATTCCTAGACACTGCCTCACCAGCCTCTGAAGTCACCGCACATCACTGATTAGCATATGAACCCCATATAGTTTTAGCTTTCAACTAAGAGAACAAAGCAAAATTGGTGATAAAAGTAAATTATTTTGGATTTTATTGAAGACCACCTGTGTATCCCTCTTTTTGAAAAAAGAATATTATATATATATATATATATATATATATATATCGCAAGTGAATAGTTAAACATTTGTAACTACTGTTTGCAACTTAGTATCAAGCACTGCAGAAAAGAACACATTTTGAGTTACAGCAGAGTCATTACCATAAATTTTGTGTAAAAAGTATATTGACACTTATTGATAGTGTTTAGTATTGCAGCCAATCATCCCAATATGCTGTTTAGTATGTCCCCAAAAAAAGAAAAAAAAAAAAAAAAAAAAGTAGAGTACCAATATATTCAGTATGTGTTGGTGTCCTTGTAGTTTTACATTATTTATTAAACCATTGGGGCTATTGTTTTGGATATTGGTTGTACACAGACCTTAGTGGAAGTAAAGTCGGCTGTGAACCAAATATGGGTGAAAATTTTCAATAATTGTCACACTATTCCTCACATTGTTTCAAGCTCATGTTCAAACTGTAAACAAATATATTTAGCACAATCGTCTATCAATAATCAACTGGAATGTGATGTCAGCCAAAGAAGCACCAACAAGTGGTACCACAGGCGCTGGGAAATTGCCACCAATTAACAATTTTAGCTCCTAATTTCCTTGTATTTCTTACAACCGGAGAACAGGTATAATTTAACCGGGAGACAACTATGCAGCAACATTTTTACAGAGATTTGATAGATGCTGGCGGTAGAAAAAAAACCCTGAAGAGTTATCGTATTCCGATTGCTAGATCATGATCTGCTAGTTGCCTTGGAGACCGTACTTGACCATGTTGCTATGGGGACACGCGCTCCTGTCGCTCGGGGCCAGTTGCCATAGAGACGCGTTGGTCTCAGCGCTTCCTGTATTGATTCGAATTAAGTGACGTTGCCAACTTGTTCCCGTCATGCTCTGCGCTGGCCGAAGGAGGAGGGGAGTCGAGGGAGATAGATCGGCCGCCATATTGAGACCGAGAAGAGGTCTAAATACTGGAATATCTTGGAAACGGCCAGTTTAAAACCTATAGGGGCCCAGGTCAGTGATTATTTATATACTATGTTCCTATATATCCCGATGACACGCCCCCTGGAGAAATCACTCCTCATCATTCCCACCCAAAGCTTATATGGTGTCTGCTTTCCTCATCAATCAGTATCTAGCCCTAGACTTGCCTTCTGTATGACACCTCCGTGCTACCCACATTATGCTCGCGAAAATCTATCCATCATTACCTGTAACTGCCCCAGTCGTTAGCAGTAAAATATCGGTTATGATACCAACCTAATTTTGAAATTGCTCGTGAATACCTTCTTTATATGGAGGTACATTTTCTCGCTGATCTGTCACTCTCCTATTACATTTTCTCTCTCAGGTCTAATCGTTCTGTAATAGTTATATCGTTGACAGTCAGATTTCCAAACCCAGATCTTTGTTTAAATACCCATTCTACATCTGTGATAAATTGGTATATTGGAGGTGTGTGCGTGTGAACATTATTATTTTTATACTATACTCAACTGGGAACCATATCCCATTGATGGTAATAAACACAATGGTACTCAAAAATGTTATTTTTAGTGTCAGATTAGTACAATGGAGTACCCACACGTTGGCATTGCATTATAAAATGATTTAAATAACAGAAGAGGGGGTTGCTCGTCCTGTACCCCTACTATAAAAGCACTTTGAATTATGGGCTAATCAATAGGATAGTAGGCTGCTGTGATTCTTCTCCCCCCCCCCCCCACATCATCTGCTTTTTTGCAGATGCCCTCACTTGCCTGTACTATTGGCATACATAATAAAAGAGGTTATATTGAAAAGGGCACTGTGAGAAAACGTTTTTGTTGTGTTTATTTTGTGCACAAGTGAGCAATTTTAGAAAAAACAAAATGGTACCATAATTTGCATGCCCAGACATAACCAACATAGCTATATGATTGGCTTTATCAATCCGTGAGCAAAGGTTATGTAAGCTTTAGCCAATAGGAACAGGTCTGAGAGATAAAAAGTTACTTTATGCAGCAAAAGAACTTCCATCACATAAAATATTTTTAATGAAACACAAAAGTTGATTGCAACATACCTTTAAAAAAGGGCATAAGTCCTTCCAACAAGTAAACATCTATAATCAGCTGACAGTCTACACTAGAATTTGCATTGTTTTAAAAGATAGACAATCCCCTTATTACCCATTCCCCAGTTTTGCATAACCAACAGTTATATTAATATACTTTTTTTTTTCCTTTGTGATTACCTTGCATCTAAGCCTCTGCAGACTACAACCTCTTTTTTGACTGACCTGGATTTTAGACAATCAGTGCCGACTTATAAATAACTCCACAGTAGTGAGCACAATGTTATCTGTATGGCATACACAAATTAGCACTGTCAACATGCTCTGAGATAAGGAGGCCTTCAAGGGCTTAGAAATTAGCATATGAGCCTACCTAGGTTTATCTTACAACAAGGAATAACAAGAAAACAAAGCAAACATTTTTGATAAAAGTAAATTGGAAAGTTGTTTAAGATTGCATGCCCTATATGAATCATGAAAGTTTAATTTTGACGAGACTGTCCCTTTAAAAGCAAAAATAATTACCTGTAAAAACATTAAAAAGGGCCAATATTTATAATGTTAAAATCATACCCTTATGATAATGCTGGTGCTACAGCCAATGGACAGCTGTTCTGCTTTCTCCATAGCTTTCAATAGTAGCACCTCTGCAGGGAGAGATTGGACCAGTAATAGGGGACAGTGTACTGTAATATTGGTTTCTCCCTTATATTACAGCTATTTAAACACTGGGGTGTTTAAATAGCTGTAATATAGTCAGCAAAGGGCAATTAAATACAGTAGAATTGCATAATTGACAAAGACATATCACAAAGAGAGTGCAATAGCATTTACTTTAAATTTCAAATGGATTAGTAGATTTTTTTTTTTTATTCTTTCAAAGTTAATTCCATTTTCATCCCCTGTGTCATGCGACAGCCATCAGCCAATCACGAAACACATACAGTGCATTCTTGTACATGCTCATTGGGAGTTAGTGCCTAAGAAATTGCACATTTTGATAATTTGAATTAAATTTAAAAAAAAAAAATATATATACTCTGAATCATGAAAGTTTAATTTTGATTAAAATGTTCAGTATAGATGGGGATACAACAGATATAAGTAGCTATTTGTAAACAATTTAATACACTCCCAACTGGTAAAATGCATAATTGGGAACACATTAAAGGGGACAAAATGTTACAGTATTCTAAGACAGAATACAAGCTTATCATAAGCCATTTATCTGGCTTCTTCCTGTAGAGGTGGAAGCTATGGAGAGGTTGGCACAGCCGTGCATTTAGTATACTGCCTGCATTGGGATATGAAACCCAATTTTTCCATTCATAATTTAAAAGGAGCATGTCATTTTAAGCCACTTTCTAATTTACTCCGGTTATAAAAAATATTTGTTCTCTTGTTATCTATTTGAAAAAGCAGGAATGTAAGCTTAGTAGCCTGCCATTTTTAGTTTAGCACCCTGGGTATAGCGCTTGCTGATTGGTGGCTAGAAAGAAGAAAAAAAAAGGTGGTTTTACACAGGGGCTACCAGCTGCGTAGGGTAAGATTTTAACATTAAAAATAAACAGTTAGATTTGGATCATCTCTACAGTACAACTATACTGTGTCACAGACATTGTGTTAGCTATCACTTTGAGACATTAAACACTAAATAAAATGCTAGATTGAATAAAGCATTCGAAGAAAAGATTAGTCTGAGAATAATTTGTAGATATTTTTTAAAGTTTTATTAGTTGTTTAAATATTGACAAAATGGGGTCTATTTATCAAGCTCTGAACAGAGCTTGATGCCCCGTGTTTCCGGCGAGCCTAAAGACCGCTGCTCCATAACCTGTCCTGCTCTGAGGCGGCAGACAGAAATCAACCCGATCGAATACAATCAAGTTGATTGATACCCCTGCTAGTGGCCGATTGGCCGCAAATCTGCAGGGGGCGACATTGCACCAGCAGTTCCCAAGAACTGCTGGTGCAATGATAAATGCTGACAGCGTATGGTGTCGGCATTTATCAATGTGTGGCGGACATGGTTTGCTATGGCGGATTATGTCCGTCCGCACAATGATAAATGGACCCCAATAAGTGTAAACTTTTATATAGTTATATGTACCATTAATTGCAAAGATAAAGAGAAATCTTGCAAAAAAAGACAAAGACTGCCTTTCTCTAAATAGATATATTAGCAGAAACCCACTATTGTAAATAATCAATTTATTGTGGTAAGGTTATGTCAGAGAACAACACTCGGTGTCATAAGGTAAATGTATCAGCAAATACCCATTCATTGTTACTTAATAGTTAAAATTGTCTCAAAAATTACCACTCACACTAAAAAAACTTTATTGGAGACAAATGTAAAGTCCAGCAGGACTCATACAAACACTGGTTAAAAATAGCTCAAGCTCTTACATACAATTGTAATATTTAAATATATGACAAGGGGAACATATGTAGTAGTATTGCAGCAATCTCTCCAGATAATATTTTAAAGTATATCCTTCATTAAAAATGGTGTTAAGGTTGCTGAGAATCTAGATTTTGTGCAAACAAATTAACACAGTGAGTAGTAGACCATTAGATGGTATGTCACGGTAATGATAGCCAGGATTTATATTCATATACCAGTTTTAAAATAGCTTAAATTCTGGTTAAGTATTTGGTATCTCATACAAACCGGTGCTATGTAGGATTATGGAAAAAAGGGGGGGTGTAGCCGTTATGATAGTAGTGGGTTAAATGTATATCAGTATATCTAAGGTCCTGTAATTGTGCTGTGTTTCTTAATTCAACACTAGCATGACCTGATCATAGTGGTGTAACCCAATATTGTTAATAAATTTATAAACCCCCAAATTTGCTAATAAATGTAGTTTAATAAGAGATGTATACTTGATACTTGTGAGCACAAAAGTAAGCAAATGGATACAAAGTGTATCTTAGCTACAAGGAATCACTTGCTAGGGTAAAAAAAGCTGTCATTAGCGTTGCTTAGTGAGTGAGAGAATACTGTTGTGTCACGGTATATAGAGGGCACTGTTCACGAGGTCATAGTACCTCACTGTTTTTAGTTGCTCGCTCGATATAATATCTTTAATACTTCTAAAATATATGCCTGTGTGGAACTAGTGCAGCATAATATTAACACAGTCTCCGATATAGTAGAGACTTTTTTAGACGAGGTTGTGACCTTTTGATTTCTATCAGCCAGTGTAACATTAATTACAGCCTCCGCTATAGAAGAGGCTTATCATAGCCAGTTATGTGGGCTTGTTACTCTGGAATGTGAACGCATATAGTTTACAATATCTTCACTTATACGTGTTAGCTAACTGGGAAATTAAGGGTGCAACTCAGTCTTAGTGCTAGGTTTACTATATACCTATAACTTATGTGAGTGCGGAATATTAAACGGAAGACAATTGGTACACCATTGATATATATAGTATAAGTCATTTACTATTATAATTAAAAGTACCTTTCTATATACCGTGACACAACAGTATTCTCTCACTCACTAAGCAACGCTAATGACAGCTTTTTTTACCCTAGCAAGTGATTCCTTGTAGCTAAGATATACTTTGTATCCATTTGCTTACTTTTGTGCTCACAAGTATCAAGTATACATCTCTTATTAAACTACATTTATTAGCAAATTTGGGGGTTTATAAATTTATTAACAATATTGGGTTACACCACTATGATCAGGTCATGCTAGTGTTGAATTAAGAAACACAGCACAATTACAGGACCTTAGATATACTGATATACATTTAACCCACTACTATCATAACGGCTACACCCCCCCTTTTTTCCATAATCCTACATAGCACCGGTTTGTATGAGATACCAAATACTTAACCAGAATTTAAGCTATTTTAAAACTGGTATATGAATATAAATCCTGGCTATCATTACCGTGACATACCATCTAATGGTCTACTACTCACTGTGTTAATTTGTTTGCACAAAATCTAGATTCTCAGCAACCTTAACACCATTTTTAATGAAGGATATCCTTTAAAATATTATCTGGAGAGATTGCTGCAATACTACTACAGGTATACCTCACTTTACAGCGCTTCGCTAATACAGCGCTCTGTGGAGCTGAAGTTCAGCCTCCAACGATTTTGAAACAGTGCTGTAATCATTGTGAGATTGCAAGAAAAGTGACTGGCACCATTTTATTATGATTAGTTCACTCTGTTTACAGCATTACAGTGCAATCTGTGTCTCAGTGCTATAGTCTGACAAACTTTACTACAGTAATTGTCACTATTTTACAGGAACAGTATTTATTAAATCCTAATTGAATACTGTGCTGTGCTAGTGTTAAACTAAACGTAGCGCTACTGCACCCATAATATATGTTAGTTCAAACATGTTTTAAAGTCTTTAAACACACAGGTAAGTGAAAAGAAAGCTAAAACTGCCTTGTTTCACTTTAAGGCGGTTTTCACTTTACAGCGGGGCTCCGGTCCCTAACCCGCTGTATGAGCGGGGTATACCTGTATATATGTTCCCCTCGTCATATATTTGAATATTACAATTGTATGCAAGAGCTTGAGCTATTTTTAACCAGTGTGTTTGAGAGTGTTTGTATGAGTCCTGCTGGACTTTACATTTGTCTCCAATAAAGTTTTTTTAGTGTGAGTGGCAATTTTTGAGACAATTTTAACTATTAAGTAACAATTAATTGCTATTTGCGGATACATTTACCTTATGACACTGAGTGTTGTTCTCTGTCATAACCTTACCACAATAAATTGATTTACAATAGTGGGTTTCTGCTAATATATCTATTTAGAGAAAGGCAGTCTTTGTCTTTTTTTGCAATATTTCTCTTTATCTTTGCAATTAATGGTACATATACATGTATTTTTCTAGCATCTCTCTAGAATTATAGGGCCAACACATTGGTACAATAAAATTATTTTGCCCTATAATTTTGATTTTTAACCCACTTGCCCTCAGCCCCCCTCGCTTTATCTAACTTTTATATAGTGTATATAAAGCAATGGGTGCTGCCATGTTGTAACTTGGGTTTCTCTCTCTGCTGTGGCCAATTATAGACAGTTATAAATAGGTCACTAGAGTGTGCAGACAGTTATCAGATCTTTTTTTTTTTTTTTTAAAAAGTGCTAAACTCACCCTTTCTGTACTGTTTCACATCGCTAAATACAGCGGCTCCTGCCACCCATGGTACATCGGTCCCCTTCAATGAGGTGACGTTTGTACCTCTGAACCAAGACATGCGCGTCAACTGACAGGTTTATGTATGCATGCACGGCTATTGGTTCAGAGGTGCAAGCGGCACCTCATTGGTAGAAGCTGTGTAACGACACAGAAAGGGTGAGTTTAGCACCCTTTTTTTTAAGTGATGGTAAATCCTATAGTTTACTAAATGTATTTAATGATCATCTGTTCAATAAATACTTAAACATTTTAATAGCTTATTTTACCTGAATACTGACTTAAAAAGGACACGAGACCCAAATTTGTTTTCATGATTTAGGTAGAACATATAATTTTAAACAACTTTTCAGTTTACTTTTATTATCAAATTTGTTTCATTCTCTTGGTGTCATTTGTTGAGGGAGCAGCAATGCACTACTGGTTTCTAACATATGGGTGAGCCAATGACAATCAGGAAAATATATGCAGCCACCAATCAGCATGTAGAACCCAGGTTCTTTGCTGCTCTTGAGCTTACCTAGATAAACCTTTCAGCAAAGGAAAACGAGAAGGAAGCAAATTAAATAGAAGTAAGTTGGAAAGTTGTTTAAAATTGTATGTTTTGCTTAAATCATGAATGTCTAATTATGCCTTTACTGTCCATTTTAAGTTTTGGCCATGTAGTCAGTTAGAAATGACAAAACTGAAATGTGCATTTCAATGTGAAACAGAATCATTTTTGCAATATACTTCCTTTAGCAAAAATGCTTCTAGTAAAAGTTATTACTGTTTTTCTGCAGCATACGCACATATTCTGTAAAGGCCGTGCATGAGTATTCAAACGCCACACCTCAGAGTCAGCAGTAGATTTCATGACACAAAGTAAAGGATCACTAAACACTGTAGAATAGCATACTCAAATGCATAATAAAAAGACAATACAAAAGCATTTTGAATCTAAAATGTCAGAAATCTACTACTCATTTTAAAGTTAAAGGGACATGAAACCCAAAATTTCTCTTTCATGATTCAGATGGAGAATACAATTTTAAACAACTTTCTAATTTACTTCCATTATCAAATCTGTTTCATTCTCTTGGTATCATTTGTTGAAGGTGCAGCAATGCACTAATGGTTTCTAACTGAACTCATGGGTAAGCCAATGACAATCAATATATACAGTATATGTAGCCACCAATCAACAGCTAGGACCTAGGTTCTCTGCTGCTCATGAACTTGCCTAGATAAACCTTTCAGCAAATGATAACAAGAGAAGGAAGCAAATTAAATATTATAAGTAAATTGAAAAGTTGTTTAAAATTGTATTCTCTATCTGAATCATGAAAGAAAATTTTTTTGGGTTTCATGTCCCTTTAATTCTATTTTGTCTCCCACTGCATCATGTGACAGCCAATCACAAAATACATATACCTGTATCCTGTGAATCTTGCACATGCTCAGTAAGATCTGGTGCCTCAGAAAGTGTGCATATATAAAGACTGTGCACATTTAGATAATGCAAATTATTTGGAAAGTTGTTTTGAAATTGTGTGCACTTTCTGAATCATTAAAGTTTAATTTTGACTTAAAGTGAAGGTCAATTTCGATTAATTAGTGCCCGGTTTTTAATAAACCTATTAAAAACAAGGGCACTTTAATTAATCAAAACTGACATTTCACTCCTTTTCGTCAAATACTTACCTTTTAATCAGGACAGCCGCTGCAGCGCTTCCTCCACCTGTCGCAAGCCCTCTTCGCGGGTCCAAAATGACAAATCCAGCTTCCTCCAATCAGTGTTGCATCAGGCCATGATTTCCCCCCGGGGGGAAATTGGAGGGAAGACGGTTTTTGACGAAGAGGAGTGAAATGTCAATTTTGATTAATTAAAGTGTACTTGTCTTTAATAGGTTTATTAAAAACCGGACACTAATCCAAATTAACCTTAACTTTAAAGGAATAGTAAACCCCAACATTTTCTTTTATGATTCAGGTAGAACATACAATTGTAAACAACTTTCCAATTTAATTCTATTAACAAATTTTCTTCATTCTCTTGTTATCCATTGCACTACTGACAGGAAGCTGAAAATATCTCTTTAGCCAATCACAAGAGACAAATGTGTGCAGGCACCAATTAGCAGCAGCTCCCACTAGTGTATGATATGTGCGTATTCATTTTTTAACAAGGGATACTAAGAAAATGAAGCATATTTGAAAATAGAAGAATTTAAAAGCGTCTTAAAATGATATGCTCTGAATCATGCAAGTTTAATTTTGACTTTCTATCCCTTTAACTGTCCCTTTATGTCTACATATGCAAAACACACCACCACTAGCTTTCTGAGTAGGCATATTGTTTGAATACTGGTGCACGGGCCCTCACTGGATATGTGCGTATGCCACTAAAAAAACCAACAACAACTTGCTAGAATCATTTTTGCTGATGAAAATATATTGCAAAAATACTTTTATTTGAAATTGAAATGCACATTTCATTTTTGACCTTTATATCCCTTTAAATCTGTCGGATGATGCACCCCTTAACCCAAAAGATGTGTATATAAGTCATGTGATACTTTGCCCACCGATCAGCAAGTGCTACTCAAGTGCTGAACCAAAAATAGGCCGGCTCTTAAAATGTATTTAAATAGACGAATAATGCATATTGCAATTATTTCTATTAATTTTTATTACTACAACAATAAAAGACTGTTTAACGTTACTTTAAAAAGGTCATTAGACTTCTCACTATTACATTCTCTAATGTTCCTATTTAGTGTGGAAACAGATATAGTTTTATTATTCAGAGAAACCATATTCTTCAAGGAAGTTGTTAATTACAATGAGTGCAGCTTTATTGAACACCTATTTATAATCTGTAGAATTCCTTACTGCTAATAAGCAACATTTGCCAACGAACTACAATTTCTTTGTGCATTATTTCAGTATAAACCGCCATCCAACAATGTTTTGTCAAAGGTTTAAAATATGTGAATAATTTGACACACTGCACCAAGTTTGTAAAGACTTTTCTGTTGTACTGCAATAAAGTCCTTGCTTGCTGTAATTGTTTTTCATTGGCAAAACTTCCCTCACTATCAGTTGTCATAAAGTGACAGTCCAGTCAAAATGAAACTTATGATTCAGATAGAACATGCAATTTAAACAACTTTCCAGTTTACTTTTATCATAAAACATGCTTTGTTGAAAGCTAAACCTAGGTAGGTTCATATGCTAGTTTCTTATGTCAGTGCATTTGGACAGTTTTTCACACCTAGACAGCACTAGTTAAAAGGGACAGTCTAGTCCAAAATAAACTTTCATGATTCAGATAGAGAATTTCATTTTAAACAATTTTCCAATTTACTTTTATCACCAATTTAGCTTTGTTCTCTTAGGTAAAAGCTAAACCTAGGAGGTTCATATGCCAATTTCTAAGCCATTGAAGGTTGTTTCTTCTCTCAGGGCATTTTGACAGTTTTTCACCATTGGAGGGTATTAGTTAATGTGTGTCATATAAATAACACTGTGCTCATGCACGTGGAGTCCAGGTGAGCCAGCTCTAATTGGCTAAAATGGATGTCTGTCAAAAGAACTGAAATAAGGAGGCAGTCTGCAGAGGCTTAGATACAATGTAATTAGAGGTAAAAAGTGTATTTATACAACTGTTGGTTATGCAAAACTAGGGAATGGGTAATAAAGAGATTATCTTTCTTTTTAACCCTTTGAGTGCTAAGCACTTTCCTACCTGGGTGCTAAGATTTTTTTAGTGTTTTTTTATTTTTCTATTTTATGAACATTTTTTTTAAAAAAATGTTTTTATAATTTTAGACTTACACTGTTGGAAAGGTGAGGCGATTACCTTTCCAATGATGGGTCTTGGGGGTCTGTAGCTGCTTAGATGCCAGAGATACAGGCTTCTAAGCAGCATGCCCCCTGCTCCTATACTTAACATTAAGTATAAATAAAGTTGCGTGGTGACGTCATCGCGTTATTGCGTGTGATGTCACCACGCAAAAAACAGGAAGCCCCGGCGATGCCTGTCACTTTACAGGCACGAGTGCTAGTGACGGCTCTGAGTCGTCATTAGCACCAGAGTGGGAAACTCTGACGGCTCAGAACAGTCATTAGCACTCAAAGGGTTAAACAATAAAAATTCTGGTGTAGACTGGTCCTTTAATGTGTGCCATATAGATAACATTGGGCTTACTCCTGTGGAGTTATTCATGAGTAAGCACTGCTTGGCTAGAATGCAAGTCTGTCAAAAGAACTGAAATAAGGGGGCAGTCTGCAGAGGCTTAAATACAAGGTAATCACAAGGGTAAAAAGTATATTTAAACAATAACAATTCTGGAGTAGACTGTCACTTTAACTCACTGGTTTTTAAACCTGTCCTCAGGCCTCCCCAACGGTCTAGGTTTTCAGAAAAATCTAGGAGGAGAGCAGGTAAAATCACCATGGTTACTAATCAGCTGATTATTTCACCTGTGCTCCAGTTCAGAAAACCTCAAAATGTGGCACGTTAGGGAGGCCTAAGGACAGGTTATAAAACCAGTGCTTTAACTGGAAGAGCCAATCTGTACTTACAGGAGTAAACTAGGCCTGCCTGTGTCATTTTATTCAAAACCTATATTGTACTGTATCTTATTACCTCTGCTGAGGCCAGTTGTATATACAGTAGCTATGTTGCATATTAATATACATTTTTACCTCTGTCACTACCTTGTATTTAAGCCTCTGCAAACTGCCCCCTTATCCTGGTGCTTTTGACAGACTTGCATTTTATCCAATCAGTGCTAACTTAAACAACTCCACAGGAGTGAGCATAATGTTATATCTATGGCAACCATGAACTTGCGCTGTCTAGCTGTGAAATTATCAAAATAGATAAAAAGGCGGCCTTCAAGGGCTTAGACATTAGCATATGAGCCTATCTAGGTTTAGTTCTCAACTAAGAATACCAAGCGAACAAAGCAAATGCGATAATAATCATCATCATCATCATCATCAGGTAATTGTAGAGCGCCAACAGGTTCCGCAGCGCTAATATTATAAAAGTAAATTGGAAAGTTGTTAAGAATTGCATGCCCCATCTGAATCATGAAAGTTTAATTCTGACTAGAGTGTCCCTTTAAATGACATGAGAAGGGGCAAAATAAGCACCCACAAAAATATAAAATAAAGTATATTGCATTTAATTATTACAATGTCATGTCATTTTAAATTTAGTCCAGGTTACACAATTAATCATTTTACCTGATTGTCCCCTGT
This sequence comes from Bombina bombina, assembly GCF_027579735.1. Classification (NCBI taxonomy): domain Eukaryota; kingdom Metazoa; phylum Chordata; class Amphibia; order Anura; family Bombinatoridae; genus Bombina; species Bombina bombina. The sequence goes on from NC_069500.1 coordinate 828,700,497, forward strand.
GAAAACACCCTCACCATAAATGCCTTACTCTGCTTTTATACGTTCCATGATCATCTGACAGTGTTTCTCAACTACAGCTCTCGCCTTCCCCAATATACAAGATATAAAGGATTTCTTACCTGACCGCAGGTGAGTCAGTAACAATGATTGAGCTGCTAATCATCTCAAGAAGTACATGTGACCTGGAGTTGAGAAACTCCACCTATGGGAGGTCTTAACCATTTCCCGCTGGGGCTTATTTGTCGAAAATCGGATAAAGATTGAAATCCTGTGATTGTTTATGCGATCGTGTAATTTCAATGATGTGATTGGGTCAGCGGGAGGGCTCCAGCCCGCGATCCCAGTTAGGAAGCAGTTATGGCTATAGTACAGCCAAATGGCTAGGAAGTTCCATGCCGTCCTAACGGCGCTAAAGAACATCCTAAGGACGTTAAGGGGTTAATCTCCAATTGTGTACAACCGGTATGGGTTTGTAGCAAGCATTTATTTTTACCCCTAATGATCCATTCTTGAAAAGGGCCATGAAAGTGAAACTTATGGTTCTGACAGAGCATGACATTTTAAGACACTTTTCAATTTACTTCTATTATCTAATTTACCTAAATATCCTTTGTTTAAAAGCATATCTAAATAAGTCCACTAGCTGCTGAGTGGTGGCTGCACATTAGAGGCCTCGTGTGAGCAGGTTCACATAAGCGAGCCTTCTGACCATCACTTTAAATTGTGTTATACAAGCCATCATTGGCCATCACTGACTCTGAAAAGGTGTGGCGTTTAAATGCTGGCCAACTCACTACATACGTGCATATGTGGCTGAAAACCGGTAAAAACCTATTGCTACAAGCATTTTTGCTAATGGAAGTATATTGTAAATATGTTATTTAAAATTGAAATGCAAACTTCAGTTTTGACCTTTCTTCTATAACTTTAAACACCTTACTTTCCTGTTAAAAAATAAAAACAATCTTGCTTGGCCCATGCACCATAGAGAGGCCACAAAGCAATTTATGTAGCCTGCAAATAAAATAGCCGGTTCAGGCAGTTTGCAGCATTTTGCTTTTTGGCCTCTCTAGGGCGCATAGAACAAGGCAACTTTTTTTGGGGGAAAAATAAAGTTTAAATGCCCCTTTAAAGTGTAAGTAAAGTTAAACTCCCAGTTGGTTACCACTTCAAAGTATATAAAAAATAAAGTATAGTTTCATTCATCAAATTTCTTAAATACATTTTTGTCATTTGTAATTTACTTTTTTTATTGTGCCATCGATTAACCTCGTTCCTCCACCTGCATCAATTTTTTTTTCCTGTTATTCGTGACGTTATCATCCGTATCTAACGGATTGATTCCCCCACTGGCATCTAAATCTCAATGAAAGACTCCCACTTCCTCTATTGCGCATGCGTTATAGCTTAAACTCTATTCCAGTCTATTTGCGCATTCACATTTGCCGCATGCGCACTTTCAACCAGATTGATCGCCATCGTTCTGAAAAGTAGCTATTTCTGAGATTGCGCTGTCAAAGTAAGTGATTATATTCTACAATTTGTATATATACTAACGAGCAATAAATAAATTATATATTAATTTACATAGATAAATTCATTTATAAACATTAACTTTAGCTAAGAACAGATGGGAAAATTGCGCATAGTTTAGCAATTCTAGAACGCGCACACTTGCTTACGCTAACGGCGGTTGGGAGCGCATCAATCATTCAGAGCAATAAACCTGGAAGAAAGAGAGGCGGAGGAGGAAGCGGCGAAGACTCGGTCAGAGAAATTTTAATTGCAATAAATTTTATTTTTAATTTTTGGACATAATAAGTTAGCGACTACAATGGTTTTAACATTATATGAGTATAACAGCATTGACAAAAGAAAAAAAAAAAAACTTTACTTTCACTTTAAGGATTTAAGAAATAGTCTCAGATTTATGTAGAATAATCCAAAAAGTTAGGATTAAAAATTGGATTTTAGGAGCCCTTGCTTCTAAAACTTAAAGGACCATTTTAGTAAAAAAATAAAAAAAATAAGACATGCTCTAATCCAGTGCTTGACAAATGTGTTTAAAAATTAGGAGCCAGTAAGAATATTTAGGAGCGAGACCGTTGGATTTGTATATAGATATATGGAGAATAACCCAAAAAGTTAGGAGCCAGGGGTAAAATTCTAGGAGCCAGTGGCTACCAGGCTCCTGGGTTTGTCGAGCCCTGCTCTAATCCATTAGAACATGTATTTTTTTTTTTGGACTATCGACCCTGTTCTACTGTGTATTTAAAGGGACACAACACCCAATTTTTCTTTCATGATTCAGACAGATTATGCAATTGAAAGCAACTTTCTAATGTACTCCTATTATCACTTTCTCTTTGTTCTCTTACTATATTTATTTGAAAAAAAGCACGAAATGTAAACATAGGAGCCGTAAGAGTAAATTAGAAAGTTGCTTAAAATCGTATGCTCTATCTGAATCATGAAAGGAGAAAAAAAAAAAAAAAGTGGGTTTTGTGTCCCTTTAACCACACCACAAAGGGGTTAAACGCACAGTAGATGTTCTGCTCAAGACCCGTGGATCACTACTGGTCTTGAGCTTAACCTGCCACTGATCCAATCAGCAGTGCTAGTCTCACTACTCAGATATGCAGCGGGTACAACTCAGGACCAGAAGTGCACCATGGGTTCCAAGCGAAATATCTTTTATGGGGGTAAATACAGAGTAGACCAGGGTTAATATAGTCAGAAAATGATATTCTCTAGCAGATTAGAGCATGTCATTTTTGACTACAATGACCCTTTAAAAAGCCCTCGGTGTAAATGCATGTTGTAATTGTGCTTTACACCAGTTTCTAAAGCATTGCAAAGCAACTGAAGTTTGTGAAACTAAATTAAAATCCCAAATGATGCAGACAGGTGTCTCTGTAGGGTATTACCCTGGCTTTACATATATCCACACCAGTCCCTATATTTGTATACAAACATACCTTATCCCAGTGCTTTACAAATCTGTTGAAAAATTAGGAGTCAATAAGAATTTTTAGGAGTCAGACAATCCTGCAGCTTGCATGGTTATAAATGCGTCTTTAGGGTGGATTGGAAGACTAGTAGTGTTTTGTAAGGTTCTTTTTTAAGCTGAATGCAGGTTTGATGTTGCATAATAGCCTTTGTGCATAGTGGGATCAATATCCTTTGTTACTGCTAAAGAGATGCATTATTCAGGTTTGTTGCATGTCTGCCTGCCTGGCTGATACGTACAGAATTTTCATTTTATTCACTTTTACACAGACTCTTTGTTTATCGCAATCTAAATTGTTTGTTTGATACAGAAAGTTATTGCGCGTGTGTCTGTTTCAAAGTTGTTTGCACTAAGTGGTGGAAAGGGATGTGTGTAAAATCAGTGCAGGAACTGAAGCATATGCATTATCATAAGACAGTCACCTGGATGGATTCATGCAAATTCATAAGTGTGACTGAGGCTTCCAGATAAGTGAAAGGCATAAAAGGGCCAAAAACAAAAATGTTGTAATATATTAGTTATATGCAAGCAATAGTTCAATAATGAAATGATCTGCGTGTTTAATCCCTGCACATGGATTACACAGTTACAGGGACAGTAAACCTACAAAATAATGTTATAGAATTCAGCATAAGATATAGTGCAGAATTCTATAACATTAGCTCCGCGCCAATTTTATCCATCAAAGTATTGCAGAGATATTTTATTACAAAGTTAAATTTTCCAGAAAGTTATTTAATTTTTTTTATAATTTATGTTCTGTTTAAATTATGGAAAGAAAAAAAAGTGTTTCATGTCTCTTTAAAGTGAGCTTCAGAACAAAAATGTACTACTGGGAGTTAGCTGAACATATCTGGTGGGCCAGTGATGAGAGAAATGTGTGTAGGCACCAATAGACAGCTAGCGCCCCGGAGTGCATTGCTGCGGCTATGTACATATGCTTTTTAACAAAGAATACTATAAAAGAGTAAATCTGATAATATAAGTGAATTTAAAATGACATTCTCTGTCTGAAGCATGAAAGTTTAGTTTGAAATCTGTGTAGTAACAATAAAGCTGTAAAAGTATCACACTGAAAAGCAATAACAGAGGGGCTTGTAAGACATTGTATATGCAGATTGCCAGTTGAAGGGCCACTTTAGTTAAAAAATGAAATGCTCTGATAGCAACCCTGTACCTCCATATGTTTAACTCCCACAAAGAGTGATTGGTTCAGCAGCACTCTGCAGCAGCACTTCTACTGTGTTTAACCTCTTTGTGGGGGTTAAACACAGGCGCATGGCCGCTAGTCTTAAAAATTACATGCACTAATAAATACATAACATTTGTTTTACTATAATGGCCCTTGAAAGGGACATGGAAGTCATTTTTGTTCATACATGCACAGTATACTTAAAGGACCACTCAACACAGTAGATTTGCATAATCAACAAATGCAAGATAACAAGACAATGCAATAGCACTTAGTCTGAACTTCAAATGAGTAGTAGATTTTTTTCTGACAATTTTAAGTTATGTCTTTTTCCACTCCCCCTGTACCATGTGACAGCCATCAGCCAATCACAAATGCATACACGTACCATGTGACAGCCATCAGCCATTCACAAATGCATACACACTTATTCTTGCACATGCTCAGTAGGAGCTGGTGACTCAAAAAGTTTAAATATAAAAAGACTGTGCACATTCAGTTAATGGAAGTAAATTGGAAAGTTGTTTAAAATTACATGCTCTATCTGAATAATGAAAGTTTAATTTTGATTGAGTGTCCCTTTAAGATCTATCATGTTTTAAGAGCATCTAAAACTTGCTTTCTTAGCACAATGTGTAGTTTTGCAAATCAGCAATAATCCACTTGCAAACCCTGGTAAGAGAGTGTCTCTTATTTTCCTTGATTGTGGCCAATTTGTGGAGGACTTAGAGGCTATATATGTTTATCATTATGTAGCGTGTAGCCAATTCATGCAAATTTTAGCACACTTAAAAAGACAGTGAATCCAAATTTTTTCTTTTGTGATTCAGATAGAGCATGCAATTTTAAGCAACTTTCTAATTTACTTATCAATTTTTCTTTATTTAAAAAATCAGAAATGTAATCATTACATTTCTGATTTTTTAAATAAAGAAAAATTGATAAGTAAATTTTAGGAGCCAGCCCATTTTTGGTTCAGTGCCTGGGTAGCGCGTGCTGATTTGTGGCTACAAAAATGGGCTGGCCCTCAATTTTATATTCCTGCTCTTTCAGATAAAGATAGCAAGAGGACAAAAAAATTCATAATAGGAGTAAATTAGAAAGTTGCTTAAAATTGCATGCTCTATTTGAATCATGAAAGAAAATATTTGGGTTAAGTATCCCATTAATAGGCCATTTTATACCTCTTACTTTTGTTTAAAAAATGTTCTTTGCCCCACAATCCCTAAAAAGTCAAGAAAGCAAATTATATAACCCGCAAATGCTGAAAATCACAAAGCTGGTTCAGTCTATTTGCAGCATTTTGAAACCCTAGGTACAAAATTTGCTTTTTGGCCTCCCTAGAGCGTGTAGAATAAGGTACAATATTTACACAAAAACAAGAAATGTTTAAGTATTGAATTTGACTACCAGCCTCTAGGGGGCATGGGAAATTCACACTTTTCAGAGGTATTTTACAGCACAAGTGAAATAAAGACAGTATATTCATTTAAAGGGACAGAATACTACATAGATAGATAACCCCCTTTATTACCCATTCCCCAGTTTTGCATAACAAACACTGAGATAAGAGGTGGCCTTTAAGGGCTTAGAAATTATATGAGCCTAGCTAGGTTTAGCTTTCAACAAAAATTACCAAGAGAACAAAGCAAATTTGATGATCAAAGAAAATTGGAAAACTGCATGCCATATCTGACACATTTTGACAAGACTGTCCCTTTAATGGAAAGGAAATCTAAACGTAGGGAGATTGGGAATCAGCCAAGATAACTGTAGGGAATTTTACAGTTGATGGCAGTACTTGGGTTCCTATGATGGTGTAGTAATACACTATAGCTACAGGACAGGCTTGATATGATGTCACAGCAGAATGAAGCAGGTGAGGACAGTTTTGTATTGTCAGACTTGATTGCAAGTCTTAAAAGGGGACATGAAACCAATTTTTTCTTTCATGATTCAGATAGAGCATGCTGTTTTAAACAACTTTTCAATTTACTTCTATTAAAATTTGCTTCATTCTTTTTGTATTCGTTGTTGAATAAGCAACATTTCACTACTGGGAGCTTGCTAAAAACATTGAGTGAACTGATGACAAGTGGTATTTATGTTCATTGCTGCTCATGAGCCTACCTAGGTAAGCTATTCAACAAAAGATTCCAGGAGAACAAAACAAAAATTGTATAAGAGAAGAACATTGGAAAGTTGTTTAAAATTGCATGCTCTCTCCTCTGAATTGTGAAAGAAAAATATTGGATTTTATGTCCCTTTAACATATCTGTGCATTTGGGGATATGAGACCAGTAATGAGCTGAAGGGCAAAGGGGTTCTGTGAAAGCTAAACATATATGGGGCTAAAAAAGCAACAAAAGGAGGCTAAAAACAAAAAAAAGAACACTGTAGTAGCTTTATTTTTTGAACAGGACCTGCCAAAAGAAGCAGCAGAGAGAGAGAGATGCAATGACAGGCATGTCTGTTTGGTAGACAGGAATAGCAGAAGGTGGTTTAGGGACAGCTGTGTTTGTACCAGGCCTTTACATGAAAGACAGAAGTATTATAGGCCTAAATGGTGCATCACTGACAGCTGCTTGTGCAGGGAGTGCATGTGTAGAGTAATTGCAGAGAACATTGGTTGGGGGCTTAGTAACAGCTGAGAGCAATCGTATAGACATTCCCCCAATGTGTTCTCAATCCTTAGCCAGTAGAGGGAGCAGCTGAGTCAGTTGCATAGCTGCAGCTGATCCATTTATATACAAATAAAGTGTGCAGGGCTTCTTGTATTTCCATCAGCTGCTATTTTGTGAATGAGTTGGAGTATAGTGGGGCTGTAGTATGAGAGGGTTAACATGTCTTGTTTAGCATTTAATTGTGTGCTTCTCTTGTGTGATACTTACATTTCCTTCCTTGCAGCTCCCTACACCAGCTGGGTGTCTGCCCAGAGACCAGTGGCCCCTTCATCTCCCACCCATAAACCCCTTTTTTTTCTCCCAGCATCCTTTTACCCAAGCTTCGTATCAGCCATGGACCAAGATTATGAGAGGCGTCTCCTGCGGCAGATCAACCTCCAGAATGAGAACACCATGCCTTGTGTAGGTGCACAATTCATTACTTGCAAGGGGATCTTACACTTTACCTACATATGTAAAGGATCAGGGAACATGAGGTTTAGTGCAGAAGCTATAGGTAGATCCATAGAATTCTGTGCTAATTTTAGAGATGTTAATTTAGAAGTTAGCAAATTTAAATAGGGGGAGGAGCCAAATAGTAAACCGCAGATATGTTTAATGAGCCAAGAGCAGAATTTGTGTGCACTAATCTAAAAAGATAGCCAGAATAAAAAAAAAATGCTTCAGTCTCTTGGACTTCTTTGTTGACGGATAAGCAATGCACTGCTGGGAGCTATCTGAAAACATCTAGTGAACCAATAACAAGAGAAATGTGTGTAGCCACCAATCGCAGCATTGCTGTTGCTGAGCATATGCTTTTCAACAAAGGATGCCAAGGGAACAAAGCAAACTTAATAATACAAATACATTGGAAAGTTGTTTAAAATTGCATGCTCTGAATCATTAAAGTTGAATTTTGACTTTACTGTCCCTTTAACTATCTGCTAGACCAGTGATATCTCTGTAGCTTGGTTTTGAGTGCTGCAATCAAGCTAAGAAGTAACAATTAACACAAATTATTCTGGATCAGACAGCACTACTCACACCTGTGTCTGAGCAAATAGTTGCTAATATGTCCTGTACGTGGTCTTCATTGACTGTAGTTGCACAACATTTACCTCAGTGGCGCTTACACTTTAGTTTGTCAGCACAAAACACTAAAATTAGCCACAGTTTGATTATGACAAGTTACATCTATAATTACTTACATGCATATGAGCCCATTGTAGGTGGTCAATATAAGTTCTCCTGACCCCAGATCACCCTCCCTAACCCAGGCTAGCAGCTGCTCCTTTGTTTTAACCCATTTTCTACCCCTCCCCCAATTCCCACCTTTTTTCCTTCTTTCTCCCTCCACTGGCACTTTATAAATACAAGACTGGCCCCTCCCAGGAGCAAGAGGGTTAATGGTTTTGGACTCCCACCCTTCTTTGTTATTCAGGCCCAGCCCTTTTAACTTCCACAAAGCACTCTTAAATCCTGGGTCATTTCTGTCTGTTTGAATCGATGTGTATTACTTGGATTTAAACCATTTGTGGTTATGATGAAGACTAGAAACTCAATTCCTCTGACTGCCCTACAGAATTACACCATGGGGGTAACTATTCATTTAAACTTTATAGTAACCTGCAGCAATTTAGATTTTGACAGTGCTGTGATTCAGTGCATGTGTGAGCAAACACGTGCTTTTAAGCAGCTAAACAAAGTTATTGTGCTGTAGGGGGAAGGGGGCCATACATAGACAGACATACTTCACAAGGGTTTTCTATTTGCACCACTGAGTCTGTGATTATGAGACTACATTTTAAATATATAACTTTGCAAACTAGGGATATTTAGTCTCCTAACAACATTAGTTTTTCTGTATTCCTTATCTAACCAGGTTCCTTCACAGTTTTGTTAACAAGCAACTTATTATAGTCTTGAAAATAGCAAGCTAAAAAAATGTAATGCTCGCTCTCTATATTGAAAGTTTTTAGCAGGCCCATAGAAACCTGTAGCTTTTGTGCTATAAGTTATGTGTTGTGTTGCCCATGTTGCTAAATACATCTGTAGGATCATGTGTTTTTTTTTGTAAGCTATAAAGAGACCTTGTAGTTTAGAGGTTTTGTAAAATACAAAAGTCTTTGTTACCTTACTGTTTTCTTTCCCTTTTAAAGGTTTATTTTGTGGTGTTTTTTTCCTGAAAAAGTACAGCAACCGTACTGAAAGTTAAGTTTAGCCTCTTTCTACCCCATTATTTGTAACAGCGCAGATTTAAAAAAGACATATAACCCCCCTTTGCATACATTTTTTACTTTTCCTATATTCACTAAAGAGGCAAAAAAACACAAAAAAAACCCAACAACCCCACATTGTTGAAATTCAAAAGCTATAAATGAAATAGCTGGTTTAGGCAATTTGCAGCATTTTAATGTTTTGGGTTTTTGACTTCACTAGGGAGTGTGGGGCAAAACACTTTGGCAAAAAACAGGCCATCTCTTACTGTTTAAAAGATAGATAATCCCTTTATTACCCATTCTCCAGTTTTGCATAACTAACAGTTATATTAATACACTTTTTACCTCTGTGATTACCATGTATCTAAGCTTCTGCAAACTACTTCCTTATATCAGTTCTTTTAACAAACTTGCATTTTAGCCAATCAGTGCTGGTCCCTGCATATCTCCACTGAGTGAGCACAATGTTATCTATATGCCACATATGAACTAGCACTGTCTGGCTGTGAAAAACTAATAAAATGCACTGAGAGAGGCGGCCTTTAGAGGATTAGAAATGGGCATATATTTATAGGTTATAAAGTATAAATGGGTAATGAAGGCGTTTTGTCTTTTTAAACAATACAAATTGTAAAAAAAAAATCAAGTAGACTCCCATTTATTTATATATATTCTCTTTTACGATTGTTTTTTTTTTTTATTTTATTTTAAGACTGTTAAACATTTGAGCGTGGTACTAAATTTGTCACATTGCTGTTCTCTCACTTCTACAGGTAACAGAGATGAGACGGACTTTGACCCCTTCAAACTCTCCTATGTCCTCCCCAAGTAAACACGGGGACAGATTTATTCCATCCAGAGCTGGAGCCAATTGGAGTATTAACTTTCACCGGATAAATGTAAGTAAATAAATGGAAAAAAATGTAGGGACTGCGTGCTGAACCGTGTATTTTCTTTGCTTGTTTAGTGTTATTTGAGTGGAAGTATTGATGTATGGCTATTTTGTATTGTTTGTATTAGTTGTATTTATGTAATATATTCATGTGTCTTTATTCTTAAGCATGTTGATTATTGCATTTGCTTAAAGGGATGCTCTAATGCAAAAATGAGTTGTAATTTGTTAGCACTGTGTTTAGAGAGACAGTAAACACTTAAAATGTTTTTGTTTAAAAAGATGGATAATCCCTTTTATTTACCATTCCCCAATTTTGCATAACCAACACTGTTCATAGAGGTAAAAAAGTATTTTAATATAAACACTTTGTATCTAAGCCTCTGCTGACAGCCTTTTTATCTCGGATCTTTTGAGACTTGCATTTCAGGTAATTAGTACTGACCCATAACTCCATGGGAGTGAGCACAATGGTGTGTGTGTGTGTATCACATATGAACAAAAGTACACTTTTATTAGCTATTCACAGCCAGACTGTGTAATGAGGTGGACTGCAGAGTCTTAGAAATTAGCATATGAGCCTACATAGGTTTAGCCTTTAACAAAAATACCAACAGAAAAAAGCAAATTTGATGACTAAAAGTATATTGGAAAGTTGTTTAAAATTGCATGTTCTATCTGAATCATGGAAGTTTAAAGGGACAGTCAAGTCAAAATTTAAACTATCATGATTCAGATAGAACATGCATTTTTAAACAACTTTCCAATTCACTTTTATTAAATTTGCTGTATTCTCTTGGTAGTCTTTGTTGAAACATAAACCTAGGTAGGCTCATAAACTGATATGTTGTAAAACTTTCATGCTTCAGATAGAGCATTTCATTTTAAAGGGGCACTAAACCCATTATTATTTTTTTTTTTTCTTTCGTGCTTCAGACAGAGCATGCAATTTTAAGCAACTTTCTAATGTACTCCTATTAATTTTTTCTTCGTTCTCTTGCTATCTTTATTTAAAAAGCAGGAATTTGATGCATAGGAGCCAGCCCATTTCTCCAACATAGGTGTGTCCGGTCCACGGCGTCATCCTTACTTGTGGGATATTCTCTTCCCCAACAGGAAATGGCAAAGAGCCCAGCAAAGCTGGTCACATGATCCCTCCTAGGCTCCGCCTACCCCAGTCATTCTCTTTGCCGTTGTACAGGCAACATCTCCACGGAGATGGCTTAGAGTTTTTTAGTGTTTAACTGTAGTTTTTATTATTCAATCAAGAGTTTGTTATTTTAAAATAGTGCTGGTATGTACTATTTACTCAGAAACAGAAAAGAGATGAAGATTTCTGTTTGTATGAGGAAAATGATTTTAGCACCGTAACTAAAATCCATGGCTGTTCCACACAGGACTGTTGAGAGCAATTAACTTCAGTTGGGGGAACAGTGTGCAGTCTCTTACTGCTTGAGGTATGACACATTCTAACAAGACGATGTAATGCTGGAAGCTGTCATTTTCCCTATGGGATCCGGTAAGCCATGTTTATTAAGATAGTAAATAAGGGCTTCACAAGGGCTTATTAAGACTGTAGACTTTTTCTGGGCTAAATCGATTCATTATTAACACATATTTAGCCTTGAGGAATCATTTATTCTGGGTATTTTGATATGATTATATCGGCACAGAGCCTCATTTTCGCGCCGGTATGGCGCACTTGTTTTTGAGGACAGCATGGCATGCAGCTGCATGTGTGTGGAGCTCTGATACATAGAAAAGTCTTTCTGAAGGCATCATTTGGTATCGTATTCCCCTTTGGGCTTGGTTGGGTCTCAGCAAAGCAGATTCCAGGGACTGTAAAGGGGTTAAATATAAAAACGGCTCCGGTTCCGTTATTTTAAGGGTTAAAGCTTCCAGATTTGGTGTGCAATACTTTTAAGGCTTTAAGACACTGTGGTGAAATTTTGGTGAATTTTGAACAATTCCTTCATACTTTTTCGCAATTGCAGTAATAAAGTGTGTTTAGTTTAAAATTTAAAGTGACAGTAACGGTTTTATTTTAAAACGTTTTTTGTGCTTTGTTATCAAGTTTATGCCTGTTTAACATGTCTGAACTACCAGATAGATTGTGTTCTGACTGTGGGGAAACCAAGGTTCCTTCTCATTTAACTATATGTATTTTATGTCATAAATTTTTTTTAGTAAAAATGATGCCCAAGATGATTCCTCAAGTGAGGGGAGTAAGCATGGTACTGCATCATCCCCTCCTTCGTCTACACCAGTCTTGCCCATACAGGAGGCCCCTAGTACATCTAGTGCGCCAATACTCCTTACTATGCAACATTTAACATTTAATACATTTTAGCCAATATGCCCACTTATCAGCGAAAGCGCGACTGCTCTGTTTTAGAAAATTCTGTAGAGCATGAGAACGCTGATGATATGGTTTCTGAAGGGCCCCTACACCAGTCTGAGGGGGCCAGGGAGGTTTTGTCTGAGGGAGAAATTTCAGATTCAGGAAACATTTCTCAACAAGCTGAACCTGATGTGATTACTTTTAAATTTAAGTTGGAACATCTCCGCGCTCTGCTTAAGGAGGTGTTATCCAATTTGGATGATTGTGATTATCTGGTCATTCCAGAACCACTATGTTAAATGGAAAAGTTCTTAGAGGCCCCGGGGCCCCCCGAAGCTTTTCCTATATCCAAGCGGGTGGCGTACATTGTTAGTAAAGAATGGGACAGGCCCGGTATACCTTTAGTACCTCCCCCCATATTTATAAAATTGTTTTCCTATAGTCGACCCCAGAAAGGACTGATGGCAGACAGTCCCCAAGGTCGAGGGGGCGGTTTCTACTCTACACAAGCGCGACACTATACCCATAGAAGATAGTTGTGCTTTCCAAGATCCTATGGATAAAAAAATTAGAAGGTCTGCTAAAGATGTTTGTTCAGCAAGGTTCCCTTCTACAACCAATTGCATGCATTGTCCCTGTCACTGCAGCCGCGTGTTTCTAGTTTGATGAGCTAGGAAAGGCGATTATTAGTAATTCTTCTTCTTATGAGGAGATTATGGACAGAATTCGTGCTCTTAAATTGGCCAATTCTTTCACCCTAGACGCCACCTTGCAATTGGCTAGGTTAGCGGCGAAAAAATTCTGGGTTTGCTATTGTGGCGCAGAGCGCTTTGGTTAAAATCTTGGGCAGCGGATGCGTCTTCCAAGAACAAATTGCTTGACATTCCTTTCAAGGGGGAAAACACTCTTTGGCCCTGACTTGAAAGAGATTATCTCTGATATCACTGGGGGCAAGGGCCACGCCCTTCCTCAGGATAGGTCTTTTCAAGACCAAAAATAAACCTAAGTTTCGTCCCTTTCGCAGAAACGGATCAGCCCCAAGGGCTACGTCCTCTAAGCAGGAAGGTAATACTTCTCAAGCCAATCCAGCCTGGAGACCTATGCAAGGCTGGAACAAAGGAAAGCAGGCCAGGAAACCTGCCACTGCTACCAAGACAGCATGAAATGCGGGCCCCCGATCCGGGACCGGATCTGGTGGGGGGCAGACTCTCTCTCTTCGCTCAGGCTTGGGCAAGAGATGTTCTGGATCCTTGGGCGCTAGAAATAGTCTCCCAAGGTTATTCTCTGGAGTTCAAGGGGCTTCCTCCAAGGGGGAGGTTCCACAGGTCTCAGTTGTCTTCAGACCACATAAGAAGACAGGCATTCTTACATTGGGTAGAAGACCTGCTAAAAATGGGAGTGATTCATCCTGTTCCATTAGGAGAACAAGGGATGGGGTTCTACTCCAATCTGTTCATAGTTCCCAAAAAAGAGGGAACGTTCAGACCAATCTTAGATCTCAAGATCTTGAACAAGTTCTCAAGGTTCCATCGTTCAAGATGGAAACCATTCGAACACTTCTTCCTTCCATCCAGGAAGGTCAATTCATGACCAAGGTGGATTTCAAGGATGCGTATCTACATATTCCTATCCACAAGGAACATCATCGGTTCCTAAGGTTTGCATTCCTGGACAAGCATTTCCAGTTCGTGGCGTTTTCTTTCGGATTAGCCACTGCTCCTAGGATTTTCTCATAGGTACTAGGGTCCCTTCTGGCGGTGCTAAGACCAAGGGGCATTGCTGTAGTACCTTACTTGGACGACATTCTGATTCGAGCGTCGTCCCTTCCTCAAGTAAAGGCTCACACGGACATTGTCCTGGCCTTTCTCAGATCTCACGGATGGAAAGTGAACGTGGAAAAGAGTTCTCTATCTCCGTCAACGAGGGTTCCCTTCTTGGGAACTATAATAGACTCCTTAGAAATGAGGATTTTTCTGACAGAAGCCAGAAAAACAAAACTTCTAGACTCTTGTCGGATACTTCATTCCGTTCCTCTTCCTTCCATAGCGCAGTGCATGGAAGTGATAGGTTTGATGGTAGCGGCAATGGACATAGTTCCTTTTGTGCGCATTCATCTAAGACCATTACAACTGTTCATGCTCAGTCAGTGGAATGGGGACTATTCAGACTTGTCTCCGAAGATACAAGTAAATCAGAGGACCAGAGACTCATTCCGTTGGTGGCTGTCCCTGGACAACCTGTCACAAGGGATGACCTTCCGCAGACCAGAGTGGGTCATTGTCACGACCGACGCCAGTCTGATGGGCTGGGGCGCGGTCTGGGGATCCCTGAAAGCTCAGGGTCTTTGGTCTCGGGTAGAATCTCTTCTACCGATAAATATTCTGGAACTGAGAGCGATATTCAATGCTCTCAAAGCTTGGCCTCAGCTAGCGAGGGCCAAGTTCATACATCAACCATCAGGGGGGGAACAAGGAGTTCCCTAGCGATGGAAGAAGTGACCAAATCATTCTATGGGCGGAGTCTCACTCCTGCCACCTGTCTGCTATCCACATCCCAGGAGTGGAAAATTGGGAAGCGGATTTTCTGAGTCGTCAGACATTGCATCCGGGGGAGTGGGAACTCCATCCGGAAATCTTTGCCCAAGTCACTCAACCGTGGGGCATTCCAGACATGGATCTGATGGCCTCTCGTCAGAACTTCAGAGTTCCTTACTACGGGTACAGATCCAGGGATCCCAAGGCGGCTCTAGTGGATGCACTAGTAGCACCTTGGACCTTCAAACTAGCTTATGTGTTCCCGCCGTTTCCTCTCATCCCCAGGCTGGTAGCCAGGATCAATCAGGAGAGGGCGTCGGTGATTTTGATAGCTCCTGCGTGGCCACGCAGGACTTGGTATGCAGATCTGGTGAATATGTCATCGGCTCCACCATGGAAGCTACCTTTGAGAGACCTTCTTGTTCTAGGTCCGTTCGACCCACTCCAGCTGACTGCTTGGAGATTGAACGCTTGATCTTATCAAAGCGAGGGTTCTCAGATTCTGTTATTAATACTCTTGTTCAGGCCTGAAAGCCTGTAACCAGAAAAATTACCACATAATTTGGTATATCTGTTGGTGTGAATCTGCAGGATTCCCTTGGGACAAGGTTAAGATTCCTAAGAGTCTATCCTTCCTTCGAGAAGGATTGGAAAAAGGATTATCTGCAAGTTCCTTGATGGGACAGATTTCTGCCTTGTCTGTGTTACTTCACAAAAAGCTGGCAGCTGTGCCAGATGTTCTAGCCTTTGTTCAGGCTCTGGTTAGAATCAAGCCTGTTTACAAAATTTTGACTCCTCCTTGGAGTCTCAACCTAGTTCTTTCAGTTCTTCAGGGGGTTCCGTTTGAACCCTTACATTCCGTTGATATTAAGTTATTATCTTGGAAAGTTTTGTTTTTGGTTGCAATTTCTTCTGCTAGAAGAGTTTCAGAATTATCTGCTCTGCAGTGTTCTTCTCCTTATCTGGTGTTCCATGCAGATAAGGTGGTTTTGCGTACTAAACCTGGTTTTCTTCCAAAAGTTGTTTCTAACAAAAACATTAACCAGGAGATAGTTGTGCCTTCTTTATGTCCTAATCCAGTTTCAAAGAAGGAACGTTTGTTGCACAACTTGGATGTAGTTCGTGCTCTCAAATTTTACTTAGCAGCTACTAAGGATTTCAGACAAACTTTGTCTTTGTTTGTTGTTTATTCTGGTAAACGGAGAGGTCAAAAAGCAACTTCTACCTCTCTCTCCTTCTGGATTAAAAGCATTATCCGATTGGCTTATGAGACTGCCGGACGGCAGCCTCCTGAAAGAATCACAGCTCACTCCACTAGGGCTGTGGCTTCCACATGGGCCTTCAAGAACGAGGCTTCTGTTGATCAGATATGTAAGGCAGCGACTTGGTCTTCACTGCACACTTTTTCTAAATTTTACAAATTTGATACTTTTGCTTCTTCTGAGGCTATTTTTGGGAGAAAGGTTTTGCAAGCCGTGGTGCCTTCCATTTAGGTGACCTGATTTGCTCCCTCCCTTCATCCGTGTCCTAAAGCTTTGGTATTGGTTCCCACAAGTAAGGATGACGCCGTGGACCGGACACACCTATGTTGGAGAAAACAGAATTTATGTTTACCTGATAAATTACTTTCTCCAACGGTGTGTCCGGTCCACGGCCCGCCCTGGTTTTTTTTTTTAATCAGGTCTGATAATTTATTTTCTTTAACTACAGTCACCACGGTAACATATGGTTTCTCCTATGCAAATATTCCTCCTTAACGTCGGTCGAATGACTGGGGTAGGCGGAGCCTAGGAGGGATCATGTGACCAGCTTTGCTGGGCTCTTTGCCATTTCCTGTTGGGGAAGAGAATATCCCACAAGTAAGGATGACGCCGTGGACCGGACACACCGTTGGAGAAAGTAATTTATCAGGTAAACATAAATTCTGTTTTTTGTTTGAGAACCTGGGTTATGCTTGCTTATTGGTGGGTAAATGTAAGCCTCCAATAAGCAAGCGCTATCCATATTGCTAAATCTAAAATGGACTGGCTGCTAAGATTTACATTCCTGCTTTTAAAATAAAGATAGCAAGAGAACGAAGAAAAATTAATAGGATTAAATTAGAAAGTTGCTTAAAATTGCATGCTCTTTCTGAATCGTGAAAGAAAAAAATTGAATTCAGTGTCCAATTAAATTTGGACTTTGCTGTCCATTAAAGGGATACTAAACCCATTTTTTTTTCTTTACGGATTCAGATAGAGCATGAGATTTTAAGCACCTTTCTAATTTACTCCTATAATCAATTTTTCTTTGTTCTCATGCTATCTTGATTTGAAAAAGCAGTACTGTAAGCTTTAGAGCCAGACCATTTTTTGTTCAGCACATGGGTAGCACTTGCTGATTTGTGGCTAAATGTAGCAAACCAATCAGCAGCTCTACCAAGGTGCTGAACTAAAAAAATGGGCCGGCTCCTAACCTTTTATTACTGCTTTTTCAAATCAAGATAACGTGAGAACAAAGAAAAATTGATGATAGGAGTAAATTAGAAAGTTGCTTAAAATTTCATGCTCTATCTGAATCATGAAAGAAAAAAATGTGGGGTTAGTGTCCCTCTAACTGTTAAAATGGGTACATTTCTGATTGAAAGAGTTGTGACAGCTTCTCTTTATTGGCTTGCAGTACTTGAATTGCACTTCCTATATGTTTAACCCCTTTGTGAGGGTCAAATCTAATCTATAGTTGGAAACTGATAAATTACTTGCTCTAGCAAAAAAGTTTTTTTAAAAAAAGTCCCTTCTGAAAAAATTATTGACTTGATTGTTACATTTTTCAAGTTGTCAGTCATTTATTTGTGATTGAAAAAGCCACTGATGTCTTCAGGGGTGTACAGAGGTCTTTATGTAGTGCAATGACCGCTGTACAAATTTTAACCTGAAGCAAAAAAGGGGCTGTCACATCTACATGTCTTTAAAATTTAAGGGACATATGACTCCTCTATCTACATCACTTTATGTAACTGAAATATAGCACTGCCTTGCAAAATATCTGCATAGAAAATGTATGTAATATCCTGCAAGTCCTTCCCGTATGAGAAACTTATTTTCATTGTTTTGGTGCTCAGGGACATACTCTTTAAAAAGCCACTTCTCACCTCTGCTGCTGAGGCCTATTGTAGTAGTTAATACACTGATTATACAATTGCTGTTCAAAATATATAATGTATATGTTGTTGGTGTTTTTTTTTTTTTATCTCTATCTTGAGTTTGGACTGGGAAAGGAGCATTCATACATTTTTTTTTCCTGTCTGTGAAATCCGAATTCTGTAGTTTTTATTTTGTTTTTTAATTTAAATCTCATTTTATTCCTAAATCATTTTCTAAAAATGGTGCAAAGGTGACTGATGATTTTAAACAATTTAAACAGAAATAAATTGGAAAGGAATTTGAGCATTTTACTTTTACACTTATGTGTCTCTTTTTTTTTTTCTTTTTTTTTTTTCTCTTGTTAGGTGTATCCAGTCCACGGATCATCCATTACTTGTGGGGATATTCTCCTTCCCAACAGGAAGTTGCAAGAGGATCACCCACAGCAGAGCTGCTATATAGCTCCTCCCCTAACTGCCATATCCAGTCATTCTCTTGCAAGCTCTCAACATAGCTGGAGGTAGTTAGAGGAAAGTGGTAAAATATAGTTAGTTTTTTTTCTTTAATCAAAAGTTAGTTTTTAAATGGTACCGGAGTGTACTATTTCTCTTGTTAAGTGTATCCAGTCCACGGATCATCCATTACTTATGGGATATTAACTCCTCCCCAACAGGAAGTGCAAGAGGATTCACCCAGCAGAGCTGCTATATAGCTCCTCCCCTAACTGCCATTACCAGTCATTCTCTTGCACCCAACGAATAGATAGGATGTGTGAGAGGACTGTGGTGATTATACTTAGTTTCATACCTTCAATCAAAAGTTTGTTATTTTATAATAGCACCGGAGTGTGTTATTCCTTCTCTGGTAGAATTTGAAGAAGAATCTACCTGAGTTTTTCTATGATTTTAGCCGGAGTAGTTAAGATCATATTGCTGTTTCTCGGCCATCTGAGGAGAGGTAAACTTCAGATCAGGGGACAGCGGGCAGATTAATCTGCAAAGAGGTATGTAGCAGCTTATTATTTTCTGACAATGGAATTGATGAGAAAATTCTGCCATACCGATATAATGTAAACTCAGCCTTAAATGCAGTAGCAGCAACTGGTATCAGGCTGTCATGTATGTATATTTTACGCTTCAGTATTCTGGGGAATGGCACTTCACTGGAATTATACTGTATGCATAAAACTTTAGCCTAATTTGCAGGGACTAGCAACAGGCTTTTTAATAACACTCAATTTATTAATGTTAAACGTTTTTTGCTGGCATGTAAAATCGTTTAATTTTCTGAGGTACTGGGTGAAAAAATGTTTTGGGCACTATTTTTTTCCACTTGGCAGTCGTTTTATTTAATTTATGACAGTTTACTGATCTCTCTCACTGTTATGTGTGAGGGGGAGGGGCCTTTTTTGGTGCTTTTGCTACGCATCAAAAAATTCAGTCAGAAGTTTATTGTCTTCCCTGCATGATCCGGTTCATCTCTACAGAACTCAGGGGTCTTCAAAACTTGTTTTGAGGGAGGTAATCACTCACAGCAGAGCTGTGAGATTGTAGTTGACTGTGATAAAAAAACGTTTATTTCTGTATTATTTTTTTTTTCTGCTATCAGGGTTAGTTATCCTTTGCTAATGGGAGCAATCCTTTGCTAAAATTGTGTTTTTTTACAAAGATTTGATGCTATAACTTTTCAGTTTATTAATTTTCAACTGTCATAACTTTTTCTGTGCTTCTTATAGGCACAGTACGTTTTCATATTATAGTAAATTACTTGAAAAGTATTTCCAAGTTGCTAGTTTATTTGCTAGTGTGTTAAACATGTCTGATTCAGAGGAGGATATCTGTGCTATATGTGCTAAAGCCAAAGTGGAGCCCAATAGAAATTTATGTACTAACTGTATTGATGCTACTTTAAATAAAAGTCAATCTGTACAAATTGAACATATTTCACCAAACAACGAGGGGAGAGTTATGCCGACTAACTCTCCTCACGTGTCAGTACCTGCATCTCCCGCTAGGGAGGTGCGTGATATTGTAGCGCCGAGTACATCTGGGCGGCCATTACAAATCACATTACAGGATATGGCTACTGTTATGACTGAAGTTTTGGCTAAATTACCAGAACTAAGAGGTAAGCGTGATCACTCTGGGGTGAGAACAGAGTGCGCTGATAATATTAGGGCCATGTCAGACACTGCGTCACAATTTGCAGAACATGAGGACGGAGAGCTTCATTCTGCGGGTGACGGTTCTGATCCAAACAAACTGGATTCAGATATTTCAAATTTTAAATTTAAGCTGGAAAACCTCTGTGTATTACTAGGGGAGGTGTTAGCGGCTCTGAATGATTGTAACACAGTTGCAATACCAGAGAAAATGTGTAGGTTGGATAAATATTTTGCGGGTACCCGGCGAGTACTGACGTTTTTCCTATACCTAAGAGACTTACTGAAATTGTTACTAAGGAGTGGGATAGACCCGGTGTGCCGTTCTCACCCCCTCCGATATTTAGAAAGATGTTTCCAATAGACGCCACCACACGGGACTTATGGCAAACGGTCCCTAAGGTGGAGGGAGCAGTTTCTACTTTAGCTAAGCGTACCACTAACCCGGTGGAGGATAGCTGTGCCTTTTCAGATCCAATGGATAAAAAGTTAGAGGGTTACCTTAAGAAAATGTTTGTTCAACAAGGTTTTATATTGCAACCTCTTGCATGCATTGCGCCTGTCACGGCTGCAGCAGCATTTTGGTTTGAGTCTCTGGAAGAGACACTTGAATCAGCTCCATTAGATGAGATTTCACACAAGCTTAAAGCCCTTAAGTTAGCTAACTCATTTATTTCAGATGCCGAAGTACATTTAACTAAACTTACGGCTAAGAATTCCGGATTCGCCATTCAGGCACTGTGGCTAAAATCCTGGTCAGCTGACGTTACTTCTAAATCTAAATTGCTTAATATACCTTTCAAAGGGCAGACCTTATTCGGGCCCGGGTTGAAAGAAATTATCGCTGACATTACAGGAGGTAAAGGCCATGCCCTGCCTCAAGACAGAGCCAAACCTAAGGCTAGACAGTCTAATTTTCGTTCCTTTCGTAATTTCAAAGCAGGAGCAGCATCAGCTTCCTCTGCACCAAAACAGGAAGGAGCTGTTGCTCGCTACAGACAAGGCTGGAGACCTAACCAGTCCTGGAACAAGGGCAAGCAGGCCAGGAAACCTGCTGCTGCCCCTAAGACAGCATGAATCGAGGGCCCCCGATCCGGGAACGGATCTAGTGGGGGGCAGACTTTCTCTCTTCGCCCAGGCTTGGGCAAGAGATGTCCAGGATCCCTGGGCGTTAGAGATCATATCTCAGGGATACCTTCTAGACTTAAATTCTCTCCCCCAAGAGGGAGATTTCATCTGTCAAGGTTGTCAACAAACCAAATAAAGAAAGAGGCGTTTCTACGCTGCGTACAAGATCTTTTATTAATGGGAGTGATCCATCCGGTTCCGCGGTCGGAACAAGGACAAGGGTTTTACTCAAATCTGTTTGTGGTTCACAAAAAAGAGGGAACTTTCAGGCCAATCTTGGATTTAAAGATCCTAAACAAATTCCTAAGAGTTCCATCGTTCAAAATGGAAACTATTCGGACAATTTTACCCATGATCCAAAAGGGTCAGTACATGACCACAGTGGATTTAAAGGATGCTTACCTTCACATACCGATTCACAAAGATCATTACCGGTATCTAAGGTTTGCCTTTCTAGACAGGCATTACCTGTTTGTAGCTCTTCCATTCGGATTGGCTACGGCTCCGAGAATCTTCACAAAGGTTCTGGGTGCTCTTCTGGCGGTACTAAGACCGCGAGGAATTTCGGTAGCTCCGTACCTAGACGACATTCTGATACAAGCTTCAAGCTTTCAAACTGCCAAGTCTCATACAGAGTTAGTACTGGCATTTCTAAGGTCGCATGGATGGAAGGTGAACGAAAAGAAGAGTTCTCTCTTTCCACTCACAAGAGTTCCCTTCTTGGGGACTCTTATAGATTCTGTAGAAATGAAGATTTACCTGACAGAAGACAGGTTAACAAAGCTTCAAAATGCATGCCGTGTCCTTCATTCCATTCAACACCCGTCAGTAGCTCAATGCATGGAGGTGATCGGCTTAATGGTAGCAGCAATGGACATAGTACCCTTTGCACGTCTACATCTCAGACCGCTGCAATGGTGCATGCTAAGTCAGTGGAATGGGGATTACTCAGACTTGTCCCCTACTCTGAATCTGGATCAAGAGACCAGAAATTCTCTTCTATGGTGGCTTTCTCGGCCACATCTGTCCAGGGGGATGCCATTCAGCAGGCCGGACTGGACAATTGTAACAACAGACGCCAGCCTACTAGGTTGGGGCGCTGTCTGGAATTCTCTGAAGGCTCAGGGACAATGGAATCAGGAGGAGAGTCTCCTACCAATAAACATTCTGGAATTGAGAGCAGTTCTCAATGCCCTTCTGGCTTGGCCCCAGTTAACAACTCGGGGGTTCATCAGGTTTCAGTCGGACAACATCACGACTGTAGCTTACATCAACCATCAGGGAGGGACAAGAAGCTCCCTAGCAATGATGGAAGTATCAAAGATAATTCGCTGGGCAGAGTCTCACTCTTGCCACCTGTCAGCAATCCACATCCCGGGAGTGGAGAACTGGGAGGCGGATTTCTTAAGTCGTCTTTTCATCCGGGGGAGTGGGAACTTCATCCGGAGGTCTTTGCCCAAATACTTCGACGTTGGGGCAAACCAGAGATAGATCTCATGGCGTCTCGACAGAACGCCAAGCTTCCTCGTTACGGGTCCAGATCCAGGGATCCGGGAGCGGTTCTGATAGATGCTTTGACAGCACCTTGGACCTTCGGGATGGCTTATGTGTTTCCACCCTTCCCGATGCTTCCTCGATTGATTGCCAGAATCAAACAGGAGAGAGCATCAGTGATTCTAATAGCGCCTGCATGTCCACGCAGGACTTGGTATGCAGATCTAGTGGACATGTCATCCTGTCCACCTTGGTCGCTACCTCTGAAACAGGACCTTCTGATCCAGGTCCCTTCAAACATAAAAATCTAATTTCTCTGAAGCTGACTGCTTGGAAATTGAACGCTTGATTTTATCAAAACGTGGTTTTTCTGAGTCAGTTATTGATACCTTAATACAGGCTAGGAAGCCTGTTACCAGAAAGATTTACCATAAGATATGGCGCAAATACTTATATTGGTGCGAATCCAAGAGTTACTCATGGAGTAAGGTTAGGATTCCGAGGATATTGTCTTTTCTACAAGAAGGTTTAGAAAAGGGTTTATCCGCTAGTTCCTTAAAGGGACAGATTTCAGCTCTGTCCATTCTTTTACACAAACGTCTGTCAGAAGTTCCGGACGTTCAAGCTTTTTGTCAGGCTTTAGCTAGGATCAAGCCTGTGTTTAAAATTGTTGCTCCACCATGGAGTTTGAACTTAGTTCTTAATGTTTTACAGGGGGTTCCGTTTGAACCCCTTCATTCCATTGATATCAAGTTGTTATCTTGGAAAGTTCTGTTTTTAATGGCGATTTCCTCGGCTCGAAGAGTCTCTGAGTTATCTGCCTTACATTGTGATTCTCCTTATCTGATTTTTCATTCAGACAAGGTAGTTCTGCGTACTAAACCTGGGTTCCTACCTAAGGTGGTCACTAACAGGAATATCAATCAAGAGATTGTGGTTACATATTTGTGTCCTAATCCTTCTTCGAAAAAGGAACGTCTGCTACACAATCTAGATGTAGTCCGTGCCCTGAAATTTTAACTACAGGCAACTAAGGATTTTCGACAAACGTCTTCCCTGTTTGTCGTTTATTCTGGTCAGAGGAGAGGTCAAAAAGCTTCGGCTACCTCTCTCTCCTTTTGGCTTCGTAGCATAATACGGTTAGCCTATGAGACTGCTGGACAGCAGCCTCCTGAAAGAATTACAGCACATTCTACTAGAGCTGTGGCTTCCACTTGGGCCTTTAAGAATGAGGCTTCTGTTGAACAGATTTGCAAGGCTGCAACTTGGTCTTCTCTTCATACTTTTTCCAAATTTTACAAATTTGACACTTTTGCTTCTTCGGAGGCTGTTTTTGGGAGAAAGGTTCTTCAGGCAGTGGTTCCTTCCGTATAAAGAGCCTGCCTGTCCCTCCCGTCATCCGTGTACTTTAGCTTTGGTATTGGTATCCCATAAGTAATGGATGATCCGTGGACTGGATACACTTAATAAGAGAAAACATAATTTATGCTTACCTGATAAATTTATTTCTCTTGTAGTGTATCCAGTCCATGGCCCGCCCTGTCACTTTAAGGCAGGTAATTTTTCCATTAAACTACAGTCACCACTGTACCCTATGGTTTTCCTTTCTCTGCATGTTTTCGGTCGAATGACTGGTAATGGCAGTTAGGGGAGGAGCTATATAGCAGCTCTGCTGGGTGAATCCTCTTGCACTTCCTGTTGGGGAGGAGTTAATATCCCATAAGTAATGGATGATCCGTGGACTGGATACACTACAAGAGAAATAAATTTATCAGGTAAGCATAAATTATGTTTTTATCTCAGGCAGCATTTAGAAGAAGAATCTGCCTGCGTTTTTCTATGATCTTAGCAGAAGTAACTAAGATCCACTGCCGTTCTCACATATGTCTGAGGAGTGAGGTAACTTCAGAGGGAGAATGGCGTGCAGGGTATCCTGCAATAAGGTATGTGCAGTTAAGTTTTTCTAGGGATGGAATTTGCTAGAAAATGCTGCTGATACCGGATTAATGTAAGTTAAAGCCTAAATACAGTGATTTAATAGCGACTAGTATCAGGCTTGCTATCAGAGGTATATACTCTAATGTTAGGGGAGGAGCTATATTACAGCTCTGCTGTGGGTGTCATCTTGCAACTTCCTGTTGGAATGAGAATATCCCACAAGTAATGGATGATCCGTGGACTGGATACACCACAAGAGAAATAAATTTATCAGGTAAGCATAAATTGTGTTTTTATCAAGGCGTGGCTTCTCCGAGTCAGTCATTGATACCTTAATACAGGCACGAAAGCCTGTAACCAGGAAAATCTACCATAAGATATGGCGCAAATATCTTCATTGGTGTGAATCCAAGAATTACTCATGGAGTAAGGTTAGGATTCCTAGGATATTGTCCTTTCTCCAAGAGGGTTTGGATAAAGGATTATCAGCTAGTTCTTTAAAGGGACAGATTTCTGCTCTGTCTATCCTTTTGCACAAGCGTCTGGCAGAGGTTCCAGACGTCCAGGCATTTTGTCAGGCTTTGGTTAGAATTAAGACTGTGTTTAAACCTGTTGCTCTTCCATGGAGCTTAAACTTGGTTCTTAAGGTTCTTCAAGGAGTTCTGTTTGAACCCCTTCATTCCATTGATATCAAACTTTTATCTTGGAAAGATCTGTTTTTGATGGCTATTTCCTCGGCTCGTAGAGTCTGAGTTATCAGCTTTACAATGTGATTCTCCTTATCTGATTTTCCATACAGATAAAGTAGTTCTGCGTACAAAACCTGGGTTTTTACCTAAGGTAGTTTCCAACAAGAATATCAATCAAGAGATTGTTGTTCCATCATTGTGTCCTAATCCTTCTTCAAAGAAGGAACGTCTTTTACATAATTTGGACGTAGTCCGTGCTTTAAAGTTTTACTTACAAGCAACTAAAGATTTTCATCAAACATCTTCCCTGTTTGTTGTTTACTCTGGACAGAGGAGAGGTCAAAAGGCTTCGGCAACCTCTTTCTTTTTGGCTTCGGCAACCTCTTTCTTTTTGGCTTCGGCAACCTCTTTCTTTTTGGCTTCGGAGCGTAATACGCTTAGCCTATGAGACTGCTGGACAGCAGCCCCCTGAAAGGATTACAGCTCATTCTACTAGAGCTGTGGCTTCCACCTGGGCCTTTAAAAATTAGGCTTCTGTTGAACAGATTTGCAAAGCGTCGACTTGGTCTTCGCTTCATACCTTTTCAAAATTTTACAAATTTTATACTTTTGCTTCTTCGGAGGCTATTTTTGGGAGAAAGGTTTTACAGGCAGTGGTCCCTTCCGTTTAAGTACCTGCCTTGTCCCTCCCTTCATCCATGTACTTTAGCTTTGGTATTGGTATCCCACAAATAATGGATGATCTGTGGACTGGATACACCTAACAAGAGAAAACATAATTTATGCTTACCTGATAAATGTATTTCTCTTGAGGTGTATCCAGTCCACGGCCCGCCCTGTCATTTTAAGGCAGGTCTAAATTTTAAACTACAGTCACCACTGCACCCTATGGTTTCTCCTTTCTCGGCTAGTTTCGGTTAAATGACTGGATATGGCAGTTAGGGGAGGATCTATATAGCAGCTCTGCTGTGGGTGATCCTCTTGCAACTTCCTGTTGGGAAGGAGAATATCCCACAAGTAATGGATGATCCGTGGACTGGATACACCACAAGAGAAATAAATTCATCAGGTAAGCATAAATTATATTTTTTATTAGTAAAAAAAAAAAGGTAAAATCCATCTAAAATGAATACACGTCAATTATTTGTGTCAAATATAAGCCATTGCCTATACTGTATTGTTTATGCCGCTATATCTGTTTAAAATTTATTTGGGAGGTAGACAGTGATATAGATGGATTATCGCTATCCATCCAAAAAGTTAGGAGCCAATCGTAACATTCTAGGAGCCAGTGGCACCCTAGGTTTCTCAAGCCCTGATTTTAATCAAAATGGTTTTTATTTTGTTTGTTTTTTCTGCCCAGGAAAATGAAAAATCCCCTAGTCAGAATCGCAAAGCCAAAGATGCAACATCTGATACTGGCAAAGGTATGATAGCATGACATTACGTGAGACTTATTCTATGTATATGGGTTAAATGCTTGCTACTCTAATCAAGACATGCATTTCCTATTTGTTTCACCATAAATTTGAACTCTCTAACATCACTAACTTATTACAAGGCACATTACCTATAACCAAATTTGGAAAAGAAAAAACCATCATTCAAATGTCTGAGGCCAAATAGATCAAAATGTAACTGTCAGAGCACACCATTTTTAAGAGACTCTTGAGTTAGTCATAATTAAATTTGCATGATTCAGATGGAGACTGTAATTTTTAAGGTACTTTTAAATGAACTTATATTTTCAAATGTGCTTTGTTCTCTTGGTATCCCTTTTATTGAAAAAGAATATGCACATATCCTACACTAGTGGGAGCTAGCTGGTGCCTGCACACATTTGTCTCTTGTGATTGGCTAACTAGAAGTGTTCAGCTAGCTGCCAGTAGTGCACTGCTGTTCCTTCAGCAAAGGATAACAAGAGAATGAAGCAAATTTAATAATAGAAGTAAATTAAAATGTTGTTTAAAATTGTATGTTTTATCCAAATCCTCAATAAGTGTTGGGGTTTTCTGTACCTTTAACTTCTAATCTCAAAAACATTTCAGCTAGGTACCCAGAAGTGCACTGGAGCTGACTGTTTGCTTGATTATAACATATTCAAGCGTTTTCCCTTTGCACTTGTATGTCCCTTTTTTACGAACATATCTGCCACCCTCCTTTCTAATTGCTTTTCATTAAAGGGACATTACATTCTAAAAATGTATCTCATGCTTATAAAATAGATATTTTTTTTGCGTTGAGAAATAGTTAAAGGGACAGTATAGACTCATTTTCATATAACTGCATGTAATACACTACTATAAAGAATAAGATGCACAGATACTGATCTAAAAATCCAGTATAAAACGGTTTTAAAATGTACTTAGAAGCTCAGTTTAGCTCTGTTGAAAAGGTAGCTGGAAAGCCCACTGCAAGTGGGAAATGAGACACTCCCCCCTCCCCCTTCTTTTGCATATGAAAAGACACTTTACACAAACAGGAGCAAGCTGGAGAAGGTAGCTGACGGTATTCAAGTAAAACTTTGGGGCTTGGTTAGGAGTCTGAAAATCAGAGCAATGTTAATTAAAAATAAGCAAAACTATACATTTAAAAAAAAAAAAAAAAACAACCTATGGACTATATAAATAGATCATCTACAAAACATTTATGCAAAGAAAAAATGAGTGTATAATGTCCCTTTAACTACTACTGGTTCTTAACCACTCATTTCTTACATGGCGATAAGCCAACGTCCAGTTGCTTTATTGGTGGATAGAGGCACCCCAATAGGCTTTATTTGTAAATAAAAATTATGCAATATTGTGACAGTTTATGCCCTTCATGCCGGAGGCAAGTGTTGTTTTAAAGGGACATGAAACCCAAAATACAATTTTTAAACAACTTTCCAATGAACTTCTATTATCTAATTTGCTTCATTTTCTTGTTTGTTTGATGAAAAACCAGCAAAGCACTACTGGGAGTTAGCTGAAAGCCAATGAAAAGATGCACATATGTGCAACCACCAATCGGCAGCTTCTTAGCCTACCTAGGTATACTTTTCAGCAAAGGATACAAAGAGTACTAAACAAATGTAGATGCTTGAAATACATTTGAAAGTTATTTAAAATGATATCCTCTATCTGAATCATGAAAGTGGAAAAAAATGTCACTTTCATGTCCCTTTAAATATCGGGACAAAGTTCCGATCGTTAATACTTGCTTGAAAAACGTTGATGCTATCACTTGATTTCAAGGCTGGGATCAGATCATTGGGGGGCTGCCTAAGATGCTAATCATGCCCCCCAGTTGGATTTCCCATTGACTAAAAGGCGGAGGGTGCAGGATGCCAAATAAGGTAGGACGTTCCACACCGTCCTAATGATGATTTATAATCCAAGTGTTTTTAAGACATTATGGAACGTCTTAACGGCGTCTAGGGGTTAACTTGAATGTTTTGGTAGGAGTGGGCAAAAAGTGTTTGTTTAAATTATCTCCTGTACTTTCTTCTCACCACTCACAGATGGCCTGGCTTACTCTGCACTGCTTAAAAACGAGCTCCTAGGTGCCGGAATTGAGAAGGTGCAGGACCCCCAGACAGAAGACAGACGGTTGCAGCCTTCAACACCTGAGAAAAAGAGCCTGTTTACGGTACTCCATTTTAAATGTCAATATCCTATTTTAATTGGTAAAAACGGACACAACTCAGTCCTTCTAGTTTCCATGTTAGCCATTTAATTTTGAGTTAAAGTAATGGTACATTTTTTGACATTGTCTTAAAGGGATATGAAACCCAAACTTTTTATTTTCATATTCAGACAGAAGATAATATTTTATTTTTTTATTTAAAGTTTCCAATTTACTTCTATTATCAAATTTGCTTTGTTCCCATGGTATTCTGTGTTGAAGAGATACCTAGGTAGGCATCTGGAGTATTACATGTCAGGACATAGTGCTGTCATCTAGTGCTCTTGCAAAACTGCTGCCATATAGAGCTCCAGAAGTGGGCCGGCTTCGAAGCATTAAATCCCTGCTTTTCAACAAAAGATACCAAGATACCGAGGAAAATGTGATAATAGTAAATTAGAAAGTTGTTTAAAATCTCATGCTCTAACGCGGAAATATAAAAATGATGGGTTTCATATCCCTTTAACTTAACTACTGGTACATCCTAACTATGTTTGCCTATTTATTTTATTTTAAATTCTATTGATCACATGTACTTGGAGACTTAATAGTGATGCATAATGCATCTTGGATGTGCTCCAGTTTGAAACAATTTTTTTTAGCTATTCTACAAAATCCATCATTTTCATTTGTGTTTTTTTTCTGTAGTATTCTCTCAGTTCTAAACGAGCAAGTCCAGATGATGGAAACGAGGTGTCTCCCTACTCTTTGTCCCCTGTTAGTAACAAGAGGTGAGGTATAAATGATCTCTTCTGTCTCTATTTTGACCATATTTTTTTTTATCTATTAACCTTACTCTTCCTCTCTCCCTTTTAGCCAGAAACTGCTGCGCTCTCCCAGGAAGCCTACACGCAAAATTTCTAAAATTCCTTTCAAGGTCCTGGATGCTCCTGAGCTGCAGGATGATTTTTACCTCAATCTAGTTGACTGGTCGTCACTCAATGTGCTGAGTGTGGGTCTGGGAACCTGTGTGTACTTGTGGAGTGCCTGCACCAGCCAGGTGAGATGAATGCATGGATTAAAACGGGGGGGGGGGGGTGCATAAATCTGTGCAGCTACTTTATTCTATCTTTGCCCGCAGGTAACTAGGCTTTGTGACCTTTCTGTGGAAGGGGATTCTGTTACATCGGTTGGCTGGTCTGAGAGGGTGAGTGCCCAGTAATTTGCAGTCTTAAACAAGTGTGCCCAATCACCTTGCAAGAGGGGACTCCTATTTCAGAAAATCGGAATGTACTACTTTTTATCAAAGTAGCAGTTAATTAAAGGGACAGTGAATTAAAAATGCATTTCTTATGATTTAGATAGAGCATGCAATTTTACACCACTTTCCAATTTACTTCAAGTTTCTAATTTTGCTTCATTTTCTTCGTATCCTTTGCTGCTCCTGAGCCTACCTAGGTATGCTTTGCATTGTATTTTGTTGTTGGCTCTCTAGATGTGTTAAGTTAGCTCTCAGTGCAATGCTGCTCCTTCAACAAAAGATACAAAGTGAATGAAGCAAATTAGATAACTGAAGTAAAATGGAAAGATGTATAAAAGTGTACTCTGTCTGAATCATGAAAGGAAAAATTTGGTGTCTCAAAGGACCAGTAAATACAGTAGATTTGCATAATCGGCAAAGACACGATAAAGACAATGCAATAACACTTGGTCTAAACTTCAGCTGAGTTTCAGATATTTTTTTTTTTTCTGACTAATTTTAAAGTTATGTCTATTCCACTCCTGTATCAAGTGACAGCCATCAGCCAATCACAAATGCATATACGTATATTCTGTGAATTCTTGCACATGCTCAGTAGGAAATGAGACTCAAAAAGTGTAAATATAAAGACACTGCACATTTTGTTAATGGAAGTAAATAGGAAAGTTGTTTAAAATTGCCCGCTATATCTGAATCATGAAAGTTTTAATTTTGACTTGAGTGTCCCTTTACCCTACTTGGTAAATGGGCTTTCTTTCTTCAAGCTACGATCAAGAAAAATTTGTAAAAAATACTGAGCTTGTGATGTGGGGTCTCTCTCTTTTACCGTTGTGTGAGTGCAGACCTATATCATTGATGCAGAGTAAAAATATTTATCTGTGAATGCAAAAATGTGTGTGTATAGCTTTTATACAAATATCCTTAAGATGACTAACTCCTTTGCAGGGGAACTTGGTAGCTGTGGGGACACACAAAGGTTATGTTCAGATATGGGATGCATCAGCTGGGAAGAAATTGTCCACATTAGAGGGGCATACAGCACGAGTAGGTAAGCCCAGCTCTCTGTTCCTCTAAACGTTTGTTGTACCTAAGTGCCAACATTTAGTTAGAATGTGGTAAAGCCTTTAATATCTCAACACCTGGCAGTGTTATAATGCTTCATGCCCCCCACTCACAGGTGCCCTTGCATGGAATGCAGACCAGCTATCCTCTGGGAGCAGGGATCGGATGATTTTACAAAGGGACATCCGGACGCCACCGATACAGTCTGAGAGGAGGTTGCAAGGTCACAGACAGGAGGTTTGTGGCCTCAAATGGTCAACGGACCATCAGCTCCTTGCGTCTGGAGGAAATGACAACAAGGTAGATTGTATATCACTGTAGTGTGATTTCCCAGCTGCTTGATTTCCCCCTCCCAACCCATCATTAACACCTTGATTTCTCTCTTCAGCTCTTAGTTTGGAACCACTCAAGTTTGAGTCCAGTTCAGCAGTACACAGAGCATCTTGCAGCAGTAAAGGCCATTGCCTGGTCTCCTCACCAACATGGCCTGCTGGCCTCAGGAGGAGGCACTGCTGACCGGTGTATACGTTTCTGGAATACCCTAACTGGTCAGCCCCTACAGTGCATTGACACTGGCTCTCAAGTCTGCAATCTCGCCTGGTCCAAACACGCAAATGAGCTGGTAAGTTGTTACTGTTCAGAAATATAAAGTGCTACTAAATAAAGCTTTCTTTCTTAGAACATGGAGAGTCCACAACGTCATTCCAATTATTAGTGGAATATTCAACTCCTGGCCAGCAGCAAAGCTGTTAAAGGAATACTAACATTCAATTTTCATTTAAAACGGACCCCACATTTCCAAACACAAATCTAAACAATATAAAAGTGACCTACTTTTATCCATAAATGAAGCTGCATAACGCCATAAAATGTATTTTTAATATTTGCTGGTGATATCACGTAATCCAGCCCTCCGATATGGTCAGTACATGTCCCAAACTATTAGCCAATCAGATACTTAGTTTTTGCATATAATTATGTTTTGTCGTAATATTGTGCATGCGCATTTAAATTCTTGCGCATGCGTAATTGTTCCGGATGAATCGGAACTTACACCCAAAGTACTAGCGGGTCTACCGCATCCACAACCAAAATGAATACAGTGACGTATTCAGTGACGTCCCACTAACTTGCGCGTGCGCAGATCAGAAAAAAGTCGCCATCTTCCAACCACGGTTGTCAATCCGGATTTGACAACGCTGTCAGATACAGAGTGAGTGGGTTTGGAAATGGTTAAAAATTTGGTGATAATTTTCTTTTAAACTGTACTTTTTAAAAGCATGAAGGGCATTATAAATGTGTTTATTATAGTACTTTCTTTTGATCCATGCTTATTTTTTTTTGACTACAGTGTCCCTTTAAAGCAGTGCTTTCCAAACTGTGTGTCGGGACACACTAGTGTGTCGGCAGCAGTGTGTAGGTGTGTCCCTGCTTCAGCACAATATTTTAAAAAAAATTAATTTTGTTTTCAAATTTTTTTTGGTTTCTGACTTTCCGCCGGCCTGCTATGCATATCACATGGTTGACACGATTGATACCTAGTGGGTCACAGATCTTAACCAATTGGCGCAGCTCAGTGGGAACTGAAACTATTCCCATTGGTGGCTTTGGCGGCACATTGGTTCCTGACTGCACGTGTAGTCTCCTTAATTGGCTTGTGACTGCATGTGTAGTCAGTGAGTGGGACAGCAGTGTGTTTGCAGCGCGGGCAGTAGTCAGTAGGGCTCACGGAGCTCTGAGGGCGGCAGTTTAAACGCTGAGCTGAAGTCAGAGGTTTTTTTTGCAGCTAGCTCCCAGTAGTGCATTGCTGTTCCTGCTCCTGATATATGAATAGGAAGTGGAAGCTTAAAAATGCTTGATGATGAAATGTGAGTATCTTTATCTAATATTCCACCAAATATTCAGAAATTGTGTTCATCCCATCAACCTCATAAATCCCATTAAAATAGTAAGTAGCTATTGGTGTTGTTTTTTTTTTTTAATTCTTGCACATACATACTGTTACTTGTAAATACATATTATATAATTTATGTATGTGTCCGTATATTTTAAAACAAGTTAGTTTAACCTCCTTTCTCCAACATAGGTGTGTCCGGTCCACGGCGTCATCCTTACTTGTGGGGATATTCTCTTCCCCCAACAGGAAATGGCAAAGAGCCCAGCAAAGCTGGTCACATGATCCCTCCCAGGCTCCGCCTACCCCAGTCATTCTCTTTGCCGTTGTACAGGCAACATCTCCACGGAGATGGCTTAGAGTTTTTTAGTGTTTAACTGTAGTTTTTATTATTCAATCAAGAGTTTGTTATTTTAAAATAGTGCTGGTATGTACTATTTACTCTGAAACAGAAAAGAGATGAAGATTTCTGTTTGTAAGAGGAAAATGATTTTAGCAACCGTTACTAAAATCCATGGCTGTTCCACACAGGACTGTTGAGAGGAATTAACTTCAGTTGGGGGAACAGTGAGCAGTCTTTTGCTGCTTGAGGTATGACACATTCTAACAAGACGAAGTAATGCTGGAAGCTGTCATTTTCCCTATGGGATCCGGTAAGCCATGTTTATTCAGAAAGTAAATAAGGGCTTCACAAGGGCTTATTATGACTGTAGACTTTTTCTGGGCTAAATCGATTCATATATTACACATATTTAGCCTTGAGGAATCATTTAATCTGGGTATTTTGGTAAAATAATATCGGCAGGCACTGTTTTAGACACCTTATTCTTTAGGGGCTTTCCCTAATCATAGGCAGAGCCTCATTTTCGCGCCGGTATTGCGCACTTGTTTTTGAGAGGCATGACATGCAGTCGCATGTGTGAGGAGCTCTGATACATAGAAAAGACTTTCTGAAGGCATCATTTGGTATCGTATTCCCCTTTGGGCTTGGTTGGGTCTCAGCAAAGCAGATACCAGGGACTGTAAAGGGGTTAAAGTTAAAAACGGCTCCGGTTCCGTTATTTTAAGGGTTAAAGCTTCCAAATTTGGTGTGCAATACTTTTAAGGCTTTGAGACACTGTGGTGAAATTTTGGTGAATTTTGAACAATTCCTTCATACTTTTTTGCAATTGCAGTAATAAAGTGTGTTCAGTTTAAAATTTAAAGTGACAGTAACGGTTTTATTTTAAAACGTTTTTTGTACTTTGTTATCAAGTTTATGCCTGTTTAACATGTCTGAACTACCAGATAGACTGTGTTCTGAATGTGGGGAAGCCAGGGTTCCTTCTCATTTAAATAAATGTGATTTATGTGACACTGAAAATGATGCCCAAGATGATTCCTCAAGTGAGGGGAGTAAGCATGGTACTGCATCATTCCCTCCTTCGTCTACACGAGTCTTGCCCACTCAGGAGGCCCCTAGTACATCTAGCGCGCCAATACTCCTTACTATGCAACAATTAACGGCTGTAATGGATAATTCTATCAAAAACATTTTAGCCAAAATGCCCACTTATCAGCGTAAGCGCGACTGCTCTGTTTTAGATACTGAAGAGCATGAGGACGCTGATGATAATGGTTCTGAAATGCCCCTACACCAGTCTGAGGGGGCCAGGGAGGTTTTGTCTGAGGGAGAAATTTCAGATTCAGGGAAAATTTCTCAACAAGCTGAACCCGATGTGATTACATTTAAATTTAAGTTGGAACATCTCCGCGCTCTGCTTAAGGAGGTATTATCCACTCTGGATGATTGTGAGAATTTGATCATCCCAGAGAAACTATGTAAAATGGACAAGTTCCTAGAGGTCCCGGGGCTCCCAGAAGCTTTTCCTATACCCAAGCGGGTGGCGGACATTGTAAATAAAGAATGGGAAAGGCCCGGTATACCTTTCGTCCCTCCCCCCATATTTAAAAAATTGTTTCCTATGGTCGACCCCAGAAAGGACTTATGGCAGACAGTCCCCAAGGTCGAGGGAGCGGTTTCTACTTTAAACAAACGCACCACTATACCCATAGAAGATAGTTGTGCTTTCAAAGATCCTATGGATAAAAAATTAGGTTTGCTTAAAAAGATGTTTGTTCAGCAAGGTTACCTTCTACAACCAATTTCATGCATTGTCCCTGTCACTACAGCCGCGTGTTTCTGGTTCGACGAACTAGTTAAGGCGATCGATAGTGATTCTCCTCCTTATGAGGAGATTATGGACAGAATCAGTGCTCTCAAATTGGCTAATTCTTTCACCCTAGACGCCACTTTGCAATTGGCTAGGTTAGCGGCGAAAAATTCTGGGTTTGCTATTGTGGCGCGCAGAGCGCTTTGGTTGAAATCTTGGTCAGCGGATGCGTCTTCCAAGAACAAACTACTTAACATTCCTTTCAAGGGGAAAACGCTGTTTGGCCCTGACTTGAAAGAGATTATCTCTGATATCACTGGGGGTATGGGCCACGCCCTTCCTCAGGATAGGTCTTTCAAGGCCAAAAATAAACCTAATTTTCGTCCCTTTCGTAGAACCGGACCAGCCCCTAGTGCTACGTCCTCTAAACAAGAGGGTAATACTTCTCAAGCCAAGCCAGCCTGGAGACCAATGCAAGGCTGGAACAAGGGAAAGCAGGCCAAGAAACCTGCCACTGCTACCAAGACAGCATGAAATGTTGGCCCCCGATCCGGGACCGGATCTGGTGGGGGGCAGACTCTCTCTCTTCGCTCAGGCTTGGGCAAGAGATGTTCTGGATCCTTGGGCACTAGAAATAGTCTCCCAAGGTTATCTTCTGGAATTCAAGGGGCTTCCCCCAAGGGGGAGGTTCCACAGGTCTCAATTGTCTTCAGACCACATAAAAAGACAGGCATTCTTACATTGTGTAGAAGACCTGCTAAAAATGGGAGTGATTCATCCTGTTCCATTAGGAGAACAAGGGATGGGGTTCTACTCCAATCTGTTCATAGTTCCCAAAAAAGAGGGAACGTTCAGACCAATCTTAGATCTCAAGATCTTAAACAAGGTTCCATCGTTCAAGATGGAAACCATTCGAACAATTCTTCCTTCCATCCAGGAAGGTCAATTCATGACCACGGTGGATTTAAAGGATGCGTATCTACATATTCCTATCCACAAGGAACATCATCGGTTCCTAAGGTTCGCATTCCTGGACAAGCATTACCAGTTTGTGGCGCTTCCTTTCGGATTAGCCACTGCTCCAAGGATTTTCACAAAGGTACTAGGGTCCCTTCTAGCGGTGCTAAGACCAAGGGGCATTGCAGTAGTACCTTACTTGGACGACATTCTGATTCAAGCGTCGTCCCTTCCTCAAGCAAAGGCTCACACGGACATAGTCCTGGCCTTTCTCAGATCTCACGGATGGAAAGTGAACGTGGAAAAGAGTTCTCTATCTCCGTCGACAAGGGTTCCCTTCTTGGGAACAATAATAGACTCCTTAGAAATGAGGATTTTTCTGACAGAGGCCAGAAAAACAAAACTTCTAAACTCTTGTCGGACACTTCATTCCGTTCCTCTTCCTTCCATAGCGCAGTGCATGGAAGTAATAGGTTTGATGGTAGCGGCAATGGACATAGTTCCTTTTGCGCGCATTCATCTAAGACCATTACAACTGTGCATGCTCAGTCAGTGGAATGGGGACTATACAGACTTGTCTCCGAAGATACAAGTAAATCAGAGGACCAGAGACTCACTCCGTTGGTGGCTGTCCCTGGACAACCTGTCACAAGGGATGACCTTCCGCAGACCAGAGTGGGTCATTGTCACGACCGACGCCAGTCTGATGGGCTGGGGCGCGGTCTGGGGATCCCTGAAAGCTCAGGGTCTTTGGTCTCGGGAAGAATCTCTTCTACCGATAAATATTCTGGAACTGAGAGCGATATTCAATGCTCTCAAGGCTTGGCCTCAGCTAGCGAAGGCCAAGTTCATACGGTTTCAATCAGACAACATGACGACTGTTGCGTACATCAACCATCAGCGGGGAACAAGGAGTTCCCTGGCGATGGAAGAAGTGACCAAAATCATTCAATGGGCGGAGACTCGCTCCTGCCACCTGTCTGCAATCCACATCCCAGGAGTGGAAAATTGGGAAGCGGATTTTCTGAGTCGTCAGACATTGCATCCGGGGGAGTGGGAACTCCATCCGGAAATCTTTGCCCAAATCACTCAACTGTGGGGCATTCCAGACATGGATCTGATGGCCTCTCGTCAGAACTTCAAGGTTCCTTGCTACGGGTCCAGATCCAGGGATCCCAAGGCGACTCTAGTAGATGCACTAGTAGCACCTTGGACCTTCAAACTAGCTTATGTATTCCCGCCGTTTCCTCTCATCCCCAGGCTGGTAGCCAGGATCCATCAGGAGAGGGCGTCGGTGATCTTGATAGCTCCTGCGTGGCCATGCAGGACTTGGTATGCAGATCTGGTGAATATGTCATCGGCTCCACCATGGAAGCTACCTTTGAGACGAGACCTTCTTGTTCAAGGTCCGTTCGAACATCCGAATCTGGTCTCACTCCAGCTGACTGCTTGGAGATTGAACGCTTGATTTTATCAAAACGAGGGTTCTCAGATTCTGTTATTGATACTCTTGTTCAGGCCAGAAAGCCTGTAACTAGAAAAATTTACCACAAAATATGGAAAAAATATATCTGTTGGTGTGAATCTAAAGGATTCCCCTGGGACAAGGTAAAGATTCCTAAGATTCTATCCTTTCTCCAAGAAGGATTGGAGAAAGGATTATCTGCAAGTTCCTTGAAGGGACAGATTTCTGCCTTGTCTGTGTTACTTCACAAAAAGCTGGCAGCTGTGCCAGATGTTCAAGCCTTTGTTCAGGCTCTGGTTAGAATCAAGCCTGTTTACAAACCTTTGACTCCTCCTTGGAGTCTCAACTTAGTTCTTCAGGGGGTTCCGTTTGAACCCTTACATTCCGTTGATATTAAGTTATTATCTTGGAAAGTTTTGTTTTTGGTTGCAATTTCTTCTGCTAGAAGAGTTTCAGAATTATCTGCTCTGCAGTGTTCTCCTCCTTATCTGGTGTTCCATGCAGATAAGGTGGTTTTACGTACTAAACCTGGTTTTCTTCCAAAAGTTGTTTCTAACAAAAACATTAACCAGGAGATAGTCGTGCCTTCTTTGTGTCCGAAACCAGTTTCGAAGAAGGAACGTTTGTTGCACAATTTGGATGTTGTTCGCGCTCTAAAATTCTATTTAGATGCTACAAAGGATTTTAGACAAACATCTTCCTTGTTTGTTGTTTATTCTGGTAAAAGGAGAGGTCAAAAAGCAACTTCTACCTCTCTCTCTTTTTGGATTAAAAGCATCATCAGATTGGCTTACGAGACTGCCGGACGGCAGCCTCCTGAAAGAATCACAGCTCATTCCACTAGGGCTGTGGCTTCCACATGGGCCTTCAAGAACGAGTCTTCTGTTGATCAGATATGTAGGGCAGCGACTTGGTCTTCACTGCACACTTTTACCAAATTTTACAAGTTTGATACTTTTGCTTCTTCTGAGGCTGTTTTTGGGAGAAAGGTTTTGCAAGCCGTGGTGCCTTCCATTTAGGTGACCTGATTTGCTCCCTCCCTTCATCCGTGTCCTAAAGCTTTGGTATTGGTTCCCACAAGTAAGGATGACGCCGTGGACCGGACACACCTATGTTGGAGAAAACAGAATTTATGTTTACCTGATAAATTACTTTCTCCAACGGTGTGTCCGGTCCACGGCCCGCCCTGGTTTTTTAATCAGGTCTGATAATTTATTTTCTTTAACTACAGTCACCACGGTATCATATGGTTTCTCCTATGCAAATATTCCTCCTTAACGTCGGTCGAATGACTGGGGTAGGCGGAGCCTGGGAGGGATCATGTGACCAGCTTTGCTGGGCTCTTTGCCATTTCCTGTTGGGGAAGAGAATATCCCCACAAGTAAGGATGACGCCGTGGACCGGACACACCGTTGGAGAAAGTAATTTATCAGGTAAACATAAATTCTGTTTTTTGATAGTACAACTGAATTAATTACCGTGTCGCGAAATGATGTAGGTCTAAAAAGTGTGTCACCAACATGAAAAGTTTGGAAAGCTCTGCTTTAAAGGTACAGTTTACTCAAAAAATGTCTCCCCTTTAATTTGTTCCCAATGATCCACTTAACCTGCTGGAGTGTATTAAATTGTTTACAGGTAACTCCTTTACCCTTATATTGGCATTTGAAATGGTTGATTTAGCATGTGGTATCCCCACCTATTCTGAAAGTTTTTGGCCGCAGGTCCAAGCTATAGATAAGCTTTGTAAACACAGCCAGCAGAAATTACACTCCCAGTGGGATATAGAAGATATAAGGTAATAAAATGTTGATTTTCCATTGTTCTCTCCAAGTACTGGTGATTGTTATATGGACAGATATAAGATAAAGAAACATGTATATGTACACAATGTGATACAGTAATGAGGTCTGAATATACCTACAAGCTCAACCCATTTTATTAGGTTGTGGCTTCAAAACACAAAATAAGAGCTTTAATATACACAAATAAACCTTAAAAAGCTTGTTTTCATACATTTTTAGTTGGTAAAAAAAGCAATTGTAAACACATTAAGGGAAAACTATTTTACAGTATACTGTCCATTTAAGTGTAACTTCCCTTAGCCGTAATCCCAATCATTCTCTTTGCCTCTGTCAATTGTGGTTGGTGTATGACGATATTTAATCCTTTCTCCAACATTGGTGTGTCCGGTCCACGGCGTCATCCATTACTTGTGGGATATTCTCCTCCCCTACAGGGAATGGCAAGGAGAGCACACAGCAAGAGCTGTCCATATAGTCCCCCCTCTGGCTCCGCCCCCCCAGTCATTCTCCTTGCCGCTCTGAACAAGTAGCATCTTCACGGGGATGGTGAGGAGTTTGTGGTGTTAGTTGTAGTTTTTTATTTCTTCTATCAAGAGTTTGTTATTTTAAAATAGTGCCGGTTTGTACTATTTACTCTACAACCGAAAATGAAGATTTCTGTTAAAAGAGGAGTATGATTTTAGCAGCAGCAACTAAAATCAATTGCTGTTCCCACGCAGGACTGTTGAGCCTAGAGAACTTCAGTCTGCTTCAGGTACGATTAGTCATATTTCTAACAGGGATAGGCAAGGTGTCCGTACACGGACACTGGTGTCCATGACTAGCCCTTGCAGTGTCTGCTACAACCTTAGTATATCTTTTCTTTCCGATTAAAGAATAGGAATAAAAAAAAATTATGTAGTGTGAATAAAGTTAGTGGCTTGTCAAGAGACTGCTAGGGATATTGGGTTATAAGTTATGGAATAAATAAAGCCGGAGTGAAATACTAGATGTGTATCTGCATCTGTATAATAACACCCAGCTTTATACAAAGACACAGTAGGGACACTGGCACATGCCTATAGCCAGACAAGGGCTAGTTATAGGATCAGTGGTATCTGCATCAGTATAATAACACCCAGCACTATATAATGACACAGTAGTGACACTGGCATATTGGTATAGCCAGAGGAGGGCTGGTTATAGGATCAGTGGTATCTGCATCAGTATAATAACACCCAGCACTATATATTGACACAGTAGTGACACTGGCTCATGGGTATAGCCAGAGGAGGGCTGGTTATAGGGTCAGTGGTATCTGCATCAGTATAATAACACCCAGCACTATATAATGACACAGTAGTGACACTGGTTCATGGGTATAGCCAGAGGAGGGCTAGTTATAGGATAAGTGGTATCTGCATCAGTATAATAACACCCAGCACTATATAATGACACAGTAGTGACACTGGTTCATGGGTATAGCCAGAGGAGGGCTAGTTATAGGATAAGTGGTATCTGCATCAGTATAATAACACCCAACACTATATAATGACACAGTAGTGACACTGGATCATGGGTATAGCCAGAGGAGGGCTGGTTATAGGGTCAGTGGTATCTGCATCAGTATAATGACACCCAGCGCTATATAATGTCACAGTAGTGACACTGGCTCATGGGTATAGCCAGAGGAGGGCTGGTTATAGGATCAGTGGTATCTGCATCAGTATAATAACACCCAGCACTATATAATGACACAGTAGTGACACTGGCACATGCTTATAGCCAGATAAGGGCTGATTATAGGATCAGTGGTATCTGCATAAGTATAATTATAATAACATCCAGCGCTATATAATGACACAGTAGTGACACTGGCATATTGGTATAGCCAGAAGAGGGCTGGTTATAGGGTCAGTGGTATCTGCATCAGTATAATAACACCAAGCACTATATAATGACACAGTAGTGACACTGGCTCATGGGTATAGCCAGACGAGGGCTGGTTATAGGGTCAGTGGTATCTGCATCAGTATAATAACATCCAGCACTATATAATGACACAGTAGTGACACTGGTTTATGGGTATAGCCAGAGGAGGGCTGGTTATAGGGTCAGTGGTATCTGCATCAGTATAATAGCACCCAGCACTATATAATGACACAGTAGTGAAAATGGCACATAGGTATAGCCAGAGGAGGGCTGGTTATAGGATCAGTGGTATCTGCATCAGTATAACACCCAGCACAATATAATGACACAGTAGTGAGCCAGAGGAGGGCTGGTTATAGAATCAATAGTATCTGCATCAATATAATACCCAGCACTATATAATGACACAGTAGTGAAAATGGCACAAAGGTATAGCCAGAGGAGGGCTGGTTATAGGATCAGTGGTATCTGCATCAGTATAACACCCAGCACTATATAATGACACAGTAGTGAGCCAGAGGAGGGCTGGTTATAGAATCAATAGTATCTGCATCAATATAATACCCAGCACTATATAATGACACAGTAGTGACACTGGCACATGGGTATAGCCAGAGGAGGGCTGGTTATAGGATCAGTGGTATCTGCATCAGTATAATAACACCCAGCACTATATAATGACACGGTAGTGACACTGGCTCATGGGTATAGCCAGAGGAGGGCTGGTTATAGGATCAGTGGTATCTGCATCAGTATAACACCCAGCACTAAATAATGTCACAGTAGTGACACTGGCTCATGGGTATAGCCAGAGGAGGGCTGGTTATAGGGTCAGTGGTATCTGCATCAGTATAACACCCAGCACTATAAAATAATGTTTTTAATTTCAAATGTACTTTGGTGTCCTTCACTAAGGTCTTTACTTTGGAAAATGTCCGCCACAGCCTTTGTCTGTGCCTATCCCTGTTTTCTAGCAAGACTGTGTAATGCTAGAAGACTGTCATTTTCCCTCTTGGGGATCGGTAAGCCATTTTCTTAGATTCATAACAGATTAAGGCTTATAAATGGGCTCTATAATGGTTGACACTATTGTGGGTTAAATCAATTGGTTTTTATCAGATTTATTGGACATTTAGAGTGTTTTTTGTGTGTTATAAAAGCACTTTTGGGAACGTTTTTTTTCGCCTGGCATCTAGTTAGACTACTACTTCAGTCAGAAAGTTCCTTCACTCTGGTAATGCAGATGGAGGCCCTGTTTTCGCGCCTCAATTGCGCAGTTTATTTACTTGGCAGTGCATGCAGCTTCATTTGAGGGTCCTGTGGGTAAAAGAAAACAGACTCAGGAAGGTTTATTTCAGTGCTGGATCACTTTAAGGGAAGGTAAAAAGCCGCAGCAAGGCTGTGGCAGTGATTGTTGTGTGTTAAAATTGTTTATTTGAACAAATAGCTCCGGTTTGCTCATTTTAAGGGTTAAAGTCTTGAAACTTGGTGTGCAATACTTTCAAGGCACTAAGACATTGCCTTCATAGTTTTTCAAACTTTCAGAAATAAAGTGTGCTTGTTTATTATTTAAAGAGACAGTAACGCTTTTCTTTAAAAACGTTTTTATTGCATTATTAGCCTGCCATATTCTGTCTAACATGTCTGTACCTTCAGATAGCTTATGCTGTGTATGTATGGAAGCCGAGGTGGTTCCCTCTATTAATGTTTTGTGTAAATTGTGTCATAGCGTCCAAACAAAGTAAGGACAGTACTGTCACATTTAATAAGATTGCCCAGGATGATTCTTCATGTGAAGGTAGTGGGGATAGTTTATCATCCCCTCCTTCTGTGTCAATACCAGTTTTGCCTGCGCAGGCGATATCTAGTACAGCTAGCGCGCCAATGCTGGTTACTATGCAGCAATTAACTGCAGTGATGGATAATTCTTTCGCAAATCTATTATCCAAACTGCCATCCTATTCTAGAAAGCGTGA
Organism: Bombina bombina; assembly: GCF_027579735.1. Taxonomy (NCBI): domain Eukaryota; kingdom Metazoa; phylum Chordata; class Amphibia; order Anura; family Bombinatoridae; genus Bombina; species Bombina bombina. The sequence goes on from NC_069500.1 coordinate 828,743,967, forward strand.
TTGCTCAGTTTTTAAATACAGAAGATGAGCAGGTTAGCGCTGAGGACAATTTATCAGTTGTTCCCTCACATCAATCTGAGTATAGCAGTGAGAGAGGGCCTGTCTGAAGGGGAAGTTTCTGATTCAGGAAAAGTTTCTCAGCAGGCAGACACTAATATAGTGATTTTTAAATTTAAGTTAGAACACCTCCGCGCCCTGCTTAAGGAGGTCCTAACTACTCTAGATGATTGTGATTCTCTGGTAATGCCAGAGAAATTGTGCAAGATGGAAAAATTCTTAGAGGTTCCAGTGCACGCTGATGCCTTTCCGATACCCAAGTGGGTGGCGGACATAGTGACTAAGGAGTGGGAAAAGCCAGGTATACCTTTTTGTTCCACCTCCCATATTCAAGAAAATGTTCCCCATTGTCGACCCCAGATAGGACACATGGCAAACGGTTCCTAAGGTTGAGGGGGCGGTTTCAATGTTAGCTAAGCGCACAACTATTCCTATTGAGGACAGTTGCGCTTTCAAAGATCCTATGAATAAAAGATTAGAAGGACTGTTAAAAAACAATTTATTCAGCATGTCTTCCTTATTCAACCAATCTCGTGCATTATTCCTGTCACTACCGCAGCGCATTTGGGTTCGAGGAACTGGAAAATTCGCTTCAAAGGGAGACTCCATATGATGAAGTCGTGGACAGAATTCACGCACTTATTTTGGATGCTGCTTTGCTATTTCTAAGTTAGCGGCGAAAAGTGCAGGGTTTGCTATAGTGGCGCGCAGAGCGCTTTGGCTAAAATCCTGGTCGGCGAATGTGTCGTCCAAGAATAAATTGCTTAATATTCCTTTCAAGGATAAGACCCTATTCTGGCCGGAATTGAAAGAGATTATTTCTGACATTACTGGTGGAAAGGGACATGTCCTTCAACAGGATAGGCCTTTTAAGGCTAAGAACAAATCTTCAGGAACGGACAAATTCCTAACTCTGCGGCCTCCAGACAAGAAGGCAACACTTCCCAACCTAAACCAGCATGGAAAACATTGCAAGGTTGGAACTAGGGTAAACAGGCCAAAAAGCCTGCTGCTGCTACCAAGACAGCATGAAGGGGTAGCCCCGATCCGGGACCGGATCTAGTAGGGGGCAGACTCTCTCTCTCTTTTTGCTCAGGCTTGGGCAAGAGATGTTCCGGATCCCTAGACACTAGAATAGTCTCTTTGGGATATCTTCTAGAAAGGAACTTCCTCCAAAGGGAAGGTTCCACATGTCTCGCTTATCTTCAGACCAGATGAAGAGACAGGCATTCTTACACTGCGTAGGAGCCATAGTAAAGTGGGAGTGATACACTCAGTTCCATCTGTGGAACAAGGTCAGGGGTTTTACTCAAACCTGTTTGTAGTTCCCAAAAAAGAAGGAACTTTCAGACCAATTCTGGATTTAAAGATTCTAAACAAATTTCTCAGAGTTCCATCGTTCAAGATGGAAACCATTACAATCCAGGAGGGTCAATAGATGACTACCGTGGATTTAAAGGATGCGTACCTACATATTCCTATCCACAAAGATCATCCTCATCAGTTCCTAAGGTTCGCCTTTCTGGACAAACATTATCAGTTCGTGGCTCTTTCATTCGGGTTAGCCACTGCTCCCAGAATTTTCACAAAGGTGCTAGGGTCCCTTCTGACGGTTCTAAGACCGAGGGGCATTGCAGTGGCACCTTATCTAGACGACATTCTAATTCAAGCGTCGTCTGTTTCCAAGGCAAAGGCTCATACAGACATTGTTCTAGCCTTTCTCAGATCTCACGGGTGGAAGGTGAACGTAGAAAAGAGTTCCTTGTCTCCATCAACAAGAGTTCCCTTTTGGGAACAATAATAGATTCTTTAGAAATGAAGATCTTCCTGACAGATGTCAGAAAGTCAAAGCTTCTAAACGCTTGTCAAGTTCTTCACTCTATTCTGCAGCCTTCCATAGCTCAGTGCATGGAAGTAGTAGGATTGGTGGTTGCAGCAATGGACATAGTTCCTTTTGCTCGAATTCATCTAAGACCATTACAACTGTGCATGCTCAATCAGTGGAATGGGGACTATGCAGACTTGTCTCCACAGATTCAAGTTGACCAGAGACTCACTCCGTTGGTGGTTGACCCAGGATCACCTGTCTCAGGGAATGAGTTTCCGCAGACCAGAGTGGGTCATTGTCATGACCGACGCCAGTCTATTAGGCTGGGGCGCGGTCTGGGATTCCCTGAAAGCTCAGGGTCTATGGTCTCGGGAAGAGTCTCTTCTCCCGATCAACATCCTGGAACTGAGAGCGCTATTCAATGCTCTCCGGGCTTGGCCTCAACTAGCGAAGGCCGGATTCATAAGATTCCAGTCAGACAACATAACGACTGTAGCTTACATCAACCATCAGGGAGGAACAAAGAGTTCCTTGGCGATGAGAGAGGTATCCAAGATCATCAAATGCACACTTTGGCCAGATTCTACAAATTTGATACTTATGCTTCTTCGGAGGCTATTTCTCCAACATAGGTGTGTCCGGTCCACGGCGTCATCCTTACTTGTGGGATATTCTCTTCCCCAACAGGAAATGGCAAAGAGCCCAGCAAAGCTGGTCACATGATCCCTCCTAGGCTCCGCCCACCCCAGTCATTCTCTTTGCCGTTGCACAGGCAACATCTCCATGGAGATGGCTCAGAGTTTTTTGGTGTTTAAATGTAGTTTTTATTCTTCTATCAAGAGTTTATTTTAAAATAGTGCTGGTATGTACTATTTACTCTGAAACAGAAAAGAGATGAAGATTTCTGTTTGTAAGAGGAAAATGATTTTAGCAACCGTTACTAAAATCGATGGCTGTTTCCACACAGGACTGTTGAGAGGAATTAACTTCAGTTGGGGGAAACAGTGAGCAGACTTTGGCTGCTTGAGGTATGACACATTTCTAACAAGACTTGGTAATGCTGGAAGCTGTCATTTTCCCTATGGGATCCGGTAAGCCATTTTCTTAATTTTCAATATAAGAATAAAAGGGCTTCACAAGGGCTTTAAAGACTGGTAGACATTTTTCTGGGCCAAAACGATTTCTTTATAAGCATATTTAATGGTTTATAACTTTGGAGAGTTATTTTAATCTTGGGAATTTTATTAAAAAAACGGCAGGCACTGTATTGGACACCTTTTTCACTGAGGGCCTTTTCTAGTCATAGGCAGAGCCTCATTTTCGCGCCACTAATGCGCAGTTGTTTTTGAGAAGCAAGGCATGCAGATGCATGTGTGAGGAGCTCAGATCCACTGAAAAAGCTTATTCAAGGCGTCATTTGGTATCGTATTCCCCTCTGGGCTTGGTTGGGTCTCAGCAAAGCAGATACCAGGGACTGTATAGGGGTTAAATGTAAAAACGGCTCCGGTTCCGTTATTTTAAGGGTTAAAGCTTTCAAATTTGGTGTGCAATACTTTTAAGGCTTTAAGACACTGTGGTGAAATTTTGGTGAATTTTGAACAATTGCTTCATACTTTTTCGCATATTCAGTAATAAAGTGTGTTCTGTTTAAAATTTAAAGTGACAGTAACGGTTTTATTTTAAAACGTTTTTTGTGCTTTGTTGACAAGTTTAAGCCTGTTTAACATGTCTGAACCATCAGATAAACGATGTTCTATATGTATGAAAGCCAATGTGTCTCCCCATTTAAATATATGTGATAATTGTGACATGGTGTCCAAACAAAGTAGGGACAATGATGCCACAGATAATAATAGTGCCCAAGATGATTCTTCAGATGAGGGGAGTAAGCATGGTACTGCATCACCCCCTTCTGTGTCTACACCAGTTTTGCCCACACAAGAGGCCCCTAGTACATCTAGTGCGCCAATACTTATTACTATGCAACAATTAACGGCTGTTATGGATAATTCTATTGCAAATATTTTATCTAAAATGCCTACTTATCAAAGAAAGCGCGATTGCTCTGTTTTAAACACTGAAGAGCAAGAGGACGCTGATGATAACGCTTCTGACATACCCTCACACCAATCTGAAGGGGCCAGGAGGGAGGTTTTGTCTGAGGGAGAAATTTCAGATTCAGGGAAAATTTCTCAACAAGCTGAACCTGATGTTGTAACATTTAAATTTAAATTAGAACATCTCCGCGCACTGCTTAAGGAGGTATTATCTACTCTGGATGATTGTGACAATTTGGTCATTCCAGAGAAATTATGTAAGATGGACAAGTTCCTAGAGGTTCCGGTGCCCCCCGATGTTTTTCCTATACCCAAGCGGGTGGCGGACATAGTAAACAAGGAATGGGAAAGGCCCGGCATACCTTTTGTGCCTCCCCCTATATTTAAGAAATTATTTCCTATAGTCGACCCCAGAAAGGACTTATGGCAGACAGTCCCTAAGGTCGAGGGGGCGGTCTCTACTCTAAACAAACGCACTACTATTCCCATAGAAGATAGTTGTGCTTTTAAAGATCCTATGGATAAAAAATTAGAGGGTTTGCTTAAAAGAATGTTTGTTCAGCAAGGTTACCTTCTTCAACCAATTTCATGCATTGTTCCTGTCACTACGGCAGCGTGTTTCTGGTTCGAAGAACTAGAAAAGTCGCTCGATAAGGAATCTTCGTATGAGGAGATTATGGACAGAGTTCATGCACTTAAATTGGCTAACTCTTTTATTCTAGATGCCGCTTTGCAATTAGCGAGATTAGCGGCGAAAAATTCAGGGTTTGCTATCGTGGCGCGCAGAGCGCTCTGGCTAAAGTCTTGGTCAGCGGATGTGTCTTCCAAGACAAAATTGCTTAACATCCCTTTCAAGGGCAAAACACTGTTTGGTCCTGATTTGAAAGAGATTATTTCAGACATCACCGGAGGAAAGGGCCACGCCCTTCCTCAGGATAGGTCTTTTAAGGCTAGAAATAAGCCTAATTTTCGTCCCTTTCGCAGAAATGGACCAGCCTCTACTTCTACATCCTCTAAGCAAGAGGGTAATACTTCTCAACCCAAACCAGCCTGGAGACCGATGCAAGGCTGGAACAAGGGTAAGCAGGCCAAGAAGCCTGCCACTGCTACCAAATCGGCATGAAGGGATGGCCCCCGATCCGGGACCGGATCTGGTGGGGGGCAGACTTTCTCTCTTTGCTCAGGCCTGGGCAAGAGATGTTCAGGATCCTTGGGCACTAGAAATAGTTTCTCAAGGTTATCTCCTGGAATTCAAGGAACTACCCCCAAGGGGAAGGTTCCACAGGTCTCAATTATCTTCAAACCAAATAAAAAGACAGGCATTCTTACATTGTGTAGAAGACCTGTTAAGGATGGGAGTAATTCATCCAGTTCCAATAAGAGAACAAGGGATGGGATTTTACTCCAACCTGTTCATAGTTCCCAAAAAAGAGGGAACGTTCAGACCAATTCTAGATCTCAAGATCCTAAACAAATTTCTCAGGGTTCCATCATTCAAAATGGAAACCATTCGAACGATCCTTCCTACCATCCAGGAAGGTCAATTTATGACCACTGTGGATTTAAATGATGCGTACCTCCATATTCCTATCCACAAGGAACATCATCAGTTCCTAAGGTTCGCTTTTCTGGACAAGCATTACCAGTTTGTGGCACTTCCTTTCGGATTAGCCACTGCTCCGAGAATTTTCACAAAGGTACTAGGGTCCCTTCTAGCGGTTCTAAGACCAAGGGGCATTGCAGTAGTACCGTACTTGGACGACATCCTGATTCAAGCGTCATCTCTGTCAAAAGCAAAGGCTCATACGGACATCGTCCTAGCCTTTCTCAGATCTCACGGATGGAAAGTAAACATAGAAAAAAGTTCTCTTTCCCCGTCAACAAGAGTTCCCTTCTTGGGAACAATAATAGACTCCTTAGAAATGAGAATTTTTCTGACAGAGGTCAGAAAATCAAAACTTCTAAGCTCTTGTCAAGTTCTTCATTCTGTTCTTCGTCCTTCCATAGCGCAGTGCATGGAAGTAATAGGATTGATGGTTGCAGCAATGGACATAGTTCCTTTTGCACGAATTCATCTAAGACCATTACAACTGTGCATGCTCAGACAGTGGAATGGGGATTATACAGACTTGTCTCCGACGATTCAAGTAGATCAAAAGACCAGAGATTCACTCCGTTGGTGGCTAATCCTGGACAACCTGTCACAGGGAATGAGCTTCCGCAGACCAGAGTGGGTCATTGTCACGACCGACGCCAGTCTGGTGGGCTGGGGCGCGGTCTGGGAACCCCTGAAAGCTCAGGGTCTATGGTCTCGGGAAGAATCTCTTCTCCCGATAAACATTCTGGAACTGAGAGCAATATTCAATGCTCTCAAAGCTTGGCCTCATCTAGCAAAGGCCAAATTCATAAGGTTTCAATCAGACAACATGACGACAGTTGCATATATCAACCATCAGGGGGGAACAAGGAGTTCCCTGGCGATGGAGGAAGTGACCAAGATAATTCAATGGGCGGAGGATCACTCCTGCCACTTGTCTGCAATCCACATCCCAGGAGTGGAAAATTGGGAAGCGGATTTTCTGAGTCGTCAGACATTCCATCCGGGGGAGTGGGAACTCCACCCGGAAATCTTTGCCCAAATAACTCAATTATGGGGCATTCCAGACATGGATCTGATGGCGTCTCGTCAGAACTTCAAGGTTCCTTGTTACGGGTCCAGATCCAGGGATCCCAAGGCGACTCTAGTAGATGCACTAGTAGCACCTTGGACCTTCAACCTAGCTTATGTTTTCCCACCGTTTCCTCTCATTCCCAGGCTGGTAGCCAGGATCATCCAGGAGAGGGCTTCGGTGATCTTGATAGCTCCTGCGTGGCCACGCAGGACTTGGTATGCAGACCTGGTGAATATGTCATCGGCTCCACCATGGAAGCTACCTTTGAGACAGGACCTTCTTGTTCAAGGTCCATTCGAACATCCGAATCTGGTTTCTCTCCAACTGACTGCTTGGAGATTGAACGCTTGATTTTATCAAAGCGTGGGTTTTCAGATTCTGTAATAGATACTCTGATTCAGGCTAGAAAGCCTGTAACTAGAAAAATTTACCATAAGATATGGAAAAAATATATCTATTGGTGTGAATCTAAAGGATTTCCATGGAACAAGATAAAAATTCCTAGGATTTTATCCTTTCTACAAGAGGGTTTGGAGAAGGGATTATCTGCAAGTTCTCTGAAGGGACAGATTTCTGCGTTATCTGTTTTACTTCACAAAAGGCTGGCAGCTGTGCCAGACGTTCAAGCGTTTGTTCAGGCTCTGGTTAAAATCAAGCCTGTTTACAGACCTTTGACTCCTCCCTGGAGTCTTAATCTAGTTCTTTCAGTTCTTCAAGGGGTTCCGTTTGAACCTTTACATTCCGTAGATATTAAGTTATTATCTTGGAAAGTTTTGTTTTTGGTTGCAATTTCTTCTGCTAGAAGAGTTTCTGAGTTATCTGCTCTGCAGTGTTCTCCGCCCTATCTGGTGTTCCATGCAGATAAGGTGGTTTTGCGTACTAAGCCTGGTTTTCTTCCGAAAGTTGTTTCCAACAAGAATATTAACCAGGAGATAGTTGTACCTTCTTTGTGCCCGAATCCAGTTTCAAAGAAGGAACGTTTGTTACACAATTTGGACGTAGTCCGTGCTCTAAAATTCTATTTAGAGGCCACTAAAGATTTCAGACAAACTTCTTCTTTGTTTGTTGTTTATTCTGGTAAAAGGAGAGGTCAAAAAGCAACTTCTACCTCTCTTTCTTTTTGGCTTAAAAGCATTATCCGTTTGGTTTATGAGACTGCCGGACGGCAGCCTCCTGAAAGAATCACAGCTCACTCCACTAGGGCTGTGGCTTCCACATGGGCCTTCAAGAACGAGGCTTCTGTTGACCAGATATGTAAGGCAGCGACTTGGTCTTCACTGCACACTTTTGCCAAATTTTACAAATTTGATACTTTTGCTTCTTCGGAGGCTATTTTTGGGAGAAAGGTTTTGCAAGCCGTGGTGCCTTCCATTTAGGTGACCTGATTTGCTCCCTCCCTTCATCCGTGTCCTAAAGCTTTGGTATTGGTTCCCACAAGTAAGGATGACGCCGTGGACCGGACACACCTATGTTGGAGAAAACAGAATTTATGCTTACCTGATAAATTACTTTCTCCAACGGTGTGTCCGGTCCACGGCCCGCCCTGGTTTTTTTAATCCGGTCTGATGAATTATTTTCTCTAACTACAGTCACCACGGTATCATATGGTTTCTCCTATGCATATTTCCTCCTGTACGTCGGTCGAATGACTGGGGTGGGCGGAGCCTAGGAGGGATCATGTGACCAGCTTTGCTGGGCTCTTTGCCATTCCCTGTAGGGGAGGAGAATATCCCACAAGTAATGGATGACGCCGTGGACCGGACACACCGTTGGAGAAAGTAATTTATCAGGTAAGCATAAATTCTGTTTTTATGGGTACTCTTCCCTGCAAGCAAGGATTGGGGTCTAGCTGTGTCCATGTCAATCTTTTGTAAGAGTAGTGGTGGTTGTTGGCAGTTAAAAGGCGGCAAGGTAGTCTTTTTTTTTTTTTTTTTTTTTTGCTTTACTTTTAACATTTTACTACCCCTTTGCAGAAAGCCAGAGTTAGTTACTCTGTTCTCTCTTTTACTACAGGTCCATGACAGGGAGCAAACATCAACCATCAGGGAGGAACAAAGAGTTCCTTGGCGATGAGAGAGGTATCCAAGATTATCAAATGGGCGGAGGATCACTCCTGCCATCTATCTGCAATTCACATCCCAGGAGTAGTCAACTGGGAGGCGGATTATCTGAGTCGTCGGACTTTCCATCCAGGGGAGTGGGAACTCCACCCGGAGGTTTTTGCCCAGTTGACTCAATTATGGGGCATTCCAGACATGGATCTGATGGCGTCTCGTCAGAACTTCAAGGTTCATTGCTACGGGTCCAGATCCAGGGATCCCAAGGCGACTCTAGTGGATGCATTAGTGGCGCCTTGGTCGTTCAACCTAGCTTATGCGTTTCCACCGCTCCCTCTCCTTCCCAGGCTCGTAGCCAGGATCAAACAGGAGAAGGCCTCAGTGATTCTGATAGCTCCTGCGTGGCCGCGCAGGACTTGGTATGCAGACCTGGTGAATATGTCATCGGCTCCACCATGGAAGCTACCTTTGAGACAGGATCTTCTAGTACAAGGTCCATTCGATCATCCAAATCTAGTCGCTCTGCAGCTGACTGCTTGGAAATTGAACGCTTGATTTTTTTCCAAGCGTGGGTTTTCAAATTCAGTGATAGATACTCTGGTTCAAGCCAGAAAACCTGTGACTAGAAAGATTTACCATAAAATATGGAAAAAATATCTGTTGGTGTGAATCCAAGGGATTCTCCTGGAGTAAGATTAAAATTCCTAAGATTCTCTCCTTTCTCCAAGAAGGTTTGGATAAAGGGTTGTCAGTGAGTTCTCTAAAAGGACAGATTTCTGCTTTACACAAACGACTGGCAGCTGTGCCAGAGGTACAAGCTTTTGTACAGGCCTTGTTCAGAATCAAGCCTGTTTACAGACCCATGACTCCTCCTTGGAGTCTAAATTTAGTTCCTTCAGTTCTTCAAGGGGTTCCGTTTGAACCTTTACATTCCATAGATACCAAATTACTATCTTGGAAAGTTCTGTTTTGGTTGCTATTTCTTCTGCTAGAAGAGTTTCTGAATTATCTGCTTTGCAGTGTGATCCACCCTATCTGGTGTTCCATTTAGATAAGGTTGTTTTGCGTACTAAGCCCGGTTTTCCTCCGAAAGTTGTTCCAACAAGAGTGTTAACCAGGAGATAGTTGTTCCTTCTCTGTGTCCGAATCCAGTTTCAAAGAAGGAACGTTTGTTACACAATTTAGATGTAGTTCGTGCTTTAAAGTCCTATTTAGAAGCAACAAAGGATTTTAGACAAACCTCATCTTTGTTTGTCGTTTACTCTGGTAAGAGGAGAGGGCAAAAAGCTACTGCTACCTCTTTCTTTCGGGCAGAAAAGTATTATCCGATTGACTTTTGAGACTGCCGGACGGCAGCCTCCTGAACGAATCACAGCTCACTCTACTAGGGCTGTGGCTTCCCATGAGCCTTCAAGAACGAGGCTTCTGTTGATCAGATATGCAAGGCAGAGACTTGGTCTTCTCTGCACACTTTGGCCAGATTCTACAAATTTGATACTTATGCTTCTTCGGAGGCTATTTTTGGGAGAGGTTTTGCAAGCCGTGGTGCCTTCTGTTTAGGTAACCTGATTTGCTCCCTCCCTTCATCCGTGTCCTAAAGCTTTGGTATTGGTTCCCACAAGTAATGGATGACGCCGTGGACCGGACACACCAATGTTGGAGAAAACAGAATTTATGCTTACCTGATAAATTACTTTCTCCAATGGTGTGTCCGGTCCACGGCCCGCCCTGGTTTTTTAATCAGGTTTGAAAAATTTCTTTCTCTATACACTACAGTCACCACGGCACCCTATGGTTTCTCCTTTTTCTCCTAACCGTCGGTCGAATGACTGGGGGGGCGGAGCCAGAGGGGGGACTATATGGACAGCTCTTGCTGTGTGCTCTCCTTGCCATTCCCTGTAGGGGAGGAGAATATCCCACAAGTAATGGATGACGCCGTGGACCGGACACACCGTTGGAGAAAGTAATTTATCAGGTAAGCATAAATTCTGTTTTTATGGGTACTCTTCCCTGCAAGCAAGGATTGGGGTCTAGCTGTGTCCATGTCAATCTTTTGTAAGAGTAGTGGTGGTTGTTGGCAGTTAAAAGGCGGCAAGGTAGTCTTTTTTTTTTTTTTTTTTTTTGCTTTACTTTTAACATTTTACTACCCCTTTGCAGAAAGCCAGAGTTAGTTACTCTGTTCTCTCTTTTACTACAGGTCCATGACAGGGAGCAAAGTGCCTGTCACACCTATGTAGCAGTGTTAATTTTGTCGACTAAAATGACAATAAAACGAAAGAAATTCTGATGACTAAAATACGACTAAAACTAAAATGGCATTTTAGTCAACAGACTATGATTAAACTAAATCAAAATTACATTTTAGTCAAAAGACTATGACTTAAACTAAATTAAAATTTGCTGTCAAAATTAACACTTTATGCAAGGTGTTATAATCAATCCATATCTAATTACTGCTCTTTTGTAAAATAAAAAAAAGCAAGGCTATCTTCTTGTTTATTTACAAAACTTTGTTTTATTTAAGATGGATATGTTAACTCTGTTATTGCATGTTCAAACCTTAATACCATAGAGATAAAAACAGGTTAATAAACCTTTACTCCAGCAGTATATAATGAGTTTGGAAGTTCTAGAGCAGTGTTAATTTTGTTGCTGAAAATTTTTTGAATCTGTGAACAATCAATTGATTCTTCCTATAGAAATAAGAATAACCCACAAGTATGGGTTTAAGTTATGCTGTGCTAGCTGCAGAATCTTTTTTTTGTGTTGTTACTTGATACTTGTTTTAATTATTAACAGAGAACTGTTAAAGCTCTTATATTGGGTAATATGTGCAATGGCATTACAGCCAATACAGTTTACAGTTTTATTTTTAAATATATTTTAAAGTTTCTCTTCTGTTAGTTTATGAAACTTAATTTTAAGTTTAATAAATACATTATATATCAACACAGCTAAATCTGTCTGTATTGCATGTTTAAACCTTAATACCATAAATAATAGGTGTTTACTCCTGGAGTATATAATGAGTTTGGAATATTATAGAGAAATACTTAAATAATGCATTACACTTTAACTAAACCCCTGTCGAGTTAGTTGACTAAAACAATTCAGATGACTAAAATACAACTAAAACTAAAATGGCATTTTAGTCAAGACTAAATCGAAATTTGCCGTCAAAATTAACACTGCTATGTAACAGAATCTGTCCTGCAGCTGGATCTATGGTAAGTGCTTTTTCCTTCTAGGCATTGGACAGCAGCACTTAAAGGGACACTGAACCCAATTTTTTTTTTCTTTTGTGATTCAGATAGAGCATGACACTTTCTAATTTTACTCCTATTATCAAATGTTCTTCATTCTCTTGGTATTTTTATTTGAAAAGCAAGAATGTAAGTTTAGATGCCGGCCCATTTTTGGTGAACAACCTGGGTTCTTGCTGCTTGGTGGATAAATTCACCCACCAATAAACAAGTGCTATCCAGGGTATGAACCAAAAATTGCCTGGGACAGTCTACCATATAATTGTTATTGTTTTAAAAGATAGATAATCCCTTTATTACCCATTCCCCAGTTTTGCATAACCAACACAGTTATAATAATATACTTTTTACCTCTGTGATTACCTTGTATCTAGGAACCTTCTTCCAGCCCCCTGATCACATGACTGTGACTGTTTATTATCTATTGTCTTAAATTTAGCATTGTTTTGTGCTAAATCTTAAATAACCCCCTGTGCCTGAACAGTGTTATCTATATGGCCCACGTGTACTTTCTGTCTCTTTGTGTTGAAAAGAGATTTAAAAAACATGTGATAAAATGCAGCCTGTCAAAGGTTTAGAAATTAGCATATGAGCCTACCTATGTTCAGTTTAACTAAGAATACCAAGAGAAAAAAGCAAATTTGATGATAAAAGTAAATTGGAAAGTTGATTAAAATTAAAAGTTCTATCTGAATAATGAAAGTTTAATTTATACTAGACTGTCCCTTTTTAAATGTCTTTTTCAAATAAAGATAGCAAAAGAACGAAGAAAAATTGATACTAGGAGTAAATTAGAAAGTTGCTTTAAATTGCATGCTCTCTGAATCACGAAAAAAAAAATGGGTTCAGTGTCCCTCATTCGGATCCTATTTAGGACATATGTATCCTTTTTATCAAGGATACTTATTCAGGACAGATATAACAAATGGGACATGGATATCCTTATTAGCTAAGAATAATTTCTTTTTTTTTTCCCCTTGAGGACATGATACTGTATGGGTTAAAGAGACATTTGGCTAAGGGAATAACTTATTGAGAAGCATTAACAGAAGCATCAGTTACTGGGCACTTTACTAGTGTATTTTGACATATTGAAGGGATGAGGAGAAATTAATTTGTGAAGCTCATTTTATTTAAAAGGTTTAACTGTGGGCAGTTTCTCTTCTCGCTCATGTGACGCCCGCACTTCCGGTATTTCTGAGCAGAGCTCAGTGAGCTTGCATTGCGCTGATTATCGCAGTGCAAAGCTCTGTGGGATGTTACTTTTCGATATATTTCTTAGCAACGGATAGTTTGTGTCAAGAGGAGAAGATCCTTGCCGTAAGTTTTAGATTCCTCTGACTAGTAGGTGTCATTCCTCTCCGGTAGGAACATCCCTATTTATAATTTTTTAATAAATTCTGAAAGATTTGTTTTCCTTTTCATATTACTCGGCTGAATTCTGTAAAATGGATTCTGAGTTAAATCAATCTGTCAGTTGATAAATGCTTATCTAAAACTTTAAAATTTTTAAGACAAATTACTCCCTTCTGAGCCAAATGTCTCTCAGGATAATGCTGTGCGTGACATGCCTCAGCTTTCTCCTCAAACGTTCCAAGCCTTAATGGTTTCCCATACTGTGCTTTCTGTGTCCTCTCAACCTCCTGGGGGTGTTTATTTACCTGGGGATTTTGCCGCTGTATCGGCGGCTTTGTCAGCTTTCCCTGCTTCGGGTAAGAGAAAATCTAAAATCAAATTCTGCTAGTAAGGCTTCTGACTACTCTAAATCTGCGCTGTCAACCTTTCTCAATTGTCTGAGGAGAATACGTCAGTAGCTTCTGAAGGTGAAATTTCAGACTCTGACACTTTGGCAGTGAAATCTTCAGAATCTGAAGAGGTTCATTTTAGATTTAAGCTTGAACATCTTCGGTTACTACTGAAGGAGGTTCTAGCTACTTTGGATGACTCTGAACCTTCGGTTGCTGCCAACCTTAAGTAGTCTTCTAAACTGGATAGAGTTTATGATTCTTCTTCTGAGGAGGAGGTTTTTCCTGTTCCTAGGAAAATATCTGAAATTATAGTCCATGAATGGGATAAGCCAGGGGTTCCTTTTTCCCCTTCCCCTGTTTTTAAGAAAGTGTTTCCTGTTGCAGACTCAATTTGAGACTCACTCAAGGCGCACCGTACCTAAGGAAGAAGGAGCTATCTCTACTCTAGCTAAAAACATCCTCTCTAGCAATGGTAATTTTGTTCTTTTAAGGATCCAATGGATAAAAAGCTGGAGGCTTATTTAAAGAGGATGTATGTCCATCAGGGCTTACAGTGGCAACCTGCGGCAAGTATTTCCACGGTTGCAAGGGCAGCATCTTATTGGTGCGATGCTCTGTCTCATCTGATTTCAGGAGAGACTACAGTTGAGATCGGCTCTTAAATTAGCCAATACCTTTATCTGTGATGCAAATATGCAGGTAATTAGACTGTGAGCTAAGATGTCTAGCTTCAGTTTTCTAGCTCGCAGAGGATTGTGGTTAAAATCTTGGTCAGCTGACGTTTCTTCAAAGGCCAAATCTTGGCTTTACCTTTTTTATAAGGGTAAGACTTTGGGCTTGTTCTGGCGGAGATCATTTCAGAGATTACAGGTGGAAAGGGATCTTTCCTCCCTCAGGACAAGAAAAATAGACCTAAAGGTTGTCAAACTTCAAATTTTCGGTACTTTTGCAACTTTAAGGGACAGAAGTCCTCCTCTTCCAGACCAATCCAGGTCCACTTGGAAATACAGTCAGCCCTGGAACAAGGGAAAACAAAACAAGAAGCCTTTCCGCTGACTCTAACTCAGCATGAATGGTCTGCCCCATCTAATTTTGGATTGGGTGGGGGGTAGACTTTCCTTTTTTCAACAGGCTTAGATATGCGATGTCCCAGATCCATGGGCTGTGGACATAGTATCTCAGGGTTACAATATAGGATTCAAGTCTTGCCCTCCAGGGGCCAGATTTCTCCTGTCAAGACTTACCTCAAACCAGGTAAAGAGAGAGGCCTTCTTAAATTGCGTAAAGGACCTATCCTCCCTGGGAGTTATTGTACCAGTCTTTCTAGAGGAACAGGGTCTAGGATCCTATTCAATTCTATTTGTGGTTCCCAAAAAAGAGGGAACTTTTCGTCCTATCCCAGATCTGAAGTGCCTCAACAAATTCCTCTGGGTTCCGTCCTTAAAGATGAAAACTATTCGTTCCATTCTGCAATTGGTTCAAGAAGGTCAGTTCATGACGACCATAGACCTGAAGGACGCTTATTTACATGTTCCCATTCACAGTGATCATTACCAGTTTCTACTGTTTGCCTTTTTGGACAAACATTTCCAGTTTATTGCACTTCCGTTTTGGTCTTGCCACAGCTCCCAGAATATTTACAAAGTTTCTGGGAGCTCTATTGCCAGTGATCAGATCCCAGGGAATTGCGGTGGCACATTATCTAGACGACATCCTGGTTCAGGCGTCGTCTTTTCATCTAGCAAAATCTCATACAGCGATGTTCTTGTCTCTTCTACTTCCCACGGATGGAAAATGAATCTAGAGAAGAGTTCTCTAGTGCCGTCTACAAGAGTGATTTTCCTAGGGACAATCATAGATTCTCTGTCCATGAAGATTTTCCTAACTGACGTCAGAAAATCCAAGCTTCTTGCCTTTCCCTCCAGTCTGCATTTCGTCCATCAGTGGCTCAATGCATGGAGGTGATTGGTCTGATGGTGGCTTCCATGGACATCATTCCTTTTTGTTTGGTTCCATCTGAGACCCCTACAACTTTGCATGCTCCGTCAATGGAACGGAAACCATTCCGATTTGTCACAAAGGGTTAATCTGGACCCCCTAATAAGAGACTCTCTCTCTCTCTCTCTCTCTCGTGGATTTCTCAGGATCATTTGTCTCGGGCACTTGCTTCCTGAGACCTTCCTGGGTGATTATAACTACGGACACCAACCTATCGGGCTGGGGAGCTGTTTGGGGTTCTCTAAAAGCTCAGGGCCCGTGGACTTGGGAGGAGTCTTCTCTCCCCATAAACATCTTGGAGTTGAGAGCAATCTTCAATGCCCTGTCAGCTTGGCCTCAATTATCTGTAGTCTGGGCCGGGGAGTTGGCCAGGTTCACCCTCGGGGGGGGGGGGGGTGAGGGTTCCGGAGTTTGATCTGATGGTGTCTCGTCAAAACGCCAAGCTTCCAAAGTACGGTTCAAGGTCAAGAGATTCTCAGGCTGCCTTGATAGATGCTCTTGGGTTTTCGGGCTAGCATACCGGTTTCCTCCATTTGCTCTCCTTGCATGCGTCATTGCTCGTATCAAACAGAGAGCATTCGGGATTCTAATAGCTCCTGCCTGGCCTCGCAGGATCTGGTTTGCTGATCTGGTAAAGATGTCATCTCTTCCACCTTGGAGGTTACTGCTGAGGATGGACCTTTTTAATTCTGGGTCCATTCCTCCACCTAAATCTAGATTCTCTGAAGCTGACTGCTTGGAGATTGAATGCCTAGTTCTGTCTAGACGTGGTTTTTCTGAAGCGGTCATTGATACTATGCTTCAGGCTTGCAAACCTGTTACTCGCAAGATTTGCCATAAGGTATGGTGTAAATCTTTGTTTAAATCTTTTTATTAGCATTTTAATAAACAATTATGCACAAGTAACTAGTGACACGGAGATATTTTCTCTCTCTCACATATTAATACTTCCTATTATATGTATAACACTATAATGACGAGGAATATTCTCTGTCAGACACAAGGTTGTGCTCGTGTCATCTTCATATGTTCTCTTGGTACACATCTAGAGTCTTTTTCCCGTGTTCTTATGAGAGAGGTATTTTAATCTCTATCTTGTGATCTGTATCAGGTTGTCTCACTTCCCTTTTAATCATACAAATATGTTACCCTTGGTCTATCTATCTTTTATCCAATCTGTTGATTTGGATCATTGTAGACGGTAATTGTGGTCAACCTAAAGTATTCTTAGTGAAATACATAAGACAAAGTCACAACAAAAAAAAAGAAAAAAAAGCCTCTTATTCCAGCCTCTATGACTCATCTTTCTAGGTGTCCCCCCGCCCCTCCCTTTAGGATCCAATAAAACCAGACCTCGCCAAAAGTGTCACTTGAGTTAATCAACTTTTTTTTTTTAACCTCTAGCCAGCTAGGTACACTCATTTTTCAGTATTTTGCTATACAGGTTCGTACCACTGTACATAATATTTTAATAAATATATTAATATGTTTATTATACTGTCTTATTGGTGCATGTAGGAGAGCTTGGTGAATAGTTAATTGAATGGGTTCATCCAGCAATTCGCTGAGTAAACAAGATAATTTTTCCCATATGGGTTTCACTTGCCCACATTCCCACCACATATGGCGTAAATATCTTTATTAGTGCGAATCGAAAAGGGTTTATCCTGGAGCCGGGTGAGGATTCCCTGTATTTAACCTTTCTCCAGGCCATCCTGTAGAAAATATGTCAGTCAGATTTCTGCATTATCTATCCTTTTGCACAAACATCTGGCAGACTTGCCAGATGTTCAAGCTTTTGTACAGATCCTGGTCAGAATCAGGCCTGTGTTTAAACCTGTTGCTCCTCCTTGGAGCCTAATCTAGTTCTTAAAGTTTTGCAACAGGCTCAGTTTGATATAAAAGTTATCTTGGAAGGTTTTGTTTCTCCTTGCTATTTCTTCCGCCCGTAGAGTTTCTGAGCTTTCAGCTCTGCAGTGTGATTCCCTGTACCTTATTTTGCATGCAGATAAGGTGGTGGTCCTTTGTACTAAATTGGGGTTTCTCCCTAAAGTGGTGTCGGATTGAAAAATTAATCAGGAAATTGTCCCTTTTTGTCCTAATCCTTCTCATAAGGAGCATCTTTTGCATTACTTGAATGTTGTGCACGCTCTTGAGTTTTACTTACAAGCTACTAAGGATTTTCGGCAATCTTCTGCCCTGTTTTCTCTGGAAAGCGTAAGGGTCAGAAGGCCACTGCTACTACTGTCTCTCTGGTTGAGAGGTTTGATTCGTTTGGCTTATGAGACTGCAGCCTTCCGAAAGAATTACGGCTCATTTCACTAGGGCTGTCTGCTTTTCTTGGGCTTTACAAAACAAAGCGTCTGTGGAACAGATTTACAAGGCGACAATATGGTCCTTTCTGCATAATGTTTCCAAATTCTACAAATTTATTCTTTGTGCCTCGGCTGAGGCTTATTTTGGGAGAAAGGTTCTTCAAGCGGTGGTGCCTCCTGTTTAGGTCCTCCTTCCTTGTTCTCCCTCCCTGTTCATTCAGTGTCCTCTAGCTAGCTTGGGTATTGGTTCCCACTAGTAATTGGAATGACGTAGAGGACTCTCCATGTCGTATAAAGGATGACAAAATGTATGCTTACCTGATAAATGTCTTTTTTTTTTTCCAGACATGGAGAGTCCATGACCACCCCTCTTCATTATAATTTGACAGTTTTTTTTTTGTTTTTTTTTTTGCGTAAACCTCGGGCACCTTTTTCACCATTATGTTTTCTTCTTTTTCCATTTTCCTTCGGCTGAATGACTGGGGATTATGGGTAAGTGAAGTTAAACTTAACAGCTTTGCTGGGGTGCTCTTTGCCTCCTCCAGCTGGCCAGTAGTTGAATATCTCACTAGTAAATGCAATGACGTTATGGACTCTACATGCCCGGAAAGAGAGAAATTTATCAGGTAAGCATATTTTGTTTTTTGGCTCTTGAAAGGAAAATACATAGATACATGGAAAAATATCACTATGGTTTACTAGTCCAGGAGTTAAAAGCTACTGGTCCAGAGGGAAAAGTTAATAGTCCTCTCAATGTTAAAGGGACAGTAAACACCACTTACATCTCTATTTATTCACAAAATATATAACCAATTAACTATTATCCACATACCTCCAATAGTGAAGAACATCATCACACACATAAATATCCTTATCGTTCTCATCTAAATATTGGTGTCCAAAATGGTCCCCAGTCTCCTCCCTCTACCTTCTTCATCCACGTTCAAAATTTTTTTCAATACCTCTGCTCATTCACGGTGCTTTCAAATGTGTCATCACGCAATGACATATCAATGTTACTGGCATGGCGATGCGCATCATCATCCTAGCTTCGTTACTGGATGTGCAGAATAGATCGATGCCCTGTGTACTTTTCTGCTCTGGCCGTAAATGCAAAGCACAGAGAAGTAGTTATCCGATGGTTCCGGATTGTTAGTTCCCCCAGATGTTGCGCATGCACAAATTTGCCAGGTGACGTGTGATCTGATGACTCAAGCGCTACAGTCCATGAACGGAAATAACTGATTTGCGAGTCGCTTACTAGAGGGGCATGTGGAATAATGGTTAGGACGTAGTATCCTTAGGGGCTGAGTTTGGGGGCCATTTTTAACGGTCTGGATGCACTTTTTGAATTTACTATGAGACACAATATGATGTGAATAGGTATATTAAGATGTTGCAGACTACTCAGCAGGTTCACAACTATTGAATAAGGTACATTTATATGGAGTGTTTACTGTCCCTTTTAAATTTCTAAGTCGTCCTTAACCACTGGAAATTTCTAGTCCCCCCCCCCCCCTTTTTTTTTGTTGTTTTGTTTTTTCTTGGAGGTGAGGACAAGTTAAACTTCATTAAAGGGACATTGTACACTAGATTTTTCTTTGCACAAATGTTTTGTAGATCCATTTATTCAGCCAATCTTGGGATGTTTTTGTAAAAAATATATAGTTTTGCTTTTTTAAATAACATTGTGCTGATTTTCATCCTCCTAACCAAGCCCAAAAGTTTTAGATGTATACAGACTTCATACTGCTTCTGTTTGTATATAATGGGTCTTTTCATATGCAGGGGAGGGGGGTTGCTATCATCTAACCTCACCAACAGTGCTTAATTGGGAGCTTTTAAGTAAGGTGTGGTGTGTGTGTTTTTTTGTTTTTTTTTTATCAGTATCTGTTCATATTATTCTATATAGTATTGACTATTACATGAAGGTAAATGAAAACTGGTGTATACTGCCCCTTTAACTGTTCTTTTTCTCAATCTCTGGCAGGTGAGCACTCACGGCTATTCACAGAACCAAATATTAGTCTGGAAATATCCGTCCCTCACACAGGTGGCAAAGCTGACAGGACATTCCTACAGAGTTTTATATTTGGTGAGTTGCTGTTCTTAACTTTGCTACACTACTCTGCTGTTTCTTACTTTTCATATAGAGGCATCCGTGGCAAGATAAATGTAAACAAGCGGTTGAGCTTGTTCTCCTCTTTAGCAGGAGTGTAATATGTGTGTATATATATATATATATATATATATATATATATATATATATATATATATATATATATATATATATATATATATATATATATATATATATATATATATATATATATATATATATATATATATATATATTCTCTAGATTTTTGAGGATTGACTACGACAGGAGAGTCTAAGTTTACCAAGAAGCCAACCTTTCCTAAACAATACCCAAAGGTGTACAGGCTTGAATCTGAAGAGAACTACTTCAACACCAGATGAAGGAATTATACTGTCCGACTCGGAGATTTAACCCTCAGATGCTACCGACTATCCTCCTTATCAGACAAGGAAGGCAATATGTATAGTAGCAAGCGGAGCAGAATCCTTACATACTGATCAATTACATTTCCTCTAGCAATTTCCCTTTTAAAATGGGAAACGCAGATAATGCCACAGATACCAGGAGACACCTGGGCAGAAAATTCTGCAACAAATAACTCCTCCAGAAGAATGAGAGGAACTGTAAAATTACAGTTGTGACCACATCAGAACAAAGAAAAGGTTTTCCATTCAAATACAAATTCTTTTCTCTTGCAATCCCAGAAGGAATGGAGATAAGTAAGACATTTTACATATGTTTCTTTTATTTCAATCATGGGTAAATAAAACAAAGTGCAAGCCCTTTAAACTCCAACAGTCTAACGTAACACTAGTGCTGATTGCATAATTACAGTCAAAAGCCTGATTTTGTAACACATGAAAAGAAATCTGCTCGACTTCTCACATTATCGATATAGAAACGATGCTCCGCTCTCGTTGACGGAGAACGAGGCGGAGTCATCCGGACTGTCATCCAAGATGGCGCTTTTCCTCCCTTAAAGGAGGTGGTGGGACATGTAGACGGCATGGAGATGAAGCGTGCAAACATTGCGCTTTATTCTGCTGCACCCAGGCTACAGCCTAAAGTATAGTGCAAGGTACGTAAATAAAGGCATTGCACCGCTTCCTAAAGAAACGGAATAGAATACCCAACTCCGAAAAAAAATTGCTCCTCATAAAGCAATTAATTTACTCAGCTATACAAATCCTTAGAAATGGCGCCCTATGCGCTTTTTCCTCATGAGCTGACCAAATCCAGATTAACAATTGACAGTTTAAAAATTTAAATTTAAGCCCCAAAATGGTTAACCCCTTCCTTATTAAGGAGATTAACCCCTAGTCTCCAAGACACATGACTAAAGTGCCTGCATACTGCCCTAAGTATCCCTCAGTGCCAGCCTTCTAGCCCCAGAAGAACAAAAGGCACATACCTGTATTCTAGTTGTCCGGCAGTCAGACGACCCACAAAGTTTGAGAGGATGCCGCTCCTCACAGAGACCTGTGTAAAAAGAAAGACAGAGTAAACTTACTCAGGCTTTCTATACCAGGGCAGCAACATGTTAGGAAAACACAGCAAAGCCCACTTTACAAGTTACTAACTGCTTTAAAGCCACCACAGCCCTGCTGAAGAGACTAACGTAAAGTACAGCTATACCTAGATTTTGATGGAAGGCCAGAGCAATCTTGCCCACACTTCAAAATAAAAAATCTTAATCAGGACACCTCGTTTCTTAACCTCTTCCTTGTATGAGAGGTAAAGAGAATGACTGGGGGTTGTGGGAAGGGAAGTGATACTTAACAGCTTTGCTGTGGTGCTCTTTGCCTCCTCCTGCTGGCCAGGAGTGATATTCCCAACAGTAATTAAAGATGATCAGTGCACTCTGTCATTTAGAAGGAAAAAAACCCAAAAAAAACAGTATACATTTTCATTCTTTATTTTGCCTTATTTTTCTGTTATTAAAGGAAGATTAAATTGCTGTGCACAGCTACTGTAGTATGGTTACTACTCACTAATCTATTGCTGCAGCTCTCTTGAAAGCAGTGTTCCTATTTTAACCCCTGAAATGCTGTCCAATGTAGAAGCTCCACCTCTTTTTATACTGGGGGCTGCCATCTTGGAGTACATGTATTCTCACATACTGTGACAGAAGAAATGTGCATTACAATGAGGTTGTCAACTTTTTTTTTTGTGCTAATGTGCTTCATGAGGAGGAGCTTTACATTTTTGCAGTGGCTGCATTGCTCTATGTTGAGTGTTTTTTAAATTAGTATTTTGTGTAACTGTAAGTCTCACACAATGTATCATGCACACTAACTGAGAACGTGACTGTGCACGTGAGTGTGCCCTGCTTTTGTCACAAAGTATTAAATTACCTAAACTCCAAGATGAAGAGGCAGTGCTTAAAGTAGTGATAAACTCTCCCCTTTTTTAAAAAAAATCCCACCTGGAGTCTTAGCTATATTTTAGATAAACTTTCATTCATCAGTTGTAACATAGATGAGATATATAGATGTATATATTATATATGTATGTGTGTGCCAACGGTCTGAATTGTTTTTGTTGTAGCAAGAGTGCTGATTGGACAACAATTCAAACCTTTAGTTCACAGAAAAATTTACTTTTGGAGTGGGGGGGTATTTGAATTTCATATCTATATTAAAAAGTAAGTTATAGTGCATCTTCATTACAAATAATGAATTAAACTCCATCTAAAATATCACTAACATTGAGGATCTGTTTTCAAAAAGGGGAGAGTTTACCATCATTCTAAGTATCTGGCACCTTTTTAAGATATTTAAATAGGAGACCTGATTTGAAAAGAGTTCAGGAACAGGAGGAAATATCGTAACACTGTGAATAGTTACTATCCTTTTGTAGTTTGTATTCTACAGTTTAATGTTGTGTTTTTTTGTTTGTTGTTTACTCTAACCTTTTTGGGTTTCCTAAAGACGTGCATATTCCAGACTTCTGAAGCCCTAAGTCTGGAACAGTCTCTACTCAAATAGAAATTAACTTCTGACCTCCGCAAAAGGCAAAATAGAGAGAGGGGGCATTTTAGAAGGGTGCTACAAAAGCATGCAAATGTTATAACAGCATGACAGGTTTAAAAAGCAATTAAACTTTTTGTATGTAGACCTTTTGCAATGTAGTGTTTTAAAATCCAGCGATACGGAATTTTATGTGTATATAAAAGGGGTACTTGATTAATACATATAATTAAAATTACACACGCACCAGGGTATTTGTGTGTGTGTGTGTATATATATATATATATATATATATATATATATATATATATATATATATATATATATATATATATATATATATATATATATATATATATATACATATATACATACATATATATTTTTATATATTATATATAGTTTTTTTTAAACGTCTGGTATTTAATTTTTCTCTCCACTCACTTTTAGGCCATGTCCCCAGATGGAGAGGCCATTGTTACAGGGGCTGGGGATGAAACACTAAGATTTTGGAATGTTTTTAGCAAAACCCGCTCCACAAAGGTGAGTAGTATTCAAAGATTAGTTAAGAGCATGCACAATGTTTGGTTTGGATAACTATATGGCAGCAGTTTACAAGAACGATTTTAACATGGTTTCCATCTAGTGATGAAAAGCATTGTTACAAAACTGCTTCCATATAGTTTTCCATAAATGTGTACCCTACATATTCTATTAACCAATTACAATTCTAAGACTATTTCCAATTTTGGATTTCATGTCCATTTAAAGGGGCATAAACCCCAAAAAATTCTCTCGATTTAGATAGAACATAGAATTGTAAACAACTTTACAATGTACTTCTATTATCAAATGTTCTTTGTTTTTTGTTATCCTTTGTTGAAAAGCAGAAAGGTAATTTCAGGATTGTGCACGTCTGCTGCAGTTTTGCAAGAATGTTATACATTAGCAAGAGCACTAGATGGTAGCACTATTTCCTATCATATAGTGCTCCAGACATGTGCACACTACCTATCTAGATATCTCTTCAGCAACGAATAACAAGAAAATGAAGCAAATTTGATAATAAAAGTAAATTGGAAACTTTTTGTTTTAAAATTGTATTCTCTATCTAAATGTTTTTTTGGGTTTTATGTCCCTTTAATGCACATTTGAGCATACAGTGTCTCTGCTGGGGCAGATTAGGAATCCACGGCATTAAGCTAGTAATGGCAAAAATAGAGGGCATCTGTGTCTAATTTTTCAATCTACTTCCAAGGGTCAGGACACTTTTTTGAAGCTGCTTAGTAGTTGGGGTTTGTCAAACTGTGGAGTAATATATTGATATGTAAAGTTAGGATAGAATAAGACTAGGGATGTGCATTTGCAGGTTTTCGGATGACTCAATGAGGAAGAAGGGGGGCGCTTGTGGCATTTCGCTATTTTTCGGAGCTGGATGACTGCTTGTGAAAGTGCGACACACTAAGAGATGTGCAAATCCAGATATAGTGGCTTGCACTTTCACAAGAAGAAATCTGACTCCAAAAAATAGCCGAACGCTATGACCAGCTGCCTTGCACTTTCGGAGGCATCCGAAACCTCCAAATGCACATCCCTATTAAAGACCAATCTAGGGCCAATGATCAGGCCTCTAGTCTACAAATCAGAAAACTAAGGAGAGCAGCCATGCAGTGTTTCTGTGCCTGAGTGTTGGGCATGCCCTTCTTTAAAAGTTTAGTAACTTGTGTTTTTCTTTTCTCTCCTAGGAGTCGGTTTCTGTTCTTAACCTCTTCACCAGAATACGGTAAACCCTCTTGCTCTGCAGCCCCCATTCGTCAGTGAAACCACTCTCCATTTGCTGACCTTTATCAATAATTAAAGGACTCTTTCTATGGCAAGAGCCTCCTGTGTAATACAGAGCCAGCAGGGAAACCAACAAAAGACTTTTAGAGAGGAGCCTATATAACATATATATAAATATTATTTTTTTTGAGGGTAGTGGGAAGGAATACTACTGCCCTCCTTCAGCCTAGAGTGAATGGGGGTAGCCCCAAAGTCTATATATATGTATGTAACTGTGTATATAAATGATGTATATCTTATTTTGGGATTAACCCCTTGTGTGATGTGTTTGCAGTCCCCTCTGATGGTCAGTGATTAAGGCAACTGTATATGTTTTTTATTTCCCCTCCTTTTTCAATAGCAAAGCTGTGCATTATGGTGGTAAGGAGTGTTAAATAATTATTGTACTTTGCCAACCATATTCTTTAGATACTCTGTACAACTTTATTTGCTTCCTGCTAACCTTCTACCAATGTTTCTCTGCTCCAGTCCTTGGGATATACAAACAAGTGGTTTTGTAATCCGATCAGTTTGTAGTCAAAGTAGAGATCTTTTGGTATCCTGAGAACTGAAGACGAGGAAAGCTGCCCTACACCTTCCAAACACCTATAACACTCTGCCCTTCTTGAGGGGCTGTAATGTGTGGTGCTGATTTTATGGATGTGTGAATGGAAGACTGGGTTTCTCATTCTGTAATTTGCTCGTTTGATGCTGTTGCAGTTTATATTTCTTTTTATGAGTGGAGCTCTGTATTTTTAAATGTTAATTTAATATCTGTTTAGAAAATGGCCAGGTTCTTGTGCTCACCTCCTCAATGTGTTAAAAATTTGTTATTCAAAAACTAAAAAACAATGAAGTATGGGATGGACTGGGAGGTGATTGAAAGCTGGGGAGGAGCGTAAAAAAAACCTTTTTGTTTTAAGGAAAGCACTTATCTTTGTTTACTGAAAATGTACCCCTTTGTCCTCATACAAGACAATTGTTACCCCTGGCAGAAAATAATCTAATGTGAGCATTGTCAAGATTTGTGCTCTGTATTGAAGATGAGGACTTTTCTAATTCCATTATAAGGAGTGCCAATATCTTTATTCTTTGTTTTTAAAGAACAAAACAAAACAAACAACAAAAAAAATGAATGTTGAGAACATAACCGACTGACTTCTTTATTTCATTAATCCTTGTCCCAGGGTGCCTGTGTCTGATTGTGCTTTTTGATAGCAATGTGTGAGTTTACTTTCATTAAAGGACCACTAAACACAGAATATCATACTTAATAAATGCATAATAGACCATGCAAAAACACTGTTTAAATCTCACATGAGTAGTTTATTTTTATTTTTTTTCCCCCCATGACAAATTTCAAAGTTTAGTTTTATTTTCCTTCAAACTGCATCATGTGACAGCCATCAGCCAATCACAAAATGCATGTATATATATTCCGTGTATCTTGCACATGCTCGGTAGGAGCTGGTTCCTCAGTATGCATATTTAGATACTGGAGGTGAATTGAAAGTGTATTTAAAATGGTGTCCTCTATGAATCGTGTGTTTAATTTTGACTTTAGTGGTCCTTTTTAAGGGATGTTGTACTGTAAAATGGATTCCCCTTTAATGTGTTCTCAATGATACCCTTTAACCTGCTGGAGTTTTTTTTAAATTGTGTACAAATGGCTCCTTTTTATTTTGTCATTTAAAACAGTTGTCTGTTGAAACCACCACCTATACTGCTATTGCAAAGCTGTGTTAACAAAAGGCAGCAGCTGAATTCATCCTTCTGGGGGTGGTAGAGAGAGTAAATGAAAATTGTTTTTTTTGTACTATTCTATGCATTGGCATTTTGTGAATACAGAAATAAGATTAGGTAATCTCTCCTTGCAAGCTCATCCTATTTAAATGGGTACTGGTTTAAATTAACAAAACCATCTATTTCATATAAAAAAAATAAACCAAAGGAGCAATTTCCCATATATTGAATACTCTGTAGCCGGTATAAATGGTCATTGGAAACCTAGTAAGGAAAAACAATTTCAGTACAGCGTCCCTTTTCTCTTAAGTGTATCCAGTCCACGGATCATCCATTACTTGTGGGATATTCTCCTTCCCAACAGGAAGTTGCAAGAGGATCACCCACAGCAGAGCTGCTATATAGCTCCTCCCCTCACTGCCATATCCAGTCATTCTCTTGCAACTCTCAACAAAGATGGACGTAGTAAGAGGAGAGTGGTGTATTATAGTTAGTTTTTTAACTTCAATCAAAAGTTTATTTTTAAATGGTACCGGAGTGTACTGTTTCATCTCAGTCAGCATTAGAAGAAGAATCTGCCTGTGATTTCTATGATCTTAGCAGAATTAACTAAGATCCACTGCCGTTCTCACATATTCTGAGGAGTGAGGTAACTTCAGAGGGGGAATGGCGTGCAGGTTTTCCTGCAATAAGGTATGTGCAATTAATATATTTCTAGGGATGGAATTTGCTAGAAAAATGCTGCTGATACCGGATTAATGTAAGTTAAGCCTTAAATGCAGTGATAGCGACTGGTATCAGGCTTATTAACAGAGATGCATACTCTTATAAAAGTGTAATATAAAACGTTTGCTGGCATGTTAATCGCTTTTATATGTTTGGTGACAAAACTTATTGGGGCCTAGTTTGTTTCTAGGCAAAAATCAAGCCAGCCATGTGGAAAAAGTTTCCTGAAGCTTTCCACTGTTGCAATATGAGTGGGAAGGGCCTATTTCTCTTGTAAGGTGTATCCAGTCCACGGATCATCCATTACTTGTGGGATATTCTCATTCCCAACAGGAAGTTGCAAGAGGACACCCACAGCAGAGCTGTAATATAGCTCCTCCCCTAACTGTCATAGCCAGTCATTCTTTAGCAACTCTCAACTAGAAAGGATGTTGTAGGAGAGAGTGGTTAAATTTAGCTAGTTTATTTTCTTCAATCAAAAGTTTATTTTTAAATAGTACCGGAGTTGTGCTATTTTATCTCAGGCAGTAAATAGAAGAAGAATCTGCCTGAGGTTTCTATGATCTTAGCAGGTTGTAACTAAGATCCATTGCTGTTCTCACATATGTCTGAGGGGATTACACAGATGAGGTAACTTCAGCGAGAGAATGGCGTGCAGTTTATTCTGCTATCAGGTATGTGCAGTTATAATTTTTTCTAGAGATGGAAAACACTAGAAAATGCTGCTGATACCGGATTAATGTAAGTTAAGCCTGAATACAGTGATTTAATAACGACTGGTATCATGCTTACTCCCAGGGGTAATACCCTTATGATATTGCAATATAAAACGTTTGCTGGCATGTTTAATCGTTTTTATATATGCTTTGGTGATAAAACTTTATTGGGGCCTAGTTTTTTCCACATGGCTGGCTTAAATTTTGACTAGAAACCTGAGGCTTTCCACTGTTGTGGTATAAAAAGTTACAGTTGGTGCACTTAAAATTACAAACTGTGACATCCAGCTTCCCTCAAAGGCCCTCTGAATGCTATAGGACATCTCTAAAGGGCCCAAAGGCTTTCCAAAGTCGTTTATTGGGGAAGGTAGGGCCACAGCTTGCTGTGGCAGTTGGTTATGACTGTTAAAAAACGTCTATTTCGTTTTTTGAACTAAGGGGTTAATCATCCATTTGCACGTGGGTGCAATGCTCTGTTAGCCTATTATACACACTGTAAAAATTTCGTTTGATTTACTGCATTTTTTCACTGTTTTTCAAATTCTGACAAAATTTGTTTCTCTTAAAGGCACAGTACCGGTTTTTATATTTGCTTGTTAACTTGATTTTAAAGTGTTTTCCAAGCTTGCTAGTCTCATTGCTAGTCTGTATAAACATGTCTGACATAGCTTTTAAACATAATAAACAAGGAGTTTCTTCTATGGTGGAACCCCCTCTTAGAATGTGTACCAAATGTACTGATTTCATTTTATGCAATAAAGATCATTTTCTGTCTTTAAAAAAATTATCACCAGAGGAATCTGACGAGGGGGAAGTTATGCCGTCTAACTTTCCCCACGTGTCAGACCCTTTGACAACCGCTTAAGGGACTCACGCTCAAATGGCGCCAAGTACATCTAGGGCGCCCATAGCGTTTACTTTACAAGACATGGCGGCAGTCATGGATAATACTGTCAGCGGTATTAGCCAGACTACCTGAACTTAGAAGTAAGCGAGATAGCTCTGGGGTGAGACAAAATGCAGAGCATACTGACGCTTTAAGAACCATGTCTGATACTGCCTCACAATATGCAGAAGCTCAGGAAAGAGAGCTTCAGTCAGTGGGTGATGTTAATGACTCAGGAAAGATACCTGATTCTAATATTTCTGCATTTAAATTTAAGCTTGAACACCTCCGCGTGTTGCTTAGGGAGGTTTTAGCTGCTCTGAATGACTGTGATACCATTGCAGTGCCAGAGAAATTGTGTAGACTGGATAAATACTATGCAGTGCCGGTGTGTACTGATGTTTTTCCAAATACCTAAAAGGTTTACAGAAATTGTTAATAAGGAATGGGATAGACCAGGTGTGCCGTTCTCTTCCCCTCCTATTTTTAGAAAAATGTTTCCAATAGACGCCACCACACGGGACTTATGGCAGACAGTCCCTAAGGTGGAGGGAGCAGTTTCTACTCTAGTAAAGCGTTCTACTATCCCTGTCGAGGACAGTTGTGCTTTTTTTTTTTTTTAGATCCAATGGATAAAAAAATTAGAGGTTACCTTAAGAAAATATTTATTCAACAAGGTTTTATCCTACAGCCCCTTGCATGCATTGCCCCTGTCACTGCTGCTGCGGCGTACTGGTTTGAGTCTCTGGAAGAGGCTTTACAGGTAGCGACTCCATTGGATGACATACTTGGCAAACTTAGAGCACTTAAGCTAGCCAATTCTTTTATTCTGATGCCATTGTTCATTTGACTAAACTAACGGCTAAGAATTCTGGTTTTGCTATACAGGCGCGCAGAGCGCTATGGCTTAGATCATGGTCAGCTGACGTGACTTCAAAATCTAAGCTACTTAACATTCCCTTCAAGGGGCAGACCATATTCGGGCCTGGTTTGAAGGAGATTATTGCTGATATCACTGGAGGAAAAGGTCATGCCCTTCCTCAGGACAGGTCCAAAAATAGAGCCAAACAGTCTAATTTTCGTGCTTTTCGAAACTTCAAGGCAGGTGCGGCATCAACGTCCTCTAATGCTAAACAAGAGGGAACTTTTGCTCAATCCAAGACGGTCTGGAGACCAATCCAGACCTGGAAAAAAGGTAAGCAGGCCAAAAAGCCTGCTGCTGCCTCTAAGACAGCATGAAGGAACGGCCACCTATCTGGTAACGGATCTAGTAGGGGGCAGACTTTCACTCTTCGCCCAGGCGTGGGCAAGAGATGTTCAGGATCCCTGGGCATTGGAAATTATATCCCAGGGATATCTCCTGGACTTAAAAGCTTCCCCCCCAAAAAGGGAGATTTCACCTTTCACAATTATCTGCAACCCAGATAAAGAGAGAGGCATTCTTACACTGTGTACGAGACCTCCTAGTTATGGGAGTGATCCATCCAGTTCCAAAGGAGGAACAGGGACAGGTTTTTTACTCAAATCTGTTTGTGGTTCCCAAAAAAGAGGGAACCTTCAGACCAATTTTGGATCTAAAGATCTTAAACAAATTCCTCAAAGTTCCATCATTCAAGATGGAAACTATTCGTACCATCCTACTAATGATCCAGGAGGGTCAATATATGACTACAGTGGATCTAAAGGATGCTTATCTTCACATTCCGATACACAAAGATCATCATCGGTTTCTCAGGTTTGCCTTTCTAGACAGGCATTACCAGTTTGTAGCTCTTCCCTTTGGATTAGCTACAGCCCCAAGAATCTTTACAAAGGTTCTAGGGTCGCTTCTGGCGGTCCTAAGGCCGCGGGGCATAGAAGTAGCCCCTTATTTAGACGACATCCTGATACAGGCGTCAAACTTCCAAATTGCCATGTCTCATACGGACGTAGTACTGGCATTTCTGAGGTCGCATGGGTGGAAAGTGAACGAGGAAAAGAGTTCTCTATCCCCACTCACAAGAGTTTCCTTTCTAGGGACTCTGATAGATTCTGTAGAAATGAAAATTTACCTGACGGAGTCCAGGTTATCAAAGCTTCTAAATTCCTGCCGGGTTCTTCATTCCATTCCGCGCCCTTCGGTGTCTGTGTTATGGAAGTAATCGGCTTAATGGTAGCGGCAATGGACATAGTGCTGTTTGCACGCTTACATCTCAGACCGCTGCAACTATGCATGCTTAGTCAGTGGAACAGGGATTACACAGATTTGTCCCCTCAACTGAATCTGGACCAAGAGACCAGGGATTCTCTTCTCTGGTGGCTATCTCGGGTCCATCTGTCCAAAGGTATGACCTTTCGCAGGCCAGATTGGACAATTGTAACAGATGCCAGCCTTCTAGGTTGGGGTGCAATCTGGAAGTCCCTGAAGGCTCAGGGATCGTGGACTCAGGAGGAGTCTCTCCTTCCAATAAATATTCTGGAACTAAGAGCGATATTCAATGCTCTTCAGGCTTGGCCTCAGTTAGCAACTCTGAGGTACATCAGATTTCAGTCGGACAACATCATGACTGTAGCTTACATCAACCATCAAGGGGGAACAAGAAGTTCCCTAGCGATGTTAGAAGTTTCAAAAATAATTCGCTGGGCAGAGATTCACTCTTGCCACCTATCAGCTATCCATATCCCAGGTGTAGAGAACTGGGAGGCGGATTTTCTAAGTCGTCAGACTTTTTATCCGGGAGAGTGGGAACTCCATCCGGAGGTTTTTGCACAACTGATTCATCGTTGGGGCAAACCAGAACTGGATTTCATGGCATCTCGCCAGAACGCCAAGCTTCCATGTTACGGATCCAGGTCCAGGGATCCCAAGGCGACACTGATAGATGCTCTAGCAGGGCCCTGGTCTTTCAACCTGGCTTATGTGTTTCCACCGTTTCCTCTGCTCCCTCGACTGATTGCCAAGATCAAGCAGGAGAGAGCATCGGTGATTCTGATAGCACCTGCGTGGCCACGCAGGACCTGGTATGCAGATCTAGTGGACATGTCATCATTTCCACCATGGGCTCTGCCTCTGAGACAGGACCTTCTACTTCAGGGTCCTTTCAACCATCCAAATCTAATTTCTCTGAGGCTGACTGCCTGGAGATTGAACGCTTGATTTTATAAAAGCGTGGCTTCTCCGAGTCAGTTATTGATAACTTAATACAGGCACGAAAGCCTGTCACCAGGAAAATTTAACATAAGATATGGTATTTTGTCAGGCTTTAGTTAGAATCAAGCCTGTGTTTAAACCTGTTGCTCCACCATGGAGCTTAAATTTGGTTCTTAAGGTTCTTCAAGGAGTTCCGTTTGAACCTCTTCATTCCATAGATATCAAACTTTTATCTTGGAAAGTTTTTTTTTTTTTTTTTTGGTAGCTATTTCCTCGGCTCTGAGCTAACTGCCTTATAATGTGATTCACCTTATCTGATTTTTCATACGGATAAGGTAGTCCTGCGTACCAAACCTGGGTTCTTACCTAAGGTGGTATCTAACAAGAATATCAATCAAGAGATTGTTGTTCCATCCTTGTGTCCTAATCCTTATTTGAAGAAGGAACGTCTATTACACAATCTGGACGTGGTCCGTGCTTTAAAGTTTTACTTACAAGCTACTAAAGATTTTCGTCAAACATCTGCTTTGTTTGTTGTCTACTCTGGACGGAGGAGAGGTCAAAAGGCTTCGGCAACCTCTCTTTCTTTTTGGCTAAGAAGCATAATCTGCTTAGCCTATGAGACTGCTGGACAGCAGCCTCCTGAAAGGATTACAGCTCATTCCACTAGAGCTGTGGCTTCCACTTGGGCCTTTAAAAATGAGGCTTCTGTTGAACAGATTTGCAAGGCGGAGACTTGGTCTTCGCTTCATACTTTTTGAAAATTTTACAAATTTGATACTTTTGCTTCTTCGGAGGCTATATTTGGGAGAGAGGTTTTACAGGCAGTGGTTCTTTCCATTTAAGTACCTGCCTTGTCCCTTTATCCGTGTACTTTAGCTTTGGTATTGGTATCCCACAAGTAATGGATGATCCGTGGACTGGATACACCTTACAAGAGAAAACGCAATTTATGCTTACCTGATAAATTTATTTCTCTTGTGGTGTATCCAGTCCACGGCCCGCCCTGTCATTTTAAGGCAGGTAATTTTTAAATTTAAACTACAGTAACCACTGCACCCTATGGTTCCTCCTTTCTCGGCTTGTTTTCGGTTGAATGACTGGCTATGACAGTTAGGGGAGGAGCTATATTACAGCTCTGCTGTGGGTGTTCTCTTGCAACTTCCTGTTGGGAATGAGAATATCCCACAAGTAATGGATGATCCGTGGACTGGATACACCACTAGAGAAATAAATTTATCAGGTAAGCATAAATTGCGTTTTTAGTGCTTTTCTGTGAAGCTAAAAATACTGACAGAGACATTCAGCTTCCCTCTGCATGATACAGGACATCTCTGAAGGGCTCAAAAGGCTTCAAAGTCGTGTTTGAGGAGGGTAACAATTACAGTAGACTGTGGCAGTTGTTGTGACTGTGTTTAAAAAAACGTTTTTGTCATTTATTATTCTGTTTTTGTTATTAAGGTGTTAATCATCCATTTTCAAGTGGGTGCAATGCTCTGCTGACTTGTTACATACACTGTAAACATTTTGTTAGTGTAACTGCCTTTTTTCACTGTTATTTCAAATTTTGTCAAAATTTGTTTCTCTTAAAGGCACAGTAACGTTTTTTACATTGCTTGTTAACTTGCTTTAAAGTGTTTTCCAAGCTTGCTAGTCTGTACAAACATGTCTGAAACAGAGGATACTTGTTCATTATGTTTAAAAGCCATAGTGGAGCCCCATAGGAGAATGTGTACTAAATGTATTGATTTCACCTTAAACAGTAAAGATCAGTCTTTATCTATAAAAGAATTGTCACCAGAGGGGTCTGTCGAGGGGGAAGTTATGCCGACTAACTCTCCCCACGTGTCGGACCCTTCGCCTCCCGCTCAAGGGACGCACGCTAATATGGCGCCAAGTACATCAGGGACGCCCATAGCGATTACTTTGCAGGACATGGCTGCAATCATGAATAATACCCTGTCAGAGGTATTATCCAGATTGCCTGAATTGAGAGGCAAGCGTGATAGCTCTGGGGTTAGACGAGATACAGAGCGCGTAGATGCTGTAAGAGCCATGTCTAATACTGCGTCATAATATGCAGAACCTGAGGACGGAGAGCTTCAGTCTGTGGGTGACGTCTCTGAATCGGGGAGACCTGATTCAGAGATTTCTAATTTTAAATTTAAGCTTGAGAACCTCCGTGTATTGCTTGGGGAGGTATTAGCTGCTCTGAATGACTGTGACACAATTGCAGTGCCAGAGAAATTGTGTGGGCTGGATAAATACTATGCAGTGCCGGTGAGTACTGATGTTTTTCCAATACCTAAAAGGCTTACAGAAATTATTAGTAAGGAGTGGGATAGGCCCGGTGTGCCCTTTTCCCCACCTCCTATATTTAGAAAAATGTTTCCAATAGATGCCACTACACAGAACTTATGGCAGACTGTCCCTAAGGTGGAGGGAGCAGTTTCTACTTTAGCAAAGCGTACCACTATCCCGGTTGAGGACAGTTGTGCTTTTTCAGATCCAATGGATAAAAAATTAGAGGGTTACCTTAAGAAAATGTTTATTCAACAAGGTTTTATTTTACAGCCCCTTGCATGCATTGCGCCTGTCACTGCTGCGGCGGCATTCTGGTTTGAGGCCCTGGAAGAGGCCATCCATACAGCTCCATTGACTGAAATTGTTGACAAGCTTAGAACTCTGAAGCTAGCTAACTCATTTGTTTCTGATGCCATGGTTCGTTTGACTAAACTAACGGCTAAGAATTCCGGATTCGCCATCCAGGCGCGTAGGGCATCCTGGTCAGCTGATGTGACTTCAAAGTCTAAATTACTCAACATTCCTTTCAAGGGGCAGACCTTATTCTGGCCTGGTTTGAAAGAAATTATTGCTGACATTACTGGAGGTAAGGGTCATACCCTTCCTCAGGACAGGGCCAAATCAAAGGCCAAACAGTCTAATTTTCGTGCCTTTCGAAATTTCAAGGCAGTTGCAGCATCAACTTCCTCTGCTTCAAAACAAGAGGGAACTTTTGCTCAATCCAAGCAGGCCTGGAAACCTAACCAGTCCTGGAACAAGGGCAAGCAGGCCAGAAAGCCTGCTGCTGCCTCTAAGACAGCATGAAGGAGCGGCCCCCTATCCGACAACGGATCTAGTAGGGGGCAGACTCTCTCTCTTCGCCCAGGCGTGGGCAAGAGATGTTCAGGATCCCTGGGCGTTGGAGATCATATCTCAGGGATATCTTCTGGACTTCAAAGCTTCTCCTCCACAAGGGAGATTTCACCTTTCAAGATTATCTGCAAACCAGATAAAGGAAGAGGCATTCCTAAGCTGCGTACAAGATCTCATTGTAATGGGAGTGATCCATCCAGTTCCGCGGACGGAACAAGGACAGGGGTTTTATTCAAATCTGTTTGTGGTTCCCAAAAAACCTTCAGACCAATTTTGGATTTAAAGATCCTAAACAAATTCCTCAGAGTTCCGTCATTCAAGATGGAAACTATTCGAACCATTTTACCCATGATCCAAGAGGGTCAGTACATGACCACAGTGGACTTAAAGGATGCCTACCTTCACATTCCGATTCACAAGAATCATAATCAGTTCCTGAGGTTTGCCTTTCTAGACAGGCATTACCAATTTGTAGCTCTTCCATTCGGGTTGGCTACAGCCCCAAGAATTTTTACAAAGGTTCTGGGCTCACTTCTGGCGGTCCTAAGACAGCGAGGCATAGTGGTGGCTCCTTACCTGGACGATATCCTGTTACAGGCGTCAAGCTTTCAAATTGCCAAATCTCATACAGAGATAGTTCTGGCATTCCTGAGGTCGCATGGGTGGAAAGTGAACGAAGAAAAGAGTTCTCTATCTCCTCTCACAAGGGTTTCCTTCCTATTGACTCTAATAGATTCTGTAGAAATTAAAATTTACCTGACGGAGTCCAGGTTATCAAAACTTCTAAATGCTTGCCGTGTTCTTCACTCCATTCCGCCCCCCACGGTGGCTCAGTGCATGGAAGTAATCGGCTTAATGGTAGCGGCGATGGACATAGTGCCATTCGCGCGCCTGCATCTCAGACTGCTGCAATTATGCATGCTCAGTCAGTGGAATGGGGATTACACAGATTTGTCCCCTCTACTAAATCTGGATCAGGAAACCAGAGATTCTCTTCTCTGGTGGTTATCTCGGGCCCATCTGTCCAAGGGTATGACCTTTCGCAGACCAGATTGGACAATTGTAACAGATGCCAGCCTTCTAGGTTGGGGTGCAGTCTGGAACTCCCTGAAGGCTCAGGGTTCATGGACTCAGGAGGAGAAACTCCTCCCAATAAATATTCTGGAGTTAAGGGCAATATTCAATGCTCTTCTGGCTTGGCCTCAGCTAGCAACACTGAGGTTCATCAGATTTCAGTCGGACAACATCACGACTGTGGCTTACATCAACCAT
Organism: Bombina bombina; assembly: GCF_027579735.1. Classification (NCBI taxonomy): domain Eukaryota; kingdom Metazoa; phylum Chordata; class Amphibia; order Anura; family Bombinatoridae; genus Bombina; species Bombina bombina. The sequence continues at coordinate 828,780,482 of NC_069500.1, forward strand.
CAGGGGGAACCAGGAGTTCCCTAGCGATGTCAGAAGTCTCCAAGATAATTTGCTGGGCAGAGACTCTCTTGCCACCTGTCAGCGATCCATATCCCAGGTGTAGAGAACTGGGAGGCGGATTTTCTAAGTCATCAGACTTTTCATCCGGGGGAATGGGAACTCCATCCGGAGGTGTTTGCTCAATTGGTTCTCCGTTGGGGCAAACCAGATTTGGATCTCATGGCATCTCGTCAGAACGCCAAGCTTCCTTGTTACGGATCCAGGTCCAGGGACCCAGAAGCGGCACTGATAGATGCTCTAGCAGCGCCTTGGTTCTTCAAGCTGGCTTATGTGTTTCCACCGTTTCCTCTGCTCCCTCGTCTGATTGCCAAAATCAAACAGGAAAGAGCATCGGTGATATTGATAGCGCCTGCGTGGCCACGCAGGACCTGGTATGCAGACCTAGTGGACATGTCATCCTTTCCACCATGGGCTCTGCCTCTGAGACAAGACCTTCTAATACAAGGTCCTTTCAATCATCCGAATCTACTTTCTCTGAGACTGACTGCATGGAGATTGAACGCTTGATCCTATCAAAGCGTGGCTTCTCCGAGTCAGTAATTGATACCTTAATACAGGCACGAAAGCCTGTCACCAGGAAAATTTACCACAAGATATATGGCGTAAATATCTTCATTGGTGTGAATTCAAGAATTACTCATGGAGTAGGGTTAGGATTCCTAGGATATTGTCCTTCCTCCAAGAGGGTTTGGACAAAGGATTATCAGCTAGTTCTTTAAAGGGACAGATTTCTGCTCTGTCTATTCTTTTACACAAGCGTCTGGCAGAAGTTCCAGACGTTCAGGCATTTTGTCAGGCTTTAGTTAGAATTAAGCCTGTGTTTAAACCTGTTTCTCCTCCATGGAGCTTAAACTTGGTTCTTAAAGTTCTTCAAGGGGTTCCGTTTGAACCCCTTCATTCTATTGATATCAAACTTCTTTCATGGAAAGTTCTTTTTCTGATGGCTATTTCCTTGGCTCGAAGAGTCTCGGAGTTATCTGCCTTACATTGTGATTCTCCTTATCTGATCTTTCATTCAGATAAAGGTGTTCTGTGAACAAAACCTGGGTTTTTACCTAAGGTGGTTTCTAACAAGAATATCAATCAAGAGATTGTTGTTCCATCATTATGTCCTAATCCTTCTTCAAAGAAGGGAACGTCTTTTGCATAATCTAGACGTAGTCCGTGCCTTGATGTTTTACTTACAGGCTACTAAAGATTTTCGCCAAACATCTAACCTGTTTGTTGTTTACTCTGGACAAAGAAGAGGTCAGAAGGCCTCGGCAACCTCTCTTTCTTTTTGGCTTCGGAGTATAATCCGTTTAGCCTATGAGACTGCTGGACAGCAGCCCCGTGAAAGAATTACAGCTCATTCTACTAGAGCTGTGGCTTCCACCTGGGCCTTTAAAAATGAGGCCTCTGTTGAACAGATTTGCAAGGCTGCAACTTGGTCTTCCCTTCATACTTTTTACAAATTTTACAAATTTGATACTTTTGCTTCTTCGGAGGCTGTTTTTGGGAGAGATGTTCTACAGGCAGTGGTTCCTTCCGTTTAAGTTCCTGCCTTGTCCCTCCCATCATCCGTGTACTTTAGCTTTGGTATTGGTATCCCACAAGTAATGGATGATCCGTGGACTGGATACACTTAACAAGAGAAAACATAATTTATGCTTACCTGATAAATTTATTTCTCTTGTAGTGTATCCAGTCCACGGCCCGCCCTGTCCTTTTCAGGCAGGTCTAAATTTTAATTAAACTACAGTCACCACTGCACCCTATGGTTTCTCCTTTCTCGGCTTGTTTCGGTCGAATGACTGGATATGGCAGTGAGGGGAGGAGCTATATAGCAGCTCTCTTGTGGGTGATCCTCTTGCAACTTCCTGTTGGGAAGGAGAATATCCCACAAGTAATGGATGATCCGTGGACTGGATACACTACAAGAGAAATAAATTTATCAGGTAAGCATAAATTATGTTTTTTTTTAATTGTGTGTGTGCGCGCGCGCCTCCCTTTTAGTGTGAGAATAGAAAGAATATCTTCTGTTTGTGTACAACTCTTTTTGCTGATGTTTGATTGTGGCTATTTTATATTTTAAAACAAAGTTCATAGCAGCACTAGCAAATATGAATAATCCAGCGTTTTCTAACTTTTTAAATACAACTGAGGCTTGAAGCATCGGTTGCACCTATCACATTTATTTAATATATTTAGCATTGAATTACCCATCTACTAATAATTCTAGGGTTGCACTGATACCATTTTTTTTTTTAAGACTAAGTACCGACTTATCTCCACGGTTACTGGAGGCAAAGGTGCCTTTTTACAGCAGGATAAGAACAAACCTAAAGGACAAGGTCCTAATTTTTGTTTGGATAAATCCCAATGTCAGCAGCCCTCTGCAAGGGGACTTGGAAGCTGGCTCAGTCCTGAAATAAATCCAAGCTGAACAAGAAGCCCACCGAGGCAAAGCCGGCATGAAGGGGCGGCCCCAGATCCGGCTCTGGATCGCGTAGGGGGCAGACTGTCACTCTTTTCGGATGCCTGGTTTGGGGATGTACAAGACCTGGAGGTCATTGCTCGGGGATACAGGCTAGGTTTCAAGTCTCATCCACCCAGGGGCAGATTCTGCTGGTCTTCAAGGCCAGAAAAGAGAAGCCTTTCTGGGGTGCGTGAGGGATCTCTCCTACTTGGGAATTATTGTCCTGGTACCTCTTATAGAAAGAGGTCTGTGATACTATTCAAATCATTTTGTGGTCTCAAAGGAGGGAACTTTCCGCCCGATTCTGGACCTAAAGTGCTTAAACAAGTTTCTGTCACCTCATTCAATATGGAGGCAATAAGGTTAATCTTTCCGTTAGTTCAGGAAGGACCGTTCATGACCACGATAGATCTGAAGGATGCTTACCTTCACGTTCCAATACACAAGGAACAATTCAAGTTCCTAAGATTTGCATTCCTGGACCAGCACTTCCAGTTTATTACACTTCCGTTTTGGTCTAGCTAACGCTCCAAGAGTTTTTACGAAGGTTCTAGGGGCTCTGCTTGCAGTGGCCAGAACCAGAGGTATAGCAGTAGCGCCATACTTGGACGATATTCTGGTTCAAGCACCATCCTGTCGTCTGGTAGAGGGCCATTCGAAAGCCCTTCTATCTCTTCTTTGATCTCATGGATGGAAGATAAACTTAGAAAAGAGTTCTCTTATTCCCAGTACCAGGGTGTAATTCCTGGGTACTATAATAGACTCTATCTATGAGGATATTTCTTACAGACCAGAGACGTTGCAAGCGAACTTCTGCTTGTCTTGCCCTCCAGACCTCCTTAAGGCCCTCTGTTGCTCAGTGTATGGAGGTGATTAGTCTCATGGACATCCATTCCTTTTGCCAAATTCCATCTCAGACCACTTCAGCTGTGCATGCTGAGATGGTGGAACTGCGATCATTCGAATCTGTCTCAACATATTTCTCTAGACAACCGGTCAAGAGAATCGCTCTCCTGGTGGCTCTGTCCAGATCACCTGTCCCAAGGGACATCCTTCTTGAGAGCATCCTGGGGGATTGTGACTACGGATAAAAGTCTCTCAGGATGAGGAGCTGTTTGGGGTGCCAGGAAGGCACAGGGCCTGTGGACTCGAGAGGAATCCCTCCTCCCAATCAACATTTTGGAACTTCAGGCGATATTCAATGCTCTGAAGGCTTGGCCTCTTCTGGGTTTGTCCCAGTTTATCAGATTTCAATCGGACAACCTAACCTCGGTGGCTTACATCAACAATCAGGGGGGAACGAGGAGCTCCCTAGCAATAAGGAAAGTATCTCTGCTTCTGGAGTGGGCGGAGGCCCACAACTGCTCGCTGTCAACGATCCACATTCCGGGTGTGGACAGCTGGGAAGCGATTTCTTCAGCAGACAATCCGGGGGAATGGTCTCTCCATCCCGAGGTGTTTGCAGAGATTTGCAACAGATGGGGGACACTGGAGATAGATCTCATGGCATCCCGGCTCAATTCCAAGCTGCCTAAATATGGGTCGCGGTTGAGGGATCCTCAAGCGGAGCTAACAGATGCTTTAGCAGTGCCTTGGAGGTTCAATCTAATTTACATTTTTCCATCTTTACCACTTCTCCCTCGTGTAGTGGCCCGCATCAGGCAGAGGAGCAGGTATCAGTGATACTGATTGCTCCATCGTGGCCGCAAAGGATGTGGTTTGTGGATCTGGTGGGTATGTCCTCATCTCCTCCGTGGAAGTTACCTTGTTGCAGGGATCTGCTGGAACAGGGTCCTTTTGTTAATCAAAATCTAGATTCTCTGAAGCGGACTGCGTGGAGATTGAACGTTTAGTCTTAGCAAAAAAATTTTTTGAGGGTTATTGATACTCTCATTCAGGCTCGTAAGCCTATTACTCGTCTCATCTATCATAAGGTGTGAAGAGTGTGGTTTCGCCTGGCGTAAGGTCAAGGCTGCCAAGATTCTTTCCTTTTGCCAGGAGGGTCTGGAGAAGGTCCTTTCTGCCAGTTCCCTGATGGGACAGATTTTGTCCCTTTCTGTTTTGCTGCACAAGAGGCTCGCAAGCTCCCTGACGTGCAATCCTTCATTAAGGCTCTGATCATGATCAGACCTGTTTTTAAATCTAACGCTCCACCTTGGAGTTTGAATCTTCTTAATGTCAACCGAATGCATAGACTTACACAGAGCCCGTTAAAAATTTAAGTTGTTGTCCTGGAACGTTCTTTTTCTATTGGCTATTGCGTCAGCATGCAGAGTTTCTGAAATGACTGCTTTGCAATGTGAGCCTCCTTATCTGGTGTTCCACACTGATAAGGCTGTTTTACGTACCCGCTTGGGTTTTCTTCCTAAGGTGGTGAATTATTGTAACATCAATCAGGAGATTGTGGTTCCTTCCTTATGTCCTAATCCTTCTTATTTGAAGGAGCGTTTACTTCATAATCTGGATGTGGTTCGAGCTTTGAAGCTATCTACTCTGGGAAGCGTAAAGGTCTGAATGCCTCTTCGACTTCCTTATCTTTTTGTTTGAGGAGTGTTATATGCTTGGCTTATGAGTCAGCGGGACTTAGACCTCCTCAAAGGATTACGGCTCATTTCACTAGAGCCGTGACTTACTCTTGGGCTTATAAGAACGCGGCCTCTATGGATCAGATTTGTAAGGTGGATACCTGGTCCTCCTTACATACGTTTCAAAGTTCTACAAATTTAAAGTTTTTGCTTCGGCAGAAGCAGCTTTTGGGAAAGAGGTTTTGCAGGCTGTGGTGCCCTCAGATTAGTCGGCCTTTCTTTTACCCTTAGAGCTTGGGTATAGTTTTCCCAACAGTAAGGGATGATGCTGTGGACTCTCCTCATATTAAGAAGGAAAACATAAATTATGCTTACCTGATAATTTCATTTCCATCTAAAGGGGAGGAGAGTCCACAGCTTCATTCATTACTGTTGGGAATTAAGAACCTGGCCACCATGAGGGCTTAAATACCTCCCCCACTTCCCTCATCCCCCAGTCATTCTTTGCATAGGATGGCGGCAGAGAAGTGCCGAAGATCGTAGTAGTCTCTTATGGAGGGTAGTACTCTTCAGAATGGGACTGGAGTTTTAAGTAGTCCTGTCAGCCTCTCAGTGAGAGCCTGGGTGAAAGTCCGGAGATGCAGGGAGAGTCTTTTTCGCTGCCTGCTTTTTACACTCAAGTCCATGTCAGGAGCGAGGCTACTAACCTGTCACACTTGAAGGGCTGTGTTCCTGTTCCACGGCGTAGATTCTAGTAAGATTGTTTAATTTTTATTATGTAATAACCCTGAAGACAGGGTCACAGTGTGACGCCTTTTATCCTTTGAAGAAGGGTTAATATTCCTGGAAAGGGGATAATTGAACGGGGGGGTTTATACATGATATTGTTTATTGTGTCATTGCTGCGTTATGTGTGCGATGAGGCTCTGGCAATGTGTGGAACCTTCAGGTGACTTACAGGAGTATGGCGCTGCCTTTTTTTGGCGTGTTTTCTCCTTAGGCAGGGGAGGTTCCTGCTGGGCATTCCATGTGACCGGGTGTGGCTATCTATCTTCCTCTGTAGTCCAGGTCATAGGAGGTAGTGAGTGCCCCGGCCATTGCAGGTTATAAAGGTGCCTATTTATTAAGTCAATCTAGTCCTTTATATCAGCGCAAGCTATGGAGGACTCTGACGCGTTAGAGGGCTCGCCCTCTTTAACTAGTTCTCATTCCTGTGTTTATTGTGAGAAGGTTCTGGTAGATCAGCCTGCTCAACTCTGTTCCACATGCCTTAATAAAGTTACGACATCTAAGAGCAAACGTATGTCTAGTACTACTGAGCCGTCCACCTCTGAGGGGTCCCCGTCCCGTGAGGTGCGTTCCCTGCATCCATCTCCTATAGCACATGCAGTGCCTTAGGGTCCAAACATTACTCCTGTGGGAGAGATTAGTTGGCCGTCCGATTTTGAGGATCAACTGTAAATGGCGGTATCGAAAGTGATCCATGCCTTACCATGTTCTGATAAGCGCAAGCGTAGGGCGTATCATGGCGGCCCGGCCCAGGGGTTGTCTACGCTTGTGGAAATTTGAGGCGTTATATGACGACGAGGCCCACTCTGTCTCTTAGGAGGAGGCCCCTTCTGGGTTGGAGTCCTTGTCCTCTAAACCTCAGGCGGCGGAGGAGCCTGACTTTAGGTTTAGGGTGGAAAAATTGCGCTTTTTGCTGAGACAAGTGCTTGCTACTCTGGAGGTTCCGGAACCGAAACTTCCAGAAGAACCTGCGATTCCTAAGCTTGATAAGGTATATGAGGACAAGGTGGTGCCTCGGGCCTTCCCGGTTCCTGTTAAGATGGCAAATATTAAGAATGAATGGGAGTGATCGGGTTCTTCCTTTCCCCTTCCTTTAAGAAACTGTTCCCCCTCCCGGACTCTCAGCTGGAGCTGTGGGGTACTGTCCCTAAGGTGGATGGTGCTATCTTCATGCTCGCGAAGCGGACAACTATTCCCCAGGAGGATAGTTCCTCGTTTAAGGAGCCCATGGATAAAAAGTTGGAAAACATGTTAAGGAAAATGTTTAAACACACTGGGTTTGTGTTTCAGCCAGCAGCGTCTGTAGCTGCGGTCGCCGGAGCTGCGTCATATTGGTGTGAATCCCTGTGTGAAATGGTCGAGGGGGAGACTTCCATCGACGAGATACAGGACAACATTAAGGCGCTGAAGATCGCCAATTCTTTCATATGTGATGCAAATATGCAAATTATTCGTCCGGAGCAACTGTCCATGGGGACATCCTTCTTGAGGCCATCCTGGGAAATTGTCGCCACGGATGCGAGTCTGGCAGGATGTGGAGCTGTTTGGGGTGCCAGGCTGTGTAGTGGCACGCATCAAACTGGAGCGAGCTTTGGCCATTCTGATTGCTCCGTGGCCGCGGATCTGGTGGGGATGTCATTCTCTCCGCCGTGGAGGTTACCCTGGTGCAGGGATCTGCTGGAACAGGGTCCCTTTCTACATCATAATCTCGATTCTCTGAGGCTGACTGCGTGGAGATTGAACGCCTAGTCTTGGCCAAGAGAGGCTTTTCTGAAAGTCTGATACTCTCATACAAGCAAGGAAGCCAGTCACTTGTCTCATCTACCATGGGGTATGGAGGACTTACTTGTGCTGGTGTGAGAAGCATGGATATCCTTGGCATAAGGTGAAGGTATCCAGGATTCTGTCCTTTCCCCAAGACGGTTTGTAGAAGGGTCTTGTCGCTAGTTCCTTAAAGGGACAGATTTTGGCATTATCAGTCTTGTTGCATAAGAGACTCGCTGAGCTCCCGGACATCCAATCTTTTGTTCAGGCTCTGTCTAGAATCAGGCCTGTCTTTGGACAGTCTGCTCCCCCATGGAGCTTAAACTTGGTCCTTAAGGCTTTGCAGAGGGTTCTGTTTGAGCCTAAGCATTACATTGACATTAAGATTCTGTCCTGGAAGGTTCTTTTCCTGTTGACCATTGCATCGGCAAGCAGAGTATCTGAACTGGCTGCCTTGCAATGTCAGCTCCCTTATCTGGTTTTTCATGCGCATAAGGCTGTGCTTCGTACTGGTTTGGGGTTTCTTCCCAAGGTGGTGTTTAACCGTAACATCAATCAGGAAATAGTGGTTCCTTCTTTGTGTCCTAACCCTTCTTCTAAGGAGAGGTTGCTTCATATTCTTGATGTGGCTCGTGCCCGGAAGTTCTATCTTCTGGATACAAAGGATTTCAGATAATCAAAATCTCTTTTTGTGGTGTATTCAGGGAAGCACAAGGGGCAGAAAGCCTTTTCTTCTACTTTGTCCTTTTGGTTGAGGAACTTGATTCGCTTGGCCTATGAGATAGCGGGACATAAGCCTCCTCAGAGGATCACGGCTAATTCAACTTGAGCTGTGGCTTCGTCTTGGACCTTCAAGAATGAGGCCTCTATGGAGCAAATTTGTAAGGCGGCTACCTGGTCCTCCTTACACACTTTTACAAAGTTTTAAAAAATTTGACGTTTTTGCTTCTGCGGAAGCTGTTTTTGGGAGACACGTTTTGCAGGCTGTGGTGCCCTCAGATTAGGGTCCGCCTTTTTACCCTCCCGGTTTCATTCAGTGTCCTCTAGAGCTTGGGTATTTTTTCCCAACCGTAATGAATGAAGCCGTGGACTCTCCTCCCCTGTAGATGGAAAATATAAATTATGCTTACCTGATAATTTCATTTCCATTGAGGGGAGGAGAGTCCACGGCTCAAGTCTGTATCTCCGATGGGCAGAATAACAGGGGGATGAGGGAAGTGGGGGAGGTATTTAAGCCTTTGGCTGGGATGTCTAGCCTCCTCCTTTTGGCCAGGTACTTAATTCCCAACTGTAATGAATTAAGCCATGGACTCTTCTCCCCTCGATGGAAATGAAATTATCAGGTAAGCATAATTTATGTTTTCCTTCTGTATGACGAGAGTCCATGGCCCCCTCACGCATACTCCGATGGGCGGACCAAAATTTGTTTTCTCTTCCGGCACCATTTATACCCTGATATTTCTCCTACTCTTCCTTGTTCCCTTGGCAGAATGACTGGGATATGAGGGAAGTAGGGGAAGTATTTAAGCCTTTGGCTGGGGTGTCTTTGCCTCCTCCTGGTTGCCAGGTTCAGTATTTCCCAACATTAAGGAATGATGCCGTGGACTCTCCTCATACAGAAGGAAATTAAATGATCAGGTAAGCATAATTTGTTGTTTTTTTTCTTTCCTAAGATATGGAGAGTCCACAACGTCATTCAATTACTAGCGGGAATATCACTCCTGGCCAGCAGGAGGAGGCAAAGAGCACCACAGCAAAGCTGTTAAGTGTCATTTCCCTACCCATAATCCACAGTTATTCTTTTTGCCGCTGTCAATGGAGGAGGTGAAGTTTGGTGTCTGAAGAAATTAATTCCTTTTTCGGGTACTTTTCCCTGCAAGCATGGATTTAGGTTTAGCTGAGTCCACATCAATCTCTTCAGTAGAGTAGTGGTGGCTTTTAAGCAGTTAGGAAGTGTGAGGTGGTCCTTTGTTTCCTAACACATTGCTGCCCATGGTACAGAAAGCCAGAAGTGATTACTCTGTTCTTTAACTTTTCTATAGGTCTCTGTAAGGAGTATGTGTCCTTTCACGCCTTGTGAGCGGTCTTTCTGCTGAACAGCTACACTGCAGGTAAGTGTTTTGGTCTTCTAGGTCTTAGAGACTTGCACTTCAGAAGAATGTTTCATCTGCGGTGGATGGGGACATTTTTTAAATCCTTTATACAGGATTCTCTTTGGCAGTGGGCAGGCACATTGTTTGTTTGTTGAGACTAGGGGTTTATCTTCCGTTTATTGGGACGTTTTTCTTCTTTGGGCTTATGTTTTATACAGGGATTTATGGATAAACTTAAAATTTGGCAGTCTGTTTTCTTTGCTTGCTTAGCTAGAACAGGCTAACTGACAGACTGCTTGAGCGTTTGAATTTCAGTCTCGATCTACTATATGATCGGTTTAGAGATTTCTGGCAGCCAAATTGTGTAGAAGTGTTACGGTAATGCACCTTAACCTGTCTGAGGTGTAGGGGGCCTGATTGGTTTATTATTTTAAAGCATTTTTGCATAACGTTAAGAGGCTGTGGTATTAAAAATTCTTAAAGTGACAGTGTATTTTAAAAAAAATTCTACAATTTGGTGAATTTTTTATTTAGTATTATATACATGGCCCAAGACTCTGTGTCTTGACAAATGCTTGTTATGCCTTGAGGCAAAAATAGTTTTGCCTATGCAATTCTGTGCTGCAAATTGTTGCCTTCTGAGCCCAATGTCCCTCAGGATGATGCTGTTAAGACAATGCCACAGCTTTCTCCTCAAACGTCCAAGCCCAAGTGCTCTGCAGTTCCTCTCAGCCTTCTGGATAAGTTTATTTGCCTGCAGATTTTGCTGCACAGGTATCTGCGGCATTATTTGCTTTTTTTATGCTGGGAAAACGCAAGAGAAAAATTAGACATTCAGATACTAAGGTTTCTGTTCCACCTACTGCTATGCAGGTTGCCCTCCCTCCTAAGTCTGATAAGGATACGTCGGTTGCCTCTGAGGGCGAAATCTCAATCTGAGAGTATTATTCCTTCATCTGATACAGAAGAAGTAAACTTCAGATTTAAGCTTGAACACCTTTGTGTACTGTTAAAGGAGGTATTGGTTACTTTGGATGACTCCGATACTTCTGTCGTTGTCAACCCTAAGAAGTCTAGTAAACTTAATAAATACTATGATGTACCTTCCTCTGTGGAAGTGTTTCCTGTTCCAGACCATGTGACAAAGATTATTTCACAGGAATTGGAGAAGCCAGGGATACATTTTCTCCCGTAAAAAGAGGTTTCCTGATGCTGACTCCATTAAAGATTTATGGTGCACGGTGCTTAAAGAAGAACGGGCTATTTTTACTCTGGCTAAGAGAACTGCGATCCCTATAGAGGATAGCTGCTCCTTTAAAGATCCCATGGACAAAAAGCTGGCTATTTGAAAAACACCTTGTCTGAATCAATTTTTGTAGACTTGGAGGAGATCCAAGATAGCTCTCAAACTAGCCAATTCCTTTATTTCTGATGCAAACATGTAAGTTATTAGACTGGGAGCCAATATGTCTGGCTTCACTGTATTAGCCTCTTCTGTTTGGCCTTGCCATAGCTCTGAGAATTTTCTTAAAGGTTCTGGGGGCTCTCTTGGCAGTGATCAGGTCTTGGGGAATTGCAGTGGCGCCCTACCTGGACGACATATTGGTTCAGGTGCCATATTTTAACAAGCAAATTATCATACAGTGATCTTGTTTTTTCTACATTCCCATGGATGGAAAGTGAATCTAGAGAAGAGTTCCCTTGTTCCAGCTACAAGGGTGGTTTTCTTAGGAACCATAATAGACTCCCTATCTATGAACATTTTTCTAACAGAGGTCAGAAAATCCAAGATTCTTGCCTCTCTCTTCAGTCTACTGTTTGGCCGGCAGTAGCTCAATGTATGGAGGTATTAAGTTAAAAAGAAAATAAAAAGTACTAGAAAAAAAGCACTCTTGCCTCAAACCTTAAAGGGACAGTCTACCATATAATTGTTATTGTTTTTAAAAGATAGATAATCCCTTTATTACCCATTCCCCAGTTTTGCATAACCAACACAGTTATATTAATACACTTTTTACCTCTGTGATTACCTTGTATCTAGGAACCTTCTTCCAGCCCCCTGATCACATGACTGTGACTCTTTATCTATTGTCTTAAATTTAGCATTGTTTTGTGCTAAATCTTAAATAACCCCCTGTGCCTGAACACAGTGTTATCTATATGGCCCACGTGTACTTTGTCTCTTTGTGTTGAAAAGAGATTTAGAAAGCATGTGATAAGAGGCAGCCCTCAAAGGCTTAGAAATTAGCATATGAGCCTACCTAGGTTTAGTTTAAAATAAGAATACCAAGAGAAAAAAGCAAATGTGATGATTAAAGTAAAGTTGATTAAAATTAAGTCCTATCTGAATAATGAAAGTTTACTTTATACTAGACTGTCCCTTTAAATTGAGAAAAACAATGGCCATATATTGTTATAACCATCCATACTGGTGGAGTAAAACATCAACACACATGATACTAGTGTCAAAGTGATTTGTTTATTGCACTATAAAATAAATAGTGCATGTGAATTTACATACAATAAATTATATATATTTCAGTGAGCTTAGGAATTAACCCTTTCGTGACAGGGTTAAAGTGCCTACATCGGAACAACTGTTCCGATGTAGACAAATTGAAACTACGCGATCGTGCATACGATCGCGAGATTTCAATTATTGGATCGCATCTGGGGGGCGTCCCTACAATCCTAGGAACGCCCTCCAGACCGCGATTAAATCCCTGAAGCACAGAAGGCTTCAGGACAGCCGTTAGTTATGACGTTCCATTCCGTCATAACGGCTTTAAAGCCCAGTCTAATTATGACGGAATGGAACGGCATAACGGCTTTAAAAGGTTAAACAAAAAGAACCCTGTAAATAATAAGTGGTGTTTTCCTGAATGCTGTGTTAAGTCCCAAGGGAAACAGAAGGTCTTTTGTTAATGTCCTATTCCCCCCAGTTATAATAAAGGAAAAAAATAGTGACAAAAAACAATTGTAATCCTGGTATCGTTCCTGCTTATAATTAAGCACTGCTCAATCTTCACTCTTTATGGACATATAAAAACTGGTCTAGATTTAAACCATGCTCACAATCCATTAAGCAAGGAGAGAGAGTCTGTAAAGTAAGGCTCTGCTACTTACACTAAAAAGCTAACAGTTTACACCTGCCAAACTGAACAGCTGAGCAGCCAGAGAGCTTTTGGAACACCAACACTAAACTGCCAATACTACCATGCAAAAACCAGACCCAATAAAGCTGGTAACTAGAACCTGATAACCACATAAGCTTACTGTGATTCAGCAACAGTTGTGTCCTAGTTCCGTGATGATTTGAGCAAAGATTCTTTGTTATCCACATATCCTTTTACCATTACTGGAAAACATTTGCTCCAGGGATCTTGAAAGGAAATTTGCCTACGATCGTTTCACCAAATTGGCTTCATCAGGGCTTGTAATTTGCATTCTTCCTCAGCTGCCTTACATAGCAGCCTAATTGAGGATCATCCCCAAGTCTAAACCATGTGAAAATAAAAGATTTCTACTACATAAATAATAGAGTTCACTGCTAATCAATAGATACAAATACTTAAAAAAAAATATGTGAATGAAATTAGCAGGTGTTATTAACTGAAATATATTGGTATATTTCTATCTTTTTTACATATAAAGGCTCATATGACCACTTGGTAAAAAAAAAAAACTTTGTTGCCAATAATTGTAATCAGTATTTGCCAGCTTTTTAAACCTTTTAAATTTCTCATTTGAGAGAATAAACAGGATAATTCCTGAATTTAAAGATACAGGGCTCCTAATGTAAACAGCAATGAACACAGTTTAACCCAAAGTAAACAAACTTAACAGGTATTATATGTTGAAGTATACATGACTTATTTCTTTCATTTGTACATACAATAACCTCCTGCTGATGAGACCATTATGGCTGACACCTCTTAAGCTGCACATTAGCAACTGTTTTATTTAGATTTAAAGGTACAGGACACTTGATATTAACTGTACAACAACCACTTGGTAGTATGCATTTTTGCCAGTTCATTTTCTAAATAGTTACCTGTTTAATTAAACAACCTTTATCACTCTCATTTTGGAGAGTGCACAGACAAATTCATGACTTAAAAATTTAAAGATACAGGGCACAAAGTGTAAACAACCACTTGGTACATGTACATTTATATATACATGATTATTGACTGACACAAAATCTGGGAATTATTTAACACATCACACTTTTTTTTTAGGTAAAAACCAAAATATTTATTTATTATTTGTGCGCTATCATTGTCCGTCTGTAATAAAGGCCAGTGTTTTTTAAATATACTTTGTATGTCTTTCCACCCCTCATTGTATTGAGTAATGAACCTTATTTTCCTTTCTGCTTGCATTTTACTAGTTGAGGTACGGTATAGACTATCAATTTGACTTATATTACTGACCCTCTTGTATCCATTTTTTATAAATCTGTTTGAATATCCCTGTTCCTTAAATCGCTTAGTTAATTGAATAGACTCTTTTTTTTTAAATTCAATATCACTAGTGCAGTTTCGCCTAGCCCTTATGAATTGTGATACTGGAATCCCTGCCAATAGAGAATAAGGGTGATGACTATCAGCCCTCAATACACTGTTAGTTGCTGTTGGCTTCCTAATTTTTTTGTTATTTGTGACGGATACCCCGGCATCCCCAACTGGGTAGCTCCGCCAAATGGGTCCTGCTTCCTCCCTGCCGACTGAAGCTATGTAGCTGGCAAGTGACCACAGCCTGTAGCCACCCCTGATGCCTGACAGCACCAGTACTCGGGGTCCCACCCTGTGGCAGACTCCAGCTACCCAGACTAGGTAGCTCTCCCAGAGTGTCCTTCCTCTCCCTGGAACAGGTTGCTATGTAGCCCAGGCAAGTGATTGTAGCAGGAGCCCACTCAAATAACTAGACATACTAGCATTCAGGGAAACAGGAACTGATTTTATTGAGCAAAACACACATCTTGTATACACACACTTATTTTAATAAGAACAGAAGACAATGCCACAGTTCTCCCGCCATTTCCACCCCTCCAGACTGACTGGCGCCTCCATAGCAACCATAGTCCCACAGAATCCCAGGACACAGTGGTAATGGTTTTGGGGTGATCCCGGGGAAGCGGCAGTTCCCAGATGCCGCAGTCCAAAAAGTGGCGTGACTTGTTATTGGGGACCGGAGATACAGCCCGTTGAAATTATGGGGGTAGGGGTGTCCAAAACTTCCGGGTTCCCAAAGCAGCTCCCCTCTGGTAATTCCCCCACCTCTTGTCCTCCCTAGGGGCTACTAATCCCCAAAAGAGCGGAGCTCTGTTGCACATGGTTGCTGGAGCGACCAGGGGTAAAGTTAGTGGGTGTCCTGTAGCCGACCGGGAGTTCCAGGAGCCCGGACAGCCTGAGAGGAGTTATGCGGGTGTCCGTTGTGAGGCGGCCGACTGGGAGTTCCAGGAGCCCAGCCAGCCTAGGACGGTTTTCCAGGTCATAGATCAGCTCTTCTCTAAACAAGTTTGGAACACAAAACTATGCAAACAAAAGCTTCCAGAGATTGTGGTTGCTCTGAGGAGCCCAAAACCACAGAAACAACAGGGGTGGGGGGTAGCCTTAGCTGTCTGGTATCCGTGACATCTCCCCCCCTCCAGTTCGGCAGACCCGGCTAGACCCATAACGGGTTGGCCTGAGGCTGTCTGACGGTGGCCCTCCACTTCTCGGTTGCTGGGAGAGGTGATCCCATCTCTCCAGAGCTTGGGGCATCCTGGGGGGTTTCGGCTGGTGTTTATACCCTGGGAGCAGGGATAGTCACATAAGGCAACGTCCCAAACAAGTATGCCAAGGCCGGCTCTTAAACAATTGCTGTCCCACAAGTTCCAGGGTCCTTAAGTTCAAGGGCCACATGGCCTCTCTCCGTGATACTCTGTTTAGTACTGGCGGACCCACCCCAGACCAGTGGGGGAGGTTGCTCCTTGGTGGGGCAGGCAAAGCTTGGGTGCCCAGACATGTGGCACCAACTGTATAAGCTTTTCTCCTTGCCTAATGCAACGCCTGCCCCCGGTGAGAAATAGTCCGGGACAAGAAAAGGGTAGAGACCCTGCCAAGCTACTGAGGGGAGAGACCATCTGTCTCTTTTCCCGAGAAGGAGATCTACCGCTGGGGAGGGAGGTCTGCTACCTCCGCTCCATGGCAAACTGTGCTGCCGCTGGGTAGAGAGACCAACTGTCTCCATTCCCAGAAAGGGATTCGGCCACTAGGGAGAGATATCGATACCCGTCTCTCCCCGCAAGGACTGCTCTGTAAGGGGAGGGAGGACGGCTACCTCCGCTCCCGAAGGATGAATCTGCCGCTGGGGAGAGAGACTGACTGTCTCCTCTCCCAGAAAGGGGTTCTGCTTACGGGGAGAGAGGATGACTACCTCTGCTCCCAGGGGATGGCTCTGCCACTGGGGAGAGAGACCGACTGTCTCCTCTCCCTGCTCTGCCGCTTGGGAGAGAGACCGACTGTCTCCTTTCCCAGGAAGGGGTTCTGTTTACGGGGAGGGAGGACGACTACCTCCGCTCCCAGGGGATGGCTCTGCCGCTGGGGAGAGAGACCGATTGTCTCCCTTCCCGGCTCTGCCGCTGGGGAGAGAGACTGACTGTCTCCTCTCCCGGAAGGGGTTCTGTTTACGGGGAGGGAGGACAACTACCTCCGCTCCCAGGGGATGGCTCTACCGCTTGGGAAAGAAACCGACTGTCTCCTCTCCCAGGAAGGAGTTCTGTTTACTGGGTAGAGGGACCGACTGTCTCCTCTCCCAGGAAGGGGTTCTGTTTACGAGGAGTTAAGACGACTACATCTACTCCCAAGGGATGACTGCCACTGGGGAGAGAGACCGACTGTCTCCTCTACCTGTACCTGGCTCTGCCACTGGGGAGAGAGACCGACTGTTTCCTCTCCCGGGAGGGGTTCTGCTGCTGGGGAGAGTTATTGACATCCATCTTTACCTGCAAGGGGTTCTCTGTAAGGGAGGCTAGGGAGAGAGAGACTGACTGTCTCCTCTCCCAGAAAGGGGTTCTGCTTACGGGGAGAGAGGACGACTACCTCTGCTCCCAGGGGATGGCTCTGCCGCTGGGGAGTGAGACCGACTGTCTCCTTTCCCAGGAAGGGGTTCTGTTTACAGGGAGGGAGGACGACTACCTCCGCTCCCAGGGGATGGCTCTGCCGCTGGGGAGAGAGACCGACTGTCTTCTCTCCCGGCTCTGCCGCTGGGGAGAGAGACCGACTGTCTCCTTTCCCAGGAAGGGGTTCTGTTTATGGGGAGGGAGGACGACTACCTCTGCTCCCAGGGGATGGCTCTGCCACTGGTGAGAGAGACCGACTGTCTTCTCTCCCGGCTCTGCCGCTTGGTAGAGAGACCGCCTGTCTCCTCTCCCAGGAAGGGGTTCTGTTTACGGGGAGGGAGGACGACTACTTCCGCTCCTAGGGGATGGCTCTGCCACTGGGGAGAGAGACCGACTGTCTCCTCTCCTGGCTCTGCCGCTGGGTAGAGGGACCGACTGTCTCCTCTCCCGGGAAGGGGTTCTGTTTACGAGGAGGGAAGACGACTACCTCCGCTCCCAGGGGATGGCTCTGCCGCTGGGGAGAGAGACCGACTGTCTTCTCTCCTGGCTCTGCCGCTGGGGAGAGAGACTGACTGTCTCCTCTCCTGGCTCCTGGCTCTGCCGCTGGGTAGAGGGACCGACTGTCTCCTTTCCCAGGAAGGGGTTCTGTTTACAGGGAGGGAGGACGACTACCTCCGCTCCCAGGGGATGGCTCTGCCGCTGGGGAGAGAGACCGACTGTCTCTTCTCCTGGCTCTGCCGCTGGGTAGAGGGACCGACTGTCTCCTCTCCCGGGAAGGGGTTCTGTTTACGAGGAGGGAAGACGACTACTTCTGCTCCTAGGGGATGGCTCTGCCACTGGGGAGAGAGACCGACTGTCTCCGCTCCTGGCTCTGCTGCTGGGTAGAGGGACCGACTGTCTCCTCTCCCGGGAAGGGGTTCTGTTTACGAGGAGGGAAGACGACTACTTCCGCTCCCAGGGGATGGCTCTGCCGCTGGGGAGAGAGACCGACTGTCTTCTCTCCTGGCTCTGCCGCTGGGGAGAGAGACTGACTGTCTCCTCTCCTGGCTCCTGGCTCTGCCGCTGGGTAGAGGGACCGACTGTCTCCTTTCCCAGGAAGGGGTTCTGTTTACAGGGAGGGAGGACGACTACCTCCGCTCCCAGGGCATGGCTCTGCCGCTGGGGAGAGAGACTGACTGTCTCTTCTCCTGGCTCTGCCGCTGGGTAGAGGGACCGACTGTCTCCTCTCCCGGGAAGGGGTTCTGTTTACGAGGAGGGAAGACGACTACTTCTGCTCCTAGGGGATGGCTCTGCCACTGGGGAGAGAGACCGACTGTCTCCGCTCCTGGCTCTGCTGCTGGGTAGAGGGACCGACTGTCTCCTCTCCCGGGAAGGGGTTCTGTTTACGAGGAGGGAAGACGACTACTTCCGCTCCCAGGGGATGGCTCTGCCGCTGGGGAGAGAGACCGACTGTCTTCTCTCCCGGCTCCTGGCTCTGCCGCTGGGGAGAGAGACTGACTGTTTCCTCTCCCGGGAAGGGGTTCTGTTTACGGGGATGGAGGACGACTACCTCTACTCCCAAGGGATGACTCTGCCACTGGGGAGAGAGACTTACTGTCTCCTTTACCTGTACCTGGATCTGCCGCTGGGGAGAGAGACTTACTGTCTCCTTTACCTGTACCTGGATCTGCCGCTGGGGAGAGAGACCGACTGTTTCCTTTTCCGGGAAGGGGTTCTTCTGCTGGCGAGAGTTATTGACATCCATCTTTACCTGCAAGGGGTTCACGGTAAGGGGAGGGATGATGACTACCTCCGCTCCCAGGTTTCCTGGAGCTGTTACAGGTGCTGGGCAGAGGTCGGCGGCTCTCTGCCCTGTTGTCAGCACTTCTGCTGGGGTGGCTTCTTTGTCCAAGTCTATATGCTCAGAGCCAGACTGCTGATCAGGATCCAGCAGCCCTGGTTCCCTTTTTCTTTGCTGCCACTCCTCCACGGTCGAGCTCTGTGGCTCTTTCGTCCTTTTTGTAAACAGCAATCCAGGGCCGCCGAAGCCAAAGCCCTCTGTGGGGGAGTCTTCCTCCTGCCATGGCTGTGCTTGCATAGCGAGCCATTGGAGGGCCCGATAGCCGTCCTCCACCCACATCTCTTGCTGGATCAGTCTATGTAGAACAGCTAGCCATTCCTCCTTTGACTGTTCTCCCAGGAAAGGCAGTTTCACGGTCCACCAAACCCGGAATCTCGTGTCATTCGTGGGGAGGACCTTTCCATTTTCCTGCTCCTGTTGAAAGCCTCCCACCAGAGGTCTCGGAGGGCAAGGTTCCTCCATGCCAGAATGTCCTGTTCCAAACAAGGATCATTTGTTCCAGTCAGCATCTTTTGTACTCTCCTTAGGAACTCTGCCTCCATATTTACCGGCTACTGTGGTACATCTCCTCTGTTAGCAACTGTGTGAAAGAAGCACATCCCACTGCTGCCAGCCAATGTGACAGATACCCCGGCTGCCCCGACTGGGTAGCTCCGCCAAATGGGTCCTGCTTCCTCCCTGCCGACTGAAGCTATGTATCTGGCAAGTGACCACAGCCTGTAGCCACCCCTGATGCCTGACAGTATTAGTACTCAGGGTCCCACCCTGTGGCAGACTCCAGCTACCCAGACTAGGTAGCTCTGCCAGAGTATCCTTCCTCTGCCTGGAACAGGCTGCTATGTAGCCCAGGCAAGTGATTGTAGTAGGAGCCCACCCAACTAACTAGACATACTAGCATTCAGGTGAAACAGGAACTGATTTTATTGAGCAAAACACACATCTTTTATACACACACTTATCTTAATAAGAACAGAAGATAATGCCACAGTTTTCCCACCATTCCCGCCCCTCCAGACTGACCGGCGACTCCAAAGCAACCATAGTCCCACAGAATCCCAGGACACAGTGGTGATGGTTTTGGGGTGATCCCAGGGGAGCGGCGGCACTTCCAGGGTATCATTTGAAAGCTCTCGTTACCCAGATGCCGCAGTCCAAAAACCAGAGATATAGCCCGTTGAAGTTATGGGGGTAGGGGTGTCCAAAACCCCCGGTTCCCAAAGCAGCTCCTCTCCGGTAATTCCCCCACCTCTTGTCCTCCCTAGGGGCTACTAATCCCCAAACGAGCGGAGCTCTGGGGCACATGGTTGCTGGAGTGACCAGGGGTAAAGTTAGAGGGTGTCCTGTGGTCGACCGGGAGTTCCAGGAGCCCGGACAGTCTGAGAGGAGTTAGGCGGGTGTCCTTTGTGAGGCGGCCAACCGTTAGTTCCAGGAGCCTAGCCAGCCTAGGAGGGTTTTCCAGGTCATAGATCAGCTCTTCTCTAAACAAGTTTGGAACACAAAACTATGCAAACAAAAGCTTCCAGAGATTGTGGTTGCTCTGAGGAGCCCAAAACCACTGAGAAACAACAGGGGTGAGGTTCTAGGGGGGTGGGGGGTAGCCTTAGCTGTCTGGTATCCGTGATATCATTAATCTGTCAAAACAAAAGGCAAAGCTAATGCATAGTACACATATGACATATAGGATTTCGAGTGGTGTATAACGGTGATGTGTGGTATAACCAAGTACATTCATAAATTCACCAAACAGTAGTTTAATCCTTGTTCGCTCACCATGCTGAATATATCATTAGCAAATGGAATAATTTCCTTTCTAGGAGCAAACAAACAATCAATGAACAGTCTTTTGCACCGCTACTAGCTGAGCCGTCACTCAGGGTCTCACCTGACCAGCTCTCAGATAGCTGCTCCTCCGGGCAGTCACTCCGGATGTCTTGTGCTGTGTCTTCACCTACTCGGTATTGTATGCCCTGTGGGAATCCTTGTGAACAGTAAAATGAAAGAAACGAACTTCACACAGACCGACTCCAAAAATAGTAGGTAAAAAGCAAAACTTTATTGTAAATATCCATAAAAACAACTCACAGACCATAGGCAAGGAAAATCCGCCATTAAAATTCAGAAGATGCTACAACCTCGGCCCTGCTGACGTCACTGACGTGTTTCAGGTAAACCCCGTAATCATAGTTAACGTCCAGGTGCCGAGGCTTGCTACTTAAAACTATGTGAACAGGTGAATGCATAATGGGTGGTAATTACTTTCAAACTGTGGACCGGCTATACTTTGACTTAAAACTCACTGAAAAAACACCCATGTGATCATAACATCTGTTACATAAATATAACTGATTTAAGACATTTCTTTTCCTGGCCACCTAGTGTTTACAGCATGTTTAATACCTGTACATGTAATAATATTTAAATGTCAGATCCAAGTATGAACGTCTACATAATTTGTCAAAGTAAACTCTTGTGAAATAACAACAGTTTGCCTGCATACAAGTTAATATATTAGAGCGCTTTACATGAAATCTCGAAATGTTGGAATTGAATTACAATTGCAATAATATAACAACAATAAAGCATATGTTGGTGAGAGATATTCGTACTGCTTTTCACACATTATTTTCATAAGTAAATTGCCATAGGTTAAACACAATGGTTCTCAATATGTTAGTTAGATCTACTACTATAGCACAACACTTACATAATACAATTACTATAAATAGAGCATTATCTTCAATTACTACATAAAAGATTATATTGTCATATTGACTCCAACTATAATCGTTAGTACATTATGTTTTATCACTCGTGTCTATTAATATAAACAAAGAAACCTCTTATATTATTACAATAGTACGATTGTGAAAGCATAACATTGCTTTGTTGTTTACGGGATGACCTGCCCTTACAAATAAAAAATAGATTATAAATAAAATGCTGATAACCCAGCCCTTTACCAGTACTGATTAATAGACCTGTATAAAATCGACATATATTAAGTATGAACTTAAGACAAAAGATCAAAATGGTTTGAATCTCGACTAGTACGGCCACATGACATACTATTAGATATTACAGCAGTGGATACAAACACATAAATATTAGTCTTAGAATATATAATGTGACAATTACTCGAAAAAACGATTAAGCCTGTATGTTCACAAGGATTCCCACAGGGCATACAATACCGAGTAGGTGAAGACACAGCACAAGACATCCGGAGTGACTGCCCGGAGGAGCAGCTATCTGAGAGCTGGTCAGGTAAGACGCTGAGCGACGGCTCAGCTAGTAGCGGTGCAAAAGACTGTTCATTGATTGTTTGTTTGCTCCTAGAAAGGAAATTATTCCATTTGCTAATGATATATTCAGCATGGTGAGCGAACAAGGATTAAACTACTGTTTGGTGAATTCATGAATGTACTTGGTTATACCACACATCACCGTTATACACCGCTCGAAATCCTATATGTCATATGTGTACTATGCGTTAGCTTTGCCTTTTGTTTCAAAGTTTATTATTTGCCACTTTCCTTGATGAGTGGATAGCTAACTTTCAGAGGACACAGGTATAATTGTGCAATATAATATAATCTGACAGAACACAAACCATATATATATTTCTCTTGTAAGGTGTATCCAGTCCACGGGTTCATCCATTACTTGTGGGATATTCTCCTTCCCAACAGGAAGCTGCAAGAGGACACCCACAGCAGAGCTGTCTATATAGCTCCTCCCCTAACTGCCACCCCTAGTCATTCTCTTGCAGCTCTCGACAAGATAGGAAGTATCAAGAGATATGTGGTGACTTAGTGTAGTTTTACCTTCAATCAAAAGTTTGTTATTTTTAAACGGTACTGGCGTTGTACTGTTTTACTCTCAGGCAGAATTTAGAAGAAGAATCTGCCTGGAGGTTGATGATCTTAGCAGTTTGTAACTAAGGTCCATTGCTGTTCTCACGCATAACTGAAGAGCATGGGAAAGACTTCAGTTGGGGGAACGGTTTGCAGATTACCTGCTTTGAGGTATGTTCAGTATATTTATTTCTAGAGAGATGATAAGATCTAGAAAATGCTGACAGAGCCTTGTATAATTGAGCTAAGCCTGATGCAGTGATTTAACAACGACTGGGATCATGCTTACAAAAAAGGGTAATATTCATGTTAATACTCATATTTCTTAGTGACAAAATGTTTACATGTTATATAGAAAAAAATGTTTTTTCTCTGAGGGTGATAAATCGTTTTTTTGGGGCCTAGTTTCCACATGGCTAGTCAGATACTCCTAGGAGTATTTTCTTAAGGCCCTCTGACATCGGGTGCATGGTGGGAGGGGCCTATTTTCGCGCTCTAGATGCGCAGTTCTTATTCAGACTGAGACATCCAGCTTCCCTAAAGGAGTCCTCTGGCATCTGAGGACCACTATAGAGGGCTTATTCCTTTCCTAAATCGTATTTGAGGGCAGGTAGGAGCCACAGCAGAGCTGTGGCAAGGTGTTTAACTGTTTATTAACTTTTTTTAACGTTTTTCAAATCCGGTTTGGGGCCTAAAGGGTTAATCATCCATTTGCAAGTGGGTGCAATGCTGCTTTAGTCCCTTATACACACTGTCAAAATTTCGAAGAGTTTACTACTTTTTAACACTGTTTTGCAGTTTATGTGATAGTTTTTTTCTCTTAAAGGCACAGTACAGTTTTTATTTAATTGCTGTTTCACATTTATTAAAGTGTTTTAAAAGCTTGCTGGTCTCATTACTAGTCTGTTAAACATGTCTGACATAGAGGAAACTCCTTGTTCAATATGTTTAGAAGCCATTGTGGAACCCCCTCTTAGAATGTGTACCAAATGTACTGAAATTTCTATAACTTATAAAGACCATATTATGGCATTTAAAGATTTATCACCAGAGGTTTCTCAGACTGACAAGAGGGAGGTTATGCCATCTAGCTCTCCCCACGTGTCAGAACCTATAACTCCCGCTCAAGTGACGCCAAGTACATCTAGCGCGTCCAATGCGTTTACCTTACAAGACATGGCGGCAGTTATGAATCATACCCTCACAGAGGTATTGTCCAAAGTGCCAGGATTACAAGGAAAGCGAGACAGCTCTGGGGCTAGAACAAATACAGACCTTTCTGACGCTTTAGTAGCTATGTCTGATATACCCTCACAATGCTCCGAAGCCGTGGCAAGGGATTTGCTATCTGAGGGTGAGATTTCAGATTCAGGGAAGACGTTACTTCAGTCCGATTCTGAAATGACAGCCTTTAAGTTTAAGCTTGAACACCTCCGCTTATTGCTCAGGGAGGTTTTAGCGACTCTGGATGATTGTGATCCCATTGTAGTTCCAGAGAAATTGTTTAAAATGGACAAATACTTTGCAGTGCCTGTTTACACTTATGTTTTTCCAGTCCCTAAGAGGTTTCGGAAATTATTACTAAGGAATGGGATAGACCAGGTGTGTCGTTCTCTCCCCCTCCTGCTTTTAAAAAGATGTTTCCCATAGATGCCGCCATACGGGACTCGGGCAGACGGTCCCTACGGTGGAGGGAGCAGTCTCTACCCTAGCTAAGCGTACAACTATCCCCGTTGAGGAAAGTTGTGTTTTCTTAGATCCTATGGATAAAAAATTGGAGGGTCTCCTTAAGAAAATTTTTATCCATCAAGGTTTTATTCTCCAGCCTCTTGCATGCATTGCCCCAGTTACTGCTGCAGCGGCTTTTTGGTTCGAGTCTCTTGAGGAGGCTCTACAGATGGAGACCCTGTTAGATGATATTTTAGACAGGATTAAAACTCTCAAGTTAGATAATTTCTTTATTTCTGACGCCGTTTTTCATCTAACCAAACTAACGGCTAAGAATTCAGGGTTTGCCATTCTGGCGCGCAGGGCGCTATGGCTTAAGTCCTGGTCAGCAGACGTTACTTCAAAGTCTAAGCTTCTTAACATCCCCTTCAAAGGACAGACCCTATTCGGGCCGGACCTGAAGGAGATCATTTCTGATATTACTGGAGGAAAAGGTCATGCCCTTCCTCAGGATAGGTCCAATAAATTAAGGACCAAACAGAATAATTTTCATTCATTTCGAAACTTCAAGAGTGGCGCAGCTTCAGCTTCCTCTAATGCAAAACAAGAGGGAAATTTAGCCCAGTCCAAACCAGTCTGGAGACTGAACCAGGCTTGGAACAAGGGGAAGCAGGCCAAAAACCTGCTGCTACCTCTAAGACAGCATGAAGGAGTAGCCCCCGATCCGGGACCGGATCTAGTAGGGGGCAGACTTTCTCTCTTCGCCCAGGCTTGGGCAAGAGACGTCCAGGATCCCTGGGCATTAGAGATTGTTTCCCAGGGATATCTTCTGGACTTCAAAGCTTCATCTCCAAAGGGGAGATTTCATCTCTCACAATTATCTGTAAACCAGATAAAGAGAGAGGCATTCTTACGTTGTGTTCAAGACCTACTGGTTATGGGAGTGATCCACCCAGTTCCAAGGGAGGAACGGGGGCAGGGCTTCTATTCAAATCTGTTTATAGTTCCCAAGAAAGAGGGAACTTTCAGACCAATCTTGGATCTCAAGATCCTAAACAAATTTCTCAGAGTCCCATTTTTCAAGATGGAGACTATCCGAACCATCCTCCCTATGATCCAGGAGGGTCAATTTATGACTACCGTGGACTTAAAGGATGCTTATCTCCACATTCCGATTCACAGAGATCATCATCAGTTCCTCAGGTTCGCCTTCCTAGACAGGCATTACCAGTTTGTGGCTCTTCCCTTCGGGCTAGCCACAGCACCAAGAATCTTTATGAAGGTTCTAGGGTCCCTACTGGCGGTTCTAAGGCCACGAGGCATAGCAGTGGCTCCTTACCTAGACGACATTCTGATACAGGCGTCGACTTTTCAAATCGCCAAGTCCCATACAGACATTGTTCTGGCTTTTCTGAGGTCTCACGGGTGGACGGTGAACGAAGAAAAGAGTTCTCTCTCCCCTCTCACAAGAGTTTCCTTCCTAGGAATACTGATAGATTCAGTAGAAATGAAAATTTTCCTGACAGAGTTCAGGTTATCAAAGCTTTTAACTTTCTGCCGTGCTCTTCATTCCACTTCTCGGCCGTCAGTGGCTCAGTGTATGGAAGTAATCGGCCTTATGGTAGCGGCAATGGACATAGTTCCGTTTGCCCGCCTACATCTCAGACCACTGCAACTTTGCATGCTCAATCAGTGGAATGGGGACTACACAGATTTGTCCCCTCTGCTAAATCTGGATCAAGAGACCAGGGATTCTCTTCTCTGGTGGTTATCTCGGGTCCATCTGTCCAGGGGAATGAGTTTCCGCAGGCCAGAGTGGACTATAGTGACGACAGATGCCAGCCTTCTGGGCTGGGGCGCAGTCTGGAACTCCCTCAAGGCTCAGGGTTTGTGGACTTGGGAGGAAGCCCTCCTTCCGATAAACATTCTGGAACTGAGAGCGATATTCAATGCTCTTCAGGCTTGGCCTCAACTAGCTGCGGCCAGGTTCATCTGATTTCAGTCGGACAATATCACAACTGTAGCCTATATCAACCATCAGGGGGGAACAAGAAGCCCCCTGGCAATGTTGGAGGTTTCAAAGATAATTTTATGTGCAGAGGTTCACTCTTGCCATCTCTCAGTTATCCATATCCCAGGAGTAGAGAACTGGGAGGCGGATTTTCTAAGTCGGCAGACTTTTCATCCAGGGGAGTGGGAGCTCCATCCGGAGGTATTTGCCCAGCTGATCCAACTATGGAACCTCTGCATTCCATAGATATCAAGCTTTTATCTTGGAAAGTTCAGTTTTTGGTAGCTATCTCTTCGGCTCGAAGAGTTAGAGTTATCTGCCTTACAGTGTGATTCCCCTTATCTGATCTTTCATGCAGATAAGGTAGTTTTGCGTACCAAGCCTGGTTTTCTTCCTAAGGTGGTATCTAATAAGAATATCAATCAGGAGATTGTTGTTCAGTCACTGTGTCCTAATCCTTCTTCAAAGAAGGAACATCTATTACACAATCTTGACGTGGTTCATGCTTTAAAGCTTAATTTACAAGCTACTAAAGATTTTCGTCAAACATCTGCTTTGTTTGTTGTCTACTCTGGACAGAGGAGAGGCCAAAAGGCTTCAGCATCTTCTCTTTCTTTTTGGCTGAGAATTATAATCCGTTTATCTTATGAGACTGCTGGCCAGCAGCCTCCTGAAAGAATTACAGCTCATTCCACTAGAGCGGTAGCTTCCACATGGGCTTTTAAAAATGAGGCCTCTGTTGAACAGATTTGTAAGGCGGTGACTTGGTCTTCGCTTCATACTTTTTTTAAATTCTACAAATTTGATACTTTTGCTTCCTCGGAGGCTATTTTTGGGAGAAAGGCACCATTGCAGGCAATGGTGCCTTCCGTTTAAGTTCCTGCCTTGTCCCTCCCTTCATCCGTGTCCTAAAGCTTTGGTATTGGTATCCCACAAGTAATGGATGAACCCGTGGACTGGATACACCTTACAAGAGAAAACAAAATTTATGCTTACCTGATAAATTTCTTTCTCTTGTGGTGTATCCAGTCCACGGCCCGCCCTGTCACTTTTAAGGCAGGTGTTTTTTATTTTTAAACTACAGTCACCACTGCACGCTATAGTTTCTCCTTTTTTCTTGCTTGTCTTCAATCGAATGACTGGGGGTGGCAGTTAGGGGAGGAGCTATTTAGACAGCTCTGCTGTGGGTGTCCTCTTGCAGCTTCCTGTTGGGAAGGAGAATATCCCACAAGTAATGGATGAACCCGTGGACTGGATACACCACAAGAGAAAGAAATTTATCAGGTAAGCATAAATTTAGTTTTTTCAGTGCCGCTTGCATGCAACCACAGACCATTTGTGCATTTTATAGAGTTGCTAAAATATTTTAAGCAAGGAAAACATTTGTAGCCATTTTTTAAGATTTTGCATATGGATGGACTTTTAAGCAAGGAAAACATGTCATAGCGTTTGAGGATTATTTTTTGCAAAATTTCTTTTTTTCATTTG
This sequence comes from Bombina bombina, assembly GCF_027579735.1. Classification (NCBI taxonomy): domain Eukaryota; kingdom Metazoa; phylum Chordata; class Amphibia; order Anura; family Bombinatoridae; genus Bombina; species Bombina bombina. The sequence goes on from NC_069500.1 coordinate 828,808,140, forward strand.
CAAAAGGATGAGATTGCAATACAAATATAAATAAAAGTTGGTCTTTGAGCATATGACATTACTTTGGAAACTAATAAGCATATACCAAAACATTGGACAGTGGAAAAAATAAAAGAATGTGGTAAAAGGAAAAACCTGGGTGAATGAGCCTCTAAAAATATCTGAATTGTTTGTGACTTTTTTAAAAGGTATACACTCTACGGCAACCAGTATGTACTGAACAAGAGACTATTGGTGAAGTGTTATTAAGGATTTAAAGAATTAGGATATATATCTACCTTTTTTCAAAAATGGAAGTGGAAAATGTTAGCAAATTTTACTCACTAGATACATCCTTTGATAAAATCCAGCAGAGCCAGGAGTTTGAAAATGTTTTCTCCAACAGTAGAACAAACTCGGCTCTTGGGGACTTGTTCCTGGAAATGGAGAAATTACAGCTTAAAGATCTTAATATGATTCCGCGAGGCCTGAGGTTGAATAAGTACCCGACCTTTGAGGTCAATGATCAGGACTTTGTAAAAGAGTGGAACGACATACTACAAGAGTGTTCCATTAGGCTGTTGCTCTTAACGATCAAATTCAAAACCAAAGATTTGGCACTGACTAGAGATCAGATATTAGAGCTACAAGTGAGCCTCGATACGTTTACTGATGATCCTACCTATATGGAAATGGATGTAATATTAAGAACGACAGTGGAAGAGGCAAAATCAGAAATACTGAGAGTGAAACACAATAAGTATATCCGAGATCCTGATGATTACAAAAAGAGCAAGTCTTTGTATGGAATAGAAAGGAACGAACAATGAATTACAGGAGAGTAAACAAACAAAGAGGAAGAGGAGGCAGAGCAAGAAGAGCCAGGAAACAAAACCAATACAGTGGAAGCGATGAGGACAAGGGAGAAGTGAGAGATCGTAAAATGGATGATCAAAGAACCAATACCAAAAGAGTGACATTCTCTGACACAGATGCTGAATCTGGAGAAGATGACTATGAAAAGAATTATGACTCAGATGACTTTCAGGACTACCATATAAATGAAAGTGCTCTACCATCCCAAGGGGAGAAGCCACCAAGGGGGTCTATCTTGAAACATAGGGGAGGTAGAGGACAAGTTAGGAGCCGTTTAGAACTTCAGGGTGTTAACACTACCAATGTTACCAATATCGCTAGAGATAATAGACAGGAACAGAGTAGAACTAGGCCTTATCATAGAGGAAGAGGAAATAGGAGATCTCAAAATCCAGCCAATAAATATATGATTAATAGAGACACCACTGACAACAAAAATAAGAATCATCCAAATCTAGCAGAATTAGACTCAATGCAGCAGGTTTTCTCTTGTAAAGGTGTATCCAGTCCACGGGTTCATCCATTACTTGTGGGATATTCTCCTTCAGCAGAGCTTTCTATATAGCTCCTCCCCTAACTGCCACCCCCAGTCATTCTCTTGCAGCTCTCGACAAGAATGGAAGTATCAAGAGAGATGTGGTGACTTAGTGTAGTTTTTACCTTCAATCAAAAGTTTGTTATTTTTAATACCGGCGTTGTACTGTTTTTACTCTCAGGCAGAGATTGGAAGAAGACTTCTGCCTGGAGGTTTGATGATCTTAGCGGTTTGTAACTAAGGTCCATTGCTGTTCTCACACATAACTGAAGAGTATGGAAAGAAAACTTCAGTTGGGGGGACGGTCTGCAGATTGCCTGCTTTGAGGTATGTTCAGTATATTTTTTTCTAGAGAGATGATAAGGTCTAGAAAATGCTGACAGTGCCTGGTATATTTAAGGTAAGCCTGATACAGTGATTTAACAACAACTGGGATCATGCTTGCAAAAAGGGATAATATTCATGTTAATACCTATATTACTTAGTGTAAAAACGTTTGCATGATTTATAAATAATAATGTTTTTTCTCTGAGGGTGATAAATCTTTATTTGGGGCCTAGTTTCCACATGGCTTGTTAGATTACTCCTAGGAGTACTTTTTTAAGGCCCTCTGACTTTGAGTGCATGGTGGGAGGGGCCTATTTTCATTTTCAGTCTGAGACATCCAGCTTCACTGAAGGAGTCCTCTGGCTTATAGGACCTCTATAGAGGGTTTTGTTCCTGCTAAAATCGTTTTTAAGGGCAGGTAGGAGCCACAGCAGAGCTGTGGCAGTGTGTTTGACTGTTTGTTAACAGGTTTAATGTTTTTCTAATTCGTTTTTGGGCCTGAGGGGGTTAATCATCCATTTGCAAGTGGGTGCAATGCTGCTTTAGTCCCTTATACACACTGTAAAAATTTCGTAGAGTTTACTACTTTTTTTCACTGTATTGCAGTTTATGTGGTAGTTTTTTTCTCTTAAAGGCACAGTACCGTTTTTTATTATTGCTTTTTTCACATTTATTAAAGTGTTTTCCAAGCTTGCTGGTCTCATTACTAGTCTGTTAAACATGTCTGACATAGAGGAAACTCCTTGTTCATTATATTTAGAAGCCATTGTGGAACCCCCTCTTAGAATGTGTACCAAATGCACTGACCTTTCTATAAGTTATAAAGACCATATTATGGCTTTTAAAGATTTATCACCTGAGGTTTCTGAGACTGGCAAATGGGAGGTTATGCCATCTAGCTCTACCCACGTGTCAGAACCTATAACTCCCGCTCAAGGGACGCCATGTACATCTAGCGCGTCCAATGCGTTTACTTTACAAGACATGGCGGCAGTTATGAATCATACCCTCACAGAGGTATTGTCCAAACTGCCAGGGTTACAAGGAAAGCGGGACAGCTCTGGGGCTAGAACAAATACAGAGCTCTCTGATGCTTTAGTAGCTATGTCTGATATACCCTCACAATGTGCAGAAGTTGAAGCAGGAGAGCTTCTATCTGTGGGTGACTTCTCTGATTCAGGGAAGGCGTTACTTCAGTCTGACTCTGAAATGACAGCATTTAAATTTAAGCTTGAACACCTCTGCGTGTTGCTCAGGGAGGTTTTAGCGACTCTGGATGACTGTGACACCATTGTAGTCCCAGAGAAATTGTGTAAAATGGACAAATACTTTGCAGTGCCTGTTTACACTGATGTTTTTCCAATCCCTAAGAGGTTTTCAGAAATTATTACTAAGGAATGGGATAGACCAGGTGTGCTGTTCTCTCCATCTCCGGCTTTTAAGAAAATGTTTTCTATAGATGCCGCTACACGGGACTTGGGGCAGACGGTCCCTAAGGTGGAGGGAGCAGTCTCTACCCTAGCTAAGCGTACAACTATTCCTGTCGAGGACAGTTGTTACAGGGTCTCCTTAAGAAAATCTTTATACAACAAGGTTTTATTCTCCAGCCTCTTGCATGCATTGCCCCAGTCACTGCTGCAGCGGCTTTCTTCGAGTCTCTGGAGGAGGCTTTACAGGTAGAGACCTCGTTGGATGATATCCTTGACAGGCTTAAAGCTCTTAAGTTAGCCAATTCATTTATTTCTGATGCCGTTTTTCTTTTAACCAAGCTAACGGCTAAAAATTCAGGTTTTGCCATTCAGGCACGTAGGGAGCTATGGCTTAAATCCTGGTCAGCTGATTTCACTTCAAAGTCTAAACTTCTCAAGATCCCCTTCAAAGGGCAGACCCTATTTGGGCCTGGACTGAAGGAGATCATTTCTGATATTACTGGAGGAAAAGGCCACGGATAGGTCCAACAAGTTAAGGACCAAACAGACTAATTTTTGTTCCTTTTGAAACTTCAAGAGTGGCGCAGCTTCATCTTCCTCTTCTACAAAACAAGAAGGAAATTTTGCCCAGTCCAAGCCAGTCTGGAGACCTAACCAGGCTTGAAACAAGGGGAAACAGGCCAAAAAGCCTGCTGCTGCCTCTAAGACAGCATGAAGGAGTAGCCCCCGATCCGGGACCGGATCGAGTGGGGGGCAGACTTTCTCTCTTCGCCCAGGCTTGGGCAAGAGATGTCCAGGATCCCTTGGCTCTGGAGATTGTTTCCCAGGGATATCTTCTGGATTTCAAAGCTTCATCTCCAAAGGGGAGATTTCATCTCTCACAATTATCTGCAAACCAGATAAAGAGAGAGGCATTCTTACATTGCGTTCAAGACCTACTAGTTATGGGAGTGATCCACCCAGTTCCAAAGGAGGAACAGGGGCAGGGCTTCTATTCAAATCTGTTTATAGTTCCCAAGAAAGAGGGAACTTTCAGACCAATCTTGGATCTCAAGATCCTAAACAAATTTCTCAGGGTCCCATCCTTCAAGATGGAGACTATTCGAACCATCCTACCTATGATCCAGGAGGGTCAATATATGACTACCGTGGATTTAAAGGATGCTTATCTACATATTCCGATACACAGGGATCATCATCAGTTTCTCAGGTTCGCCTTCCTAGACAGGCATTACCAGTTTGTGGCTCTTCCCTTCGGGTTAGCCACAGCACCAAGAATCTTTACGAAGGTTCTATGGTCCCTTCTGGTGGTTCTAAGACCGTGGGGTATAGCAGTAGCCCCTTACCTAGACGACATCCTGATACAGGCGTCAACTTTTTATATCGCCAGGTCCCATACGGACATTGTTCTGGCATTCCTAAGATCTCACGGGTGGAAGGTGAACGAAGGAAAGAGTTCTCTCTCACCTCTCACAAGAGTTTCCTTCCTAGGAACTCTGATAGATTCAGTAGAAATTAAGATTTATCTGACAGAGGTCAGGTTGTCAAAACTTCTAACTTCCTGCCGTGTTCTTTATTCCATTTCTCGTCCATCAGTGGCTCAGTGTATGGAGGTAATCGGATTAATGGTAGCGGCAATGGACATAGTTCCGTTTGCCCGCCTACATCTCAGATCACTGCAACTTTGCATGCTCAATCAGTGGAATGGGGATTACACAGATTTGTCCCCTCTACTAAATCTGGATCAAGAGACCAGGGATTCTCTTCTCTGGTGGCTATCTCGGGTCCATCTGTCCAAGGGAATGAGTTTCCGCAGGCCAGAATGGACTATAGTAATGACAGATGCCAGCCTTCTGGGCTGGGGTGCAGTCTGGAACTCCCTGAAGGCTCAGGGTTCGTGGACTCAGGAGGAGGCCCTCCTTCTGATAAACATTCTGGAACTAAGAGCGATATTCAATGCTCTTCAGGCTTGGCCTCAGCTAGCTGCGGTCAGGTTAATCAGATTTCAGTTGGACAACATCACGACTGTAGCCTATATCAACCATCAGGGGGGAACAAGGAGCCCCCTGGCAATGTTGGAGGTTTCAAAGATAATTCTATGGGCAGAGGTTCACTCTTGCCATCTATCAGCTATCCATATCCCAGGAGTAGAGAACTGGGAGGCGGATTTTCTAAGTCGGCAGACTTTTCATCCGGGGGAGTGGGAGCTCCATCCGGAGGTATTTGCCCAGTTGATCCAACTTTGTGGCAAACCAGAACTGGATCTCATGGCGTCTCGTCAGAATGCCAAGCTTCCTTGTTACGGGTCCAGGTCCAGGGATCCCAAGGCAGCGCTGATAGATGCTCTAGCAGCTCCCTGGTCCTTCAGCCTGGCTTATGTGTTTCCACTGTTTCCTCTGCTCCCTCGTCTGATTGCCAAGATCAAGCAGGAGAGAGCTTCGGTGATCTTGATAGCCCCTGCGTGGCCACGCAGGACTTGGTATGCAGATCTGGTGGAGATGTCATCCTTTCCACCATGGACTCTGCCGCTAAGGCAGGACCTTCTACTTCAAGGTTCCTTCAAACATCCAAATCTAATTTCTCTATGTCTGACTGCTTGGAGATTGAACGCTTGATTCTATCAAAGCGTGTTTTTTCCGAATCAGTCATTGATACCTTAATTCAGGCTCGAAAGCCTGTCACCAGGAAAATCTATCATAAGATATGGTGTAAATATCTTCATTGGTGTGAATCCAAGGGTTACTCATGGAGTAAGGTCAGGATTCCTAGGATATTATCTTTTCTCCAAGAAGGATTGGATAAGGGATTGTCAGCTAGTTCCTTAAAGGGACAGATTTCTGCTCTGTCTATTCTTTTGCACAAACGTCTGGCTGAGGTTCCAGACATTTAGGCGTTTTGTCAGGCTTTAGTTAGAATCAAGCCTGTGTTTAAAAATGTTGCTCCGCCATGGAGTTTAAATTTAGTTCTTAAAGTTCTTCAAGGGGTTTCCGTTTGAACCTTTGCATTCCATAGATATTAAGCTTTTATCTTGGAAAGTTCTATTTTTAGTAGCTATCTCCTCGGCTCGAAGAGTTTCGGAGTTATCTGCTTTACAGTGTGATTCCCCTTATCTGATTTTCCATGCAGATAAGGTAATGTTACGTACCAAACCTGGGTTTCTGCCTAAGGTGGTATCTAATAAGAATCAGGAGATTGTTGTTCCTTCCCTATGTCTTAATCCTTTTTCAAAGAAGGAACGTCTATTACACAATCTTGATGTGGTTCGTGCTTTAAAGTTTTATTTACAAGCTACGAAACATTTTCGTCAAACATCTGCTTTGTTTGTTGTCTACTTTGGACAGAGGAGAGGCCAAAAGGCTTCGGCAACTTCTCTTTCCTTTTGGCTAAGAAGCATAATTCGCTTAGCTTATGAGACTGCTGGCCAGCAGCCTCCTTAAAGAATTACAGCTCATTCTACTAGAGCAGTAGCTTCCACATGGGCTTTTAATCATGAGGCCTCTGTTGAACAGATTTGTAAGGCGGCGGCTTTGTCTTTGCTTCATACCTTTTCTAAATTCTATAAATTTGATACTTTTGCTTCTTCGGAGGCTATTTTTGGGAGAAAGGTCTTACAGGCAGTGGTGCCTTCCGTTTAAGTTCCTGCCTTGTCCCTCCCTTCATCCGTGTCCTAAAGCTTTGGTATTGGTATCCCACAAGTAATGGATGAACCCGTGGACTGGATACACCTTTACAAGAGAAAACAAAATTTATGATTACCTGATAAATTTATTTCTCTTGTGGTGTATCCAGTCCATGGCCCGCCCTGTCATTTTAAGGCAGGTGTTTTTTATTTTTAAACTACAGTCACCACTGCACCCTATAGTTTCTCCTTTTTTTCTTGCTTGTCTTCGGTCGAATGACTGGGGGTGGCAGTTAGGGGAGGAGCTATATAGACAGCTCTGCTGTGGGTGTCCTCTTGCAGCTTCCTGTTGGGAAGGAGAATATCCCACAAGTAATGGATGAACCCGTGGACTGGATACACCACAAGAGAAATAAATTTATCAGGTAAGCATAAATTTTGTTTTTTACCTGGATGGAGAAAGAAACGAAGGGGGGGGGGGGGGTATAAGAAGAGAGCAGAGAGAATTAGTGGAGAAACCAAGATATCATCTAAGAATGCAAAAATAGAGCTTACCCCTGAAACCATAATTACACCATTGGGTAAGAGTGTCATGATTGTCAGTAATGTGATTAATGTCTCTGATGAGGTTTTTTCACAGGAGGAATATGAGACTTTAAACCTTGGTTTGGGATTTGCACCTGAGAATAATTTTAATCTGTTTGATACTCTTATTGATTTAAATAGATTTGTACGCATCCTAACACTAAAACGTCATTTTTCTTCAGATGAGTCTACAGAGGACAATGTCAGGGTTGGGTGTACACCCTTATATAGTCTAGACAGCTCTAATAAAGTAGAACATAGAAAAGCTGTTTTAGGGTTTGAAGATCAATGCACAATACGAGATATGCTAGATTTACTTGACGAGAACAATCAGGAGAGGGACCAATATGAATCTGATGAGGATTTAATATCAGGACTCCCCATCAGTCGAACCTTTGTATCAAAATCTACTTTTTATCCTATTCAGAGTAGGGGTACTGTCCTTGAATTATTTCACAAAACTGTTGAGAGAGAACTTACTGACCTAAATAAAACAGTGACATCTAAAAATCATATCAAGGGCAGGCAGGCACATTTAATGAATAATATTGTAAAAACCCTTAAAAACAAGACCAATGTGGTATACAAAAGGGAGACAAGGGAGGTATTCAGTCATGAATAGGAATGAATATGTGCAAGAAGCAATGAGCCAATTGCAAGATGGAAAGACTTATTTCATTCTTCCACGAGACCCCACAAATATCTATCAGGGGCAGATTGGGTCACTGGTGGATGAGGGGGTTGAGAAAGGTTATCTAGATCTTAAAACAGCTGATTATGTGACAGTAAGATTTCCTAAAAACCCCCTCTTCCACCACCTACCCAAAGTCCATAAATCTTTGGACATTATAAAGGGGAGGCCCATAGTCTCAGGAATTGGTTCTTTGCTGGAACCTTTGTCAGAATGGGCAGACTCAGTGATACAACCACAGGTAAGCCAATTGGAAAGTTATTTACGCAACACCAAACATTTACTTAATGTGTTGGACGGATTTGAGTGGAAATCCAACTACAATTGGCTGACAGTGGATGTAGTGTCGCTGTATTCGACCATACCGCACGATTTAGGCTTAAAAGCCTTAGATTGGTTCCTATCGGGGGTCCAATTTGACGAAAGGGCAGAGAGATTATTATTTGATGATTGTGAAGTATCTTCTTGAGCACATTTCTTTTTATTTGAGGGTGATTTCTACCTCCAAAGATGTGGTACGGCGATGGGGGCAAAATTTGCCCCATCCTACGCCAACCTATTTCTAGGTTGGTGGGAGGCCGAGCACATCTTTGGAGGTAGAAATCCCTTCAGGTCGTCAATTAAGATTTATCGAACATTTATTGACGACCTGTTATTTGTCTGGACGGGTAGCAAGGAGGAGGCTCTAGAATTTGTGAAATATCTAAATAATAACCAGGTTAATTTGAAATTCACTATGGAATTTGTTAGTGAACAAATCAACTATTTGGATGTAACCTTACTAGGAGTTTCTAACAAGCCAGTTGAAAGTATTTTATATAAAAAACCCATTTCAAAAAATACTTTGTTACATGCCAAAAGTAATCATCCAGCTCATGTCCCTTTTGCAATTGCAAAGGGACAATTTGTAAGGATTAAAAGAAATTGCACAAACTATGAGGTTTATAAGAAAGAGTGTGAGCAGTTAACAAAGAATCTGAGAGAGAGAGGTTACTCTAACAGGGTCATCAAAAAAGCTAAATTACAAGTGGATAAATGTGATCAGAGTGTCAACATTTGGCTTCTCACTATACCTTTAAGTCAAGTTCTCCTCCCCAAACTCTATCCTTTTTAAACACCTCTTCTCCCAGAAATCATTGCTTGATTATTGAAGGAGAATTAGGAGACCAGTTCCAGTCTCTCTATCTACTTAAGATAAATAAGCCTAACGTTTTCCTGAATTTGAAGAGTTATTTAAACTTTATTTCCTCTTATCCCTTTATTATTAGGGAGTACCTGACATTTATGTTTAATCTTTCTCCTTACAAGTTAGGAGTTAATGCACTTTTGAAAATCTTCAGCTGCGTGAACCTGCATCTCTATCTGAACCTACCCGGCACGGAGACACAGCCTGTTTGTGACGTCATCTCCGCTCTCACTGCGCACAACGCCAGAGTCGAAGGCTTTCTGTTCAGCTTGAACGCTGCTCTCCCGCTCTGACATTAGACGCTTGGATCTCTTCATTTCAAGTAAGACAAGCAACCTCTGTTAAATCAAACCTAGCTCTTTGAAAAGGTATGTGCACCAACGTTATCTAGTTTCAGCATGCTTGGACAAAAACTGTTTGTAATGCATTACTGAATATATTTAGCAGTTGGAGGAAATATTATCCTATTTTTGCAAATTCTATTATTTCATGTCTAAGGTCTCTTTTATGGATTATAAGTTGCGATCAAACTCTAAATTCATACAATGCGCATTTACTACTATTTTTGCTCAACTACTTTTTGACAGAGAAATTGGGTTAAAATTCACTAAACCACCAATGATGATTAATCAAATTAGGTTTATCAATGCATATTATATTTATATTATTACTTCACATATCTCATTACAAAGAGTCTGTCACTACTATAGAGAGTCATAGTTGTGACATTTACCACAAATCTACTATTAATTTGTATTCATACAGGTTCCTAATACCTCAGACATGGTATTACTGGAGATTATGACTACATACATCCAAAATAAAACAAATTATTTTGAAATATAGATAATATGATCTTTTTTCTCACAGAATAATCAAGCCATAAAAAATAAAATTTAATATTAATTCTAGACACATATTTTTAGGTCAACATGGATCCCATAGAAATGGCTAACCAAGTCACCTCTTTAAATCAAAAAGTGGAAATTTTGGCTCAAGGTCCATTCGCTGGAGACCGCACGAAATTTCGTGAATATAAGAATGCTTGTATTCTTTTATTCACTCTGAAACCTCGTACCTACCGTACTGAAAAGATCAAGGTTTTCACAGCTATTTCCTACCTCTCTGGGGAGCCAAGAGTTTGGGCAGACAGATTCCTCGAGACAGAAGATCCGATTTTGAATTCACTGGAGAACTTCTTTCAAACAATGGCCATACTTTATGATGATATAAACAAGCAACAAACTGCCGAACACAGATTAAGATCCCTTAAACAGGGAAAAAGACCAGTAGAAGACTACATAGCAGACTTTCAGCTATGGGCCACGGATTCAGAGTGGAACACAGTTAGTTTGAAGAACCAGTTCCGTCTAGGATTATCTGAATATTTAAAAGATGAACTGTCTAGAGTAGAATTCCCTGAAAGCTTGGATGCATTAATCAAATTGTGCATATCTATGGATAGGAGGTTTCGTGAAAGGAAGACTGAAAAGCATACTTTTGAAACAACACCCAAAAGGTCTTTTCATACTTATCAAGAAAAAACCTATCCAAATTCCATACCAATGGAAATAGGCACCATTCGCGGACCTCTTAGTCAGGAAGAAAAACAAAGGAGAAGATCAGCAAACCTATGCCTTTATTGCGCAAACAAAGATCACGATGTTGCTTCCTGCCCAGTCCTTTCTCGTCAGAAGAAGGGTAAGTTGACTTATAACTGTGCATGTGAAAAACTAAAACACCCTTCACACTTATCATTAACATTGTCTTTACAGTGGGACAATCAGCAACTTCAGAACGAAGCCATTATTGATTCCGGTGCTGATGGTATATTTCTTGTTGAGTCAATAGTAAAACAAAATAAAATACCTATTCTGCAGAAAACCTCTCCTGTCTTTGTAAGGGTAATAGATGGTACTCAGATCTTAAAGGGACCTATCACTCACCACACAATACCATTGTTAACCATCACACCAGATGGACACAAAGAATTTCTATCTTATGATATTATTCCTAGTTCAATTCATCCCATAGTTCTTGGGTTACCATGGTTACAAAAACATAACCCATCCATAGTTTGGTCCCAAAATAAAGTCACCTTCACCTCACAATATTGTCTAAAGACATGTTATCCATATGTAAATATTGGACACATAGGTTCTGCATTACCACATGAATATCATGATTTTAATGATGTATTTAACCTAAAAAATGCTGAATCACTGCCACCTCATAGGCATTTCGATTGTCCGATTGACACCAAACCTGGGGTAGAGATACCATCAGGAAAGATTTTTCCACTTTCTCAAAAAGAATTGAAACATCTAAGAGAATATTTGGATGAAAACCTAAGAAAAGGTTTCATATCCCCTTCATCTTCACCTGTCGCATCTGCAATCTTCTTTGTAACTAACAAAGATGGCACACTCAGACCCATAATAGATTACCGTGCTCTAAACGCTGTCACCATAAAAAAATAGATACCCATTGCCACTCATCCCGGAAATAATTGAACATCTAACTGGTGCTACCATATTCACTAAACTAGATCTAAAAGGTGCATACAATTTAATACGTATGAGATCCGGAGATGAGTGGAAAACAGCTTTTAAAACAAGATATGGGCTATTTCAATATAACGTTATGCCTTTTGGTCTGACGAACGCTCCCGCCACATTCCAGTTCTTTATAAATGAAATTTTCAAAGAACTAATGGATGTGTGCGTAATTGTTTATTTGGATGATATTCTTATTTATTCCAAATCTCTAGAGGAACATAGGAAACATGTAAGATGGGTTCTCTCTACTCTACGTGATCATCAGTTATACGCTAAAATGGAAAAATGCCAGTTCCACAAAGATACCATAAAATTGTTGGGTTAAATAATCTCTCCCAAAGGTATTCAGAGGGATCAAGAAAAGGTCACAGCCATAATCAATTGGCAAACACCCACTACCTTGAAATCTCTTCAACGATTTCTAGGTTTCTCTAACTTTTACAGGAAATTCATAAATCATTATTCAACCATTGTTCAACCTTTAACTCGACTTACAGGGAAACAAACATTTGTTTGGGATACTAAGGCTGAACAAGCCTTTCACACTTTAAAGGAGAAATTTACAACAGCTCCTATTTTGAGATTACCTAATCCAGACTTGCCATACACCTTACAGGTGGATGCTTCCAATGTTGGAATTGGCGCTATACTCTTACAACCTGGAATTCAAGATAGTCATCTTTATCCTATCGCCTATTATTCTCGAAGACTAACTCCTGCAGAGACTAACTACTCAATAGGCGATAAGGAATTACTAGCAATGAAATCAGCAATAGAGCATTGGCGACATCTCTTGGAGGGAACTACAATCCCCTTCCAGGTATATACTGATCATAAAAATCTTCAGTACCTGAATAAAAATAAAACTCTGTCTTCAAGACAGGTACGGTGGGCTCTATTTTTGATAGGTTTAATTTTTTACTTACCCATATCCCAGGTACAAAGAATGTAACAGCGGATGCCCTATCTCGATCTTTTGATTCAACAGAAGACTCTCAAATTAATACCTATATTATTCCGCCAACTAAAATCATTGCTGTAACAGTTCTAGAGACAGCTGACATTTTTCAAGCACAATATTTAGATCCAGATATTCCACCAATTTGTACCCCAGATTCTGAGTCTGGGCTATATTTGAATAATGGATTAATATATGTTCCACCAACTCTTAGGAACCAGATTATCCAACAACATCATGACTCCCCTTTAGCCGGACATCCAGGCATTGAAAAAACTACTGAACTTGTCAGTAGGGAATATTGGTGGCCACAGATGAAAACTGCCATTCAAACTTATATAATAAATTGTCAAACCTGCGCACAGAAAAAGAAGGAACACCATAAGCCTTATGGACTTTTAATGCCTTTACCCATACCCATAAAACCTTGGGATATGATAGCAATTGACTTTATTGTAGACTTACCCGTCTCAAATGGTCACAACACCATAATGGTTGTAGTAGACCATTTAACTAAATTGGCTCATTTCATTCCATTAAAGAGAACACCAACTGCATTTACAACTGCCAAAGTCTTCCATAGTCATATTGTTAAATTACATGGCTTACCAGCATCCATTGTGACAGATCGAGGAAGTCAATTTACTTCAAAATTTTGGAAATTCTTATGTATGACCTTACAGATCACATTAAGACTGACAACAGCTTTCCATCCTCAGTCTAATGGTCTAACGGAACGTCTAAACCAGACTCTCGAACAATACTTGAGATGTTTTATCTCATCTCAACAAGATGATTGGTATGATTGGTTACCTAGCGCTGAATTCGCTTACAACAATTCAGTCAACACCTCAACCAAAATCTCTCCTTTTTACGCAACTTATGGCTATCATCCACGTACTTATCCAAACACTCTTACATGTTCTCATTCACCATCGGTTTATAATTACACTGAATCTTTGAAAGACATTATGGAATCATTACAGGGCCATCTGGTTATTGCTAAAGAAACTCAGAAAAAATATTTTGACAAGAAAAGATTGCCATCTCCGGTATACAAACCTCACGATATGGTGTGGTTATCCACGAAGAATATTAAACTACCTGTGCCGAGTAAAAAACTAGCAGATCAGTACATTGGTCCATTCCCGATTCTCAAGATAATCAATGAGAATGCGGTGACCTTAAAATTACCTCCCACTATGAGAATTCACCCCTCATTCCATGTATCATTATTAAAACCATTTTTGGGTACCACGATTCCTTCTACTGACACCACTCTCCTCACTCTACCTGATCCTCAGGATTATGAAGTTGATGAGATTCTAGACTCTAGAGTTCGTAGGAGAAAGCTTGAATACCTAGTGCATTGGAAAGGTTATGGTGATGATGAGAACTCATGGGTTCTTTTACGTGACTTAAATGCTCCTGATTTGTTGAGGGAATTTCATGTTCGTTTTCCCTATAAACCGAGTCCTCAGGCTGCTGGGAGGGGCTCTTGAATGGGGGGATCTGTCAACATTTGGCTTCTCACTATACCTTTAAGTCAAGTTCTCCTCCCCAAACTCTATCCTTTTTAAACACCTCTTCTCCCAGAAATCATTGCTTGATTATTGAAGGAGAATTAGGAGACCAGTTCCAGTCTCTCTATCTACTTAAGATAAATAGGCCTAACGTTTTCCTGAATTTGAAGAGTTATTTAAACTTTATTTCCTCTTATCCCTTTATTATTAGGGAGTACCTGACATTTATGTTTAATCTTTCTCCTTACAAGTTAGGAGTTAATGCACTTTTGAAAATCTTCAGCTGCGTGAACCTGCATCTCTATCTGAACCTACCCGGCACGGAGACACAGCCTGTTTGTGACGTCATCTCCGCTCTCACTGCGCACAACGCCAGAGTCGAAGGCTTTCTGTTCAGCTTGAACGCTGCTCTCCCGCTCTGACATTAGACGCTTGGATCTCTTCATTTCAAGTAAGACAAGCAACCTCTGTTAAATCAAACCTAGCTCTTTGAAAAGGTATGTGCACCAACGTTATCTAGTTTCAGCATGCTTGGACAAAAACTGTTTGTAATGCATTACTGAATATATTTAGCAGTTGGAGGAAATATTATCCTATTTTTGCAAATTCTATTATTTCATGTCTAAGGTCTCTTTTATGGATTATAAGTTGCGATCAAACTCTAAATTCATACAATGCGCATTTACTACTATTTTTGCTCAACTACTTTTTGACAGAGAAATTGGGTTAAAATTCACTAAACCACCAATGATGATTAATCAAATTAGGTTTATCAATGCATATTATATTTATATTATTACTTCACATATCTCATTACAAAGAGTCTGTCACTACTATAGAGAGTCATAGTTGTGACATTTACCACGAATCTACTATTAATTTGTATTCATACAGGTTCCTAATACCTCAGACATGGTATTACTGGAGATTATGACTACATACATCCAAAATAAAACAAATTATTTTGAAATATAGATATGATCTTTATTCTCACACAGAGACAGCTGTTGAGAGATAAAGTTAGAGTAAAAGATCAGGAGGATTCTAAGATAACTTTTGTTACTGATTACAGTAACCAATATACAACTGTCTGTAAGCTGATGAGGAAACATTTACATATCCTTCTGACAGATCAAAAACTGAAGGCCTACGTCAATGAAGGATGTAGGTATTCGTATAGACGTGCAAGAACTTTAGGTAACATCCTCTCACCGACACAGCTTCCATCAACAAGTACAGCTTCTGGAAGCTCTTGGTTGAGACATAAGGGCATCTTTAGGTGCAGTAAAAGTAGATGCAAAGCCTGTGTTTTTGTGGAGGTAATACAGATACATTTACTTCCTACGTCACTAATAAACAATATACTACATCACAATGTATAAACTGTTCTACCAACTTTGTTGTGTATCTGGCAGAGTGCAATTGCTGTTTGAAGCAATATGTAGGCCTCACGACAAGAGACGTGAGGTCTAGAATTAGAGAACATCTCAACAACATTGAGAAAGAGAGGGAAAGCTCTGCACTAGCTGCACACTTTATTAATAATCATCAAGGAAATGTTGATTCCTTCTGGTGGAAATGTATAGAGATAGTACTCCCCCCTAAAAGAGGAGGAGATAGGACAAAGTTGTTGTATAGGAGAGAGGCTTATTGGATCTTTACATTGCAGACTAGGGTGCCCAAGGGATTCAACTCTACCTTTGATTTAATCAATCATTTGGAGTAAGCCAATTTATTCTCTCTTACCTTGGTTACATTTTTATAATTCCATTCCGTGTTATCCTAGTGATAAATATAAGTAAGGCACGTCTATGAAATTATTTCATTTATTTTGTTTATTTTAAATTCCATATTGAGTAAATTTCGGGCCATTTTATCCTAGGTAAGGTAGTTTTGCATGTCCGATTTCCTCCTTTATCATTAGAAATACCACTCTTTATCATTAAAAACTTATCATCATTTCCTAACCCACATAAACAATCGATTCATAATTTGCTTGTATAGTAATAGCCCATACAGGCTTAATCGTTTTTTCGAGTAATTGTCCCATTATATATTCTAAGACTAATATTTATGTGTTTGTATCCACTGCTGTAATATCTAATAGTATGTCATGTGGCCGTACTAGTCAAGATTCAAACCATTTTGATCTTTAGTCTAAGGTTAAGTTGAAAATGTCTTCATACTTAATATATGTTGATTTTATACAGGTCTATTAAGCAGTACTGGTAAAGGGCTGGGTTATCAGCATTTTATTTATAATCTATTTTTTATTTGTAAGGGCAGGTCATCCCGTAAACAACAAAGCAATGTTATGCTTTCACAATCGTACTATTGTAATAATATAAGAGGTTTCTTTGTTTATATTAATAGACACGAGTGATAAAACATAATGTACTAACGATTATAGTTGGAGGCTATATGACAATATAATATTTTATGTAGTAATTGAAGATAATGCTCTATTTATAGTAATTGTAGTATGTAAGTGTCGTGCTATAGTAGTAGATCTAACTAACATATTGAGAACCATTGTGTTTAACCTATGGCAATTTACTTATGAAAATAATGTGTGAAAAGCAGTACGAATATCTCTCACCAACATATGCTTTATTGTTGTTATATTATTGCAATTGTAATTCAATTCCAACATTTCGAGATTTCATGTAAAGCGCTCTAATATATTAACTTTTATGCAGGCAAACTGTTGTTATTTCACAAGAGTTTACTTTGACAAATTATGTAGACGTTCATACTTGGATCAGACATTTAAATATTATTACATGTACAGGTATTAAACATGCTGTAAACACTAGGTGGCCAGGAAAAGAAATGTCTTAAATCAGTTATATTTATGTAATAGATATTATGATCACATGGGTGTTTTTTCAGTGAGTTTTAAGTCAAAGTATAGCCGGTCCACAGTTTGAAAGTAATTACCGCCCATTATGCATTCACCTGTTCACATAGCTTTAAGTAGCAAGCCTCGGCACCTGGACGTTAACTATGATTACGGGGTTTACCTGAAACGCATCAGTGACATCAGCAGGGCCGAGGTTGTAGCATCTTTAATGGCGGATTTTCCTTGCCTATGGTCTGTGAGTTGTTTTTATGGATATTTACAATAAAGTTTTGCTTTTTACCTACTATTTTTGGAGCCGGCCTGGGTGAAGTTCGTTTCTTTCATCATTAATCTGTCATTTACTCTATAGATACTAAAATCTAAAAACTCTATCTCAGTGGTACTATATTTAAATGTGAATTTGAGATTCATCTCATCATTATCAAGACTCCTAACAACGTCTATTAAATGATTCTCATTTCCATCCCAGATAAGCAGCACAACATCAATTTAGCAAAGCCACATACTGATGTGCTGCGTACCCGGGAGGTCAATATCAAAGACACACTTGGTTTCCCAAAATCCCAGATAAAGGCATGCATATGAAGGAGCAAATTTTGCCCCCATTGCTGTGCCTCTAACTTGGATATAAAACCTATTGTTAAAGACAAAGAAGTTATGTTCCAGAGCAAATTGTAAAAGTTCAACAAGAAAATTGGTATGGTTACGCAAGGCCACTCCTCTCTGATTTAAATAAAAATATACTGCCTGTATTCCTCTATCATGAGGAATACTTGAATAAAGTGAAGCTTCTACAACATGGACTTTAGAATGTGCAGGCATGAATTTTGATTTGACTTTAAGCCCAATACTGAGCTGAGTTTGTGAGACATTGTCATCTTCAGATTCTAAGAATAATGACTCTAGTGTCTCCTCAACCAATTCATCATTCACATGGGGTGTATCATCTTTTCCTCCAAGAAACAACTTATGACAGATAAGCCTCCTTGCAAAAACAAAGCAAGTCTTTTATTGCTGTAAACCTGTCAAGTTTTTTTGTTGGAGAGAAAGAGAGGCCCTTTTTTAATACACGTATTTGGGGTTCTGTCAGAGTGGTGGAAGAGAGATTAATAACAAGTTTGTCATCTAATTGCGCTAGCGTAGTGCATAGTTCTGCCTCCCCCTGCACTGTTGTATTTTTTTTTTGCTATTTCTTGTCTTTGATCTTTTAGATTGTCTTGTCCTTCTAAAGGGACCTGAGAATCAGTGTCCTGTGATGTTAAGCGATTAGGAGAACTACTCTTATTGTTAGTGTGTCTAATCCTGTTAAAAGTATACACTTCATTATTTTTATAATCATTGCTATCCCTTAGAAATGTATTTTCTTTTACAAGATACGATGAGTCCACGGATTTCATCCTTACTTGTGGGATATCGCCTCCTGGTCAGCAGGAGGAGGCAAAGAGCTCCACAGCAGAGCTGCATAAATAGCTCCTCCCTTCCCTCCCAACCCAGTCATTCTCTTTGCCTGTGTTAGTGATAGGAAGAGGTAAAGTGAGGTGTTAGTTTGGATTCTTCAATCAAGAGTTTTTTATTTTTAAATGGTGCCAAAGTGTACTATTTTACTATAGGGCAGCATCTGGAGTAATAGCATTTTAGGCTATGGGAACTGGTGGAGTTTTAGCTTCACTGCGCCTCCCATACTTGTGCTGCTTTATGGTCTTAGAGACTACTAACTAAGACCCTTCTGCCTTCACAGGACCTCAGGAGGAAGAGTGGACACTGTGAGATTATCATGCTGTTCCTCAGCATTGAGGTAAGTGCATGTTACGGTTACCCTTAGTCTCGCTGAGAGATGGACCGCTTAGTAGCCTGGATTCCTATTGCTGAAGAGGGGAGAAACTGCTTTCCATAGTATTCTATATGAGTCTCGCAAATGTAGAATAATCCCCCTTAGCTGTAGTACAGCTAGGATACCCTTCTGCCCACAAAAACGAGTCAACGCTGCGATTGAGGGACAACCAAGAACTGAGGACTGGGATGCCCAGCCTGCTTTTTATTTAGGTTACATGCACACAGGGCACTCCCAGGGGGGGAAGCATAAAATCCCCCATCACACATTTAGACAAAGCCCTTGGACAGGCCACCGCAGATAACAAGTACACACAAGAAAACAATTGAGTCCTTCTTATCACCTAGCAGTGAATGCTTATCACAAACTTAATTACAGTACACAATATGCTAGGAAACCTGCCTCAGAAAATAGTTTTCTCAAAACTGAACAGAGTTAACCCTTTATGAAATGATACTTGTTACAGTTTTCTTGGAGCCCTTCTTAGGCGCTGGCTTGGCTGGTTCAGGCATTGCTGCTGGGAAATAAGTTTCTTCACAACAAAATAACTAATGCTTCTGTAACAGTGCTCCCTTTCTGTGGAACACTCTGGCAGACACGGTCTGACCCCTTTTCGGGGCAGACTAAGGCTGTCCAGACCGCTGGTTATGCGGGGCTGAGGTCGGTTTGTCTGGACAACCCGTCGGCGTTGCCATTCTGTTTCCCAGGTCTGTAAGTAATGGTGAAATTGAAGGGTTGCAACGATAAACTCCAACGTAATAGCCTGCCATTATCTCCAGAGACCCGGTTCAGCCACACCAACGGGTTATGGTCGGTGACCAGAGTGAACTCCTGCCCATATAAATAGGGAGTCAATTTCTTTAATGCCCACACCAAAGCCAAACACTCCTTTTCGACCGCTGCATAGCTGACTTCGCGGGGCAGGAGCTTCCGGCTGATGTAGGCAACTGGATGCTCCCCTCCATCTTCGCCTACTTGGCTGAGGACGGCTCCCAGCCCGAACATGGAAGCATCTGTGTGGACGATAAAACGTTTGTTAAGGGCTGGAGCCGCCAAGACAGGAGCGTTAATTAGAGCATTTTTGAGAGCCTGGAAAGCCGTTTCACAGTGGGGAGACCACAGGACCTGTCGAGGTAAGTTCTTCTTGGTCAAGTCAGTCAGGGGTTTGGCAAGTGTGCTGTAGTCTGGTACGAACCGTCTATAGTACCCTGCCGTGCCCAGGAAGGCTAGGACCTGAGTCTTAGTGATGGGGGTGGGCCAATTGGCGACAGCTTCTATCTTGGCCGGCTCTGGTCGCTGCTTTCCACACCCCACCCGGTGACCCAGGTACTGTACCTCGGCCATCCCAAAGTGGCATTTTTCTGGCTTCAGAGTCAGGCCAGCAGCCCGGATCTGATCCAGAACCATTCCTATGTGAGCTAAGTGGTCCTCCCATGACTCACTGTGGATCGCTATGTCGTCCAGGTAGGCGCAAGCAAAACTCTGGAAGCCATCCAGGAGCCTATCCACCAAGCGCTGGAATGTAGCTGGGGCATTCTTCATCCCAAACGGCATTACCCTAAACTGATATAAGCCGAATGGGGTGACGAATGCCGACTTGGGGATAGCCTCCGGGGCCAGGGGAATCTGCCAGTAACCTTTGCAGAGGTCAATAGTGGTCAGGTAATTTCCCCTGGCTATACGATCGAGTAGCTCGTCTACCCTGGGCATAGGGTAAGCGTCCGTCACGGTCTTTTCATTGAGCCTCCGATAGTCTACGCAGAACCGGGTGGTCCCATCTTTCTTGGGCACCAAGACAACTGGGGAGGCCCAGGGACTATCGGAGGGCTCAATTACCCCGAGTTGGAGCATCTCATCGATCTCCTTCTTCATTCCTATCCTAACTGCTTCGGGGATTCGGTACGGAGCCTGGCGCAAGGGAGCTTGTCCCGGAGTATCTACCTGGTGGGTGGTTAAAGTAGTGTACCCTGGCTTCGGGGAGAAGGTGAGGTGTTTGGACTGTAGGAGTTGGTTGAGCTGCTCCCTTTCAGTGGGGCTAAGTCGGTCTCCTATCTGAACCTGAGCCACTATACCTGTGGGGAGACTCTTTTCTAATAGGTCTGGAATGGGTAGACTGTCGGGGCCTTCCTGAGGGGAACAACATATGGCCGTCACGTTCTCTGGTCGCTCAAAATATTCCTTGAGCATGTTTACATGGAATGTCTTTCTAAGATTGTTGTCGTGGCAGCTAGCTATCACATAAGTGGTGTCTCCCCTTTTCTCTACGATCTGGTAGGGGCCCTGCCAGGACGCCTGCAATTTGTCTGTCTTCACCGGCTTAAGTACTAACACCTTTTGTCCTATGGTAAAGATTCTCTTTCGGGCCCCCCGATCGTACCATACTTTCTGTCTTCTCTGGGCCGACTGGAGATTAGCCCGCACGGATTTGGCTAATTGCTCCATTCGGTCCCTGAGTTCCAGCACGTATGGCACAATGGGGACACCGTCAGTCTCCATCTCTCCCTCCCAGTGCTCCCGGATCAGGTTTAGGGGTCCCCGTACCTTTCTTCCGTAGAGCAACTCGAAGGGAGAGAACCCTGTCGTTTCCTGGGGCACCTCCCGATAAGCAAAAAGGAGGTGCGGCAGGAAGCGTTCCCAGTCTCGGTATTCCTGAGTGAACGTCTTGAGCATTTGCTTGAGGGTCCCATTGAACCTCTCACACAGCCCGTTCGTCTGGGGGTGGTATGGGGAGCTCAGGAGGGACTTAATTTTGCAAACCTGCCAGAGTTGTTGGGTCAATTCAGCCGTAAATTGGGTGCCTCGGTCGGATAGGATTTCTTTTGGAAATCCTACCCGGGAGAACACCTGTACTAGTGCATTCGCTACCGTATCCGCTTGTATGTTGGATAGGGCGACAGCCTCTGGGTACCTGGTAGCGTAGTCCACTACGGTAAGAATGTAGCGCTTACCGGAGGGACTAGGGGTAGCCAGTGGTCCCACTAGGTCAATAGCAACCCGGCTGAAGGGTTCCTCTACAATGGGCATATTTACTAGATGGGCTTTAGGGTGATCGCCTCGCCTTCCTACTCGTTGACACACATCGCAGGTGTTACAGTAAGTTCTAACGTCGGCGTGTACCCCTGGCCAAAAGAACGTGTGAGTAATGCGGTGTAGGGTACGGGTTACAGCTAGGTGGCCTGCTAAGGGGATGTCATGGCCTATCTTGAGGATTTCTTGACGGTATTTGTGGGGCACTACCAGCTGTCGCCTACGCTGTCCCCTTTTCTCTGTCCAGCGGTATAGTTTCCCTTTTTCCCATAAGAATGTTTCATTATCTGCCCCGCCCCCTCCGGTCTCTGCTCGTTCCCGGTACTTTTGTAAGGTCGGGTCAGTCTTAGACTCTGTCTCGAAAGCATCTGGGGTGTCCCAGGGTATGGGGCCTAACATGTCAGGCAATGTCGGGGTAGGTCTTACCTGTGTCTCCCGCACTGGTGAGAGTTCTCGCTCCGTCCGGGCTTGGGCCCGTGTAGTCACTGGGTCCGCCTCGTTGTTGCATACTGGAGCATAGGCAGAAGTCATGGGGCCCAAATCATTGCCCAGTAGTACTTCGGCAGGTAAATTATCCATTATGCCCACGTTCACAGCCCCCTTTCCCGCTCCCCAATCAAGATGCACTTTAGCTGTTGGAATTTTGTACACATCCCCCCCCGCCACTCTAACGGCCACAGTCTGTCCAGATCGCTTGTGCTCCGGCACCAAATGACTCTGTACCAGCGTGATAGTAGCCCCTGTGTCTCTCAATCCCTCGGTAGATCGCCCCTCGAGCCATACCTTCTGCCGATGGTGCTGGCGGTTATCTGAGGCAGCATATACAGGGTCCGCCTCGTGAAGCGGCCCCAAATATTCCTCCATAGGGGCCTCTTGGTTAACACAGAGGGTCCGGGCCGGACGATATGCCCCAGAGGGGTAATTGTAATTCCTGGGTGTCTGGTGCGTATTAAGGGGGCAGCTAGCCATGAAATGCCCTGGTTGCTTGCATCGGTGGCAAGTCGGTCTGGGACGCTCAGAGCTGTTATTGGGTGGTCCTGAGTGTCGGGCGGGCCCTGCGGGCACCGGGGCTCGGAATTCAGCACGAGGGGGTGCACGGTAAACCTCTCTGGGTTCGTGAAGACGGGAGTCATAATGTTCATCGGCCAATTTGGCTGCTTCTTCTAAGGTAGAAGGTCGCCTGTCTCGCAGCCATTCCTTCCCTTGCTGTTCCATGCCATTATAAAAATGTTCTAAGAGAAACAATTGTAAAATTTCCTCACCAGTCACCGCTTTACTTCCGCTCATCCAGTGATTTGCCGCTCTCCGCATTCGGTGCGCCCATTCCATATGGGTATCGTTAGGCTTCTTTTTCGTGCCCCGAAACTGTCGGCGATACGCGTCCGGAGTTACTGCGTACCGTCGCAACAGTGTCTCCTTAACTAGCTCATACTGTGTCACTTCCTCAGCACCCAGAGTACGAAAGGCTTCCAGGGCTCGCCCGGATAGTTTCCCAGACAATATCGTGGGCCACTCCCTGTTGGGAATCTGGTGCAGGGCACATTGCCTTTCGAAGTCCACCAAATATTCATCAATCCCTGTCTCGCTCTCTAGGAAGGGTCGAAATGCCGCATAGGGTATCTTGGGCCTCCCAGCATTTTCGACAGGGATGATTACCTGCGGGGCTTCAGCATTGCGGTGTGCGTTCGCTAGGTTGAGTTCGTGGGCTCGAGTCTCTCGTATATCCTTGTCCGCTTCCGCCATCAACTGCTGTACCAATTCCATGGAGGGGTTCGGCCCGTACAGTGAGAGCCTCTCCCGAACAATCCTGGTTTTTTCGTCACTAATCGTGGTCGGTGTTTCCGCCATTGTGAAGCTCTGATCCCGTTCGGTCAATTCTGCGATCAGCTCTCTCCTCGGCCGGTTGCTGGCGTACCCCCCTCTGCTTTCAAGTAAATCCTTTAGGGTTGTACGCTTCAATTTTTCGTAAGCGCTCTCCATCCGTTCTGTACCTCTCCTAGGAAATCCAGGAAAAATCCCACCGCTGTCGCCAAATGTTACGGTTACCCTTAGTCTCGCTGAGAGATGGACCGCTTAGTAGCCTGGATTCCTATTGCTGAAGAGGGGAGAAACTGCTTTCCATAGTATTCTATATGAGTCTCGCAAATGTAGAATAATCCCCCTTAGCTGTAGTACAGCTAGGATACCCTTCTGCCCACAAAAACGAGTCAACGCTGCGATTGAGGGACAACCAAGAACTGAGGACTGGGATGCCCAGCCTGCTTTTTATTTAGGTTACATGCACACAGGGCACTCCCAGGGGGGGAAGCATAAAATCCCCCATCACACATTTAGACAAAGCCCTTGGACAGGCCACCGCAGATAACAAGTACACACAAGAAAACAATTGAGTCCTTCTTATCACCTAGCAGTGAATGCTTATCACAAACTTAATTACAGTACACAATATGCTAGGAAACCTGCCTCAGAAAATAGTTTTCTCAAAACTGAACAGAGTTAACCCTTTATGAAATGATACTTGTTACAGTTTTCTTGGAGCCCTTCTTAGGCGCTGGCTTGGCTGGTTCAGGCATTGCTGCTGGGAAATAAGTTTCTTCACAACAAAATAACTAATGCTTCTGTAACAGTGCAGTCTTTTACTTCTGGGGCTCTGCAGCATATCTCAGAACTGACTGTACTCTGCCTTTTTCTGTGAAGGGTTATGGGCTCAGGTAAGGGCTTCCCCTTTTAACAGGTGTGGGTTATCATTTTTATTGAAAATGGGATACCGACATGTTGAACTTCCCCAGCTCATTCTGGCATTGAACATAAGAAACCTATAAGTGCTGGGAGCTGTTTTAGGTTCAGTTGCTCTGACACAACGGGCGATTCCCTAATTATGTTATTGTGTGACATGTGGAATATGGGGCTGACGCTGGGAGTAACACTGGAGTCGGAGGGAGATAAAATTCTCTCTATCGGACTCCGGTGTATGGCGGCACTCAATTTGTTTTTTTCCCGGGGTGTGTTGTGCACGCCCACGAAGGCAGGGCTAGTATTCGCGCGCTTCAGCCGTGCAGTTAGTTTTGCTGAGGGTTCCCGGTCGGCAGCATTTCCTTACAGCTCCTAAGTCCACTTGTGGCTAGTATATACAAGCGATCTTAGGCACGCTGTTTTAGAGGATAGTTTTGGTCAGTGGAAGTCAGGTAGGAGCCGCAGCAGAGCTGCGGCGAGGTGACTGTTAATTCGGGTGTGCCAGTGGATATTCTTTTAACAGGTTGAATGAGTGTGGGATAAAAACTTATACCACAGTTGCATTTTTATTTAATCCAGTACCGCTCTGTAAAAACTGAGACAGTTTAATTTTAAAGACACAATGCACACATTTTTTTGTATATACATTTAGCTAATTATCGTTGTTACCGGAGTCACGACCAAGCTAGCTTTTACTTTCTGTTAACATGGATGATCTTGAACACACTACATGTCCTATGTGTTTAGATGCCATTGTGGCATTGAGAGGGCCTTACAGTTTAAAGAGCAGATTTTCTTTAATAAAGATATGTCTAGGGATTGCTCTCAGAATGATGAGATTCAGGATATGGCTGCAGTTATGTCATCCACTCTTTCAGAAGTTTTATCTAAATTACCAGTTTTGCAAGGTAAACGCAGTAGGAAAGAGGCCCAGGTGGTCCCTGCGACTTCTGATGCTTTGATGGCGATCTCCGATGTACCCTCCCAGGGCTCTGAATTGGGGGGTGGGGAGGCTCTGTCTGAGGGGGAACTGTCTGACTCAGGGAGTGCTTTACCCCAGACAGATTCGGAAGTGATGTCTTTCAGATTTAAACTTGAACACCTCCGTCTGTTACTACGGGAGGTTTTGGTGACACTGGATGACTGTGACTCTATTGTGGTCCCTCCAGAGACATTGAGTAAGATGGACAGATATTTGGAGGTCCCTTCATATTCTGACATTTTTCCGGTTCCTAAGAGAATCTCGGAAATTATTGCTAGGGAATGGGAAAGACCAGGTATCTCGTTCTCCCCCTCCCCTATGTTTAAGAAAATGTACCCTATAGCTGACACTGTGCGGGATTCTTGGCAGACAATCCATAAGATGGAGGGAGCTATCTCTACCCTGGCTAGGTGTACGACTATCCCTATCAAGGACAGTTGTGCTTTCAAAGACCCTATGGATAAGAAGTTGGAGGGTCTTCTCAAAAAACTTTATGTTCATCAAGGGTTTCTATTGCAACCAATGGCCTGCATTGTAACAGTCACAACTGCAGCTGCTTTTTGGTTTGACGCTCTAGAAGAGTCTCTTAGGACTGAGACTTCTTTAGAGGAAATACAGGATAGAATTAAGGCCCTTAAGCTGGCTAATTCTTTTATTACGGATGCCTCTTTTCAGATCACCAAATTGGCGGCTAAGAATTCAGGGTTTTCCATCTTAGCACGAAGAGCCTTATGGTTAAAATCTTGGTCTGCGGATGTGTCCTCTAAATCCAAGCTTTTGGCTATTCCTTTCAAGGGAAAGACCCTGTTCGGGCCTGACTTGAAGGAAATAATTTCTGACATTACGTGAAGGTAAGGGTCACCTCCTCCCTCAAGATAAGACATCTAAGCAAGTGGGACGACAGAGTAATTTTCGTTCCTTTCGAAATTTTAAGGGAATCCCCTCTTCATCTTCCGCTAATCTCAAGCAAAGTCCACCTGGAGACCCAACCAGGCTTGGAACAAGGGTAAACAACCCAAGAAGCCCGCTGCTGCTAACAAGACAGCATAAAGGGGCGGCCCCCGATCCGGGACCGGATCTAGTAGGGGGCAGACTTTCTCTCTTTGTCCAGGCTTGGATAAGAGACGTTCAGGATCCCTGGACACTAGAAATCCTGTCTCAAGGGTATCAGTTGGAGTTCAAAAATTCCTTCCCCAGAGGAAGGTTTCTTCTTTCACAATTATCTGTCGACCAGATGAAAAGAGAGGCATTCTTATGCTGTGTAAGAGATCTCTCCCTTATGGGAGTAATATGTCCCATTCCGATACAGGGGCAGGGTTTTACTCAAATCTCTTTGTAGTTCCCAAAAAAGAGGGAACGTTTCGACCCATTTTAGATCTCAAAAGTCTAAACAAGTTTCTCAGAGTTCCATCTTTCAAGATGGAAACGATTCGGACCATTCTTCCATTGATCCAGGAGGGTCAATATATGACTACCGTGGATCTAAAGGATGCATATCTTCATGTCCCTATCCACAGGGATCATCACAAGTTCCTGAGGTTTGCCTTACTGGACAAACATTTTCAGTTTGTGGCCCTTCCTTTCGGCCTGGTTCTGGGGTCTCTGCTGGCTGGAGATTATGCAAATTTGTCTCCTCAAATAGATCTGGATCAGGAGACTAGGGACTCTCTTCTTTAGTGGTTGTCGCCGGATCATATGTCCCAAGGGACGTGCTTCCGCAGACCCTGATGGGTGATAGTGACAACAGACGCCAGCCTGATGGGCTGGGGTGCAGTCTGGAACTCCCTGAAGGCTCAGGGTGTGTGGACTCTGTCGGAGTCTCTACTTCCCATCAATATTCTGGAGTTGAGAGCAATATTCAATGCACTTCAGGCTTGGCTCCAGTTGGCTTCGGCCAAATTCATCAGATTTCAGTCGGACAACATCACAACTGTGGCTTACATCAATCATCAGGGAGGAACAAGGAGTTCTTTAGCGATGACAGAAGTATCCAAGATAATTCAGTGGGCGGAAGCTCACTCTTGTTATCTGTCAGCAATCTACATCCCAGGAGTGGACAACTGGGAGGCGGATTTTTTGAGCAGACAGACGTTTCATCCGGGGGAATGAGAACTCTATGGGAACTATCCCTGCAATAAACCAATCACTTTGACACTAGTATC
Source organism: Bombina bombina (assembly GCF_027579735.1). Classification (NCBI taxonomy): domain Eukaryota; kingdom Metazoa; phylum Chordata; class Amphibia; order Anura; family Bombinatoridae; genus Bombina; species Bombina bombina. The sequence continues at coordinate 828,836,005 of NC_069500.1, forward strand.
ATGTGTGTTGATGTTTTACTCCACCAGTATGGATGGTCATAGCAATATATGGCCATTGTTTTTCTCTATTTAAGGTTTGAGGCAAGAGTGCTTTCTTCTAGTACTTTTTATATTCTTTATTTAATATTTTATAAATTTACTAGAGCACCGGTCTTTTATGACTTTTTGTCTGCCTACACTATACTTGTGCCCGGTTATTTACTATTTTTAGTCTATAAACACCTTAGGTGTTTTTTCTTTAACAGGAGCACGGTTAATTCAGGAAATATAAGTTTAATCCGTATATACTAGTGGAGATAAACATATTTTTTACCGTTATGGCTTTCACCTTTAGTGATAGTGATGTTAAGGAGACATTCAATTTAGATGCACTTGATGACACTTCTAATGCAGAAAATGACATCTATCAGGGATTTAAAGCACAAAAAAAGCTCTTGTTTAAACAACTTAGAGTTAAATTGGAGATCTCTAGCTTGGAAAATGATTTAACAACAGAAATGATTCCTAGGGGCTTGAGAATTTTGAAGTTGCCAGGTAGTAATCACAATGAACCCTGTTTTACAACTTTTAAAGATGAGTGGCAGCCCTTAATGAGTTTTCAACAAAACAAAAATTAATAAGGATCTTTTGGTAACAACAGCCACTTTAAATAATTGGGAAGCAAATTCTGAATATAAAGAACTCAATGACAAAATGAGAAATGAAGTTGTTAAAACATAATCGGAAATGAAAATAAGAAAGAAAAAGGGAAATTTATTCTTACCTGATAAATTTGTTTCTTTTACGATACGATGAGTCCACGGATTTCATCCTTACTTGTGGGATATCGCCTCCTGGTCAGCAGGAGGAGGCAAAGAGCTCCACAGCAGAGCTGTATAAATAGCTCCTCCCTTCCCTCCCAACCCAGTCATTCGACCGAAGTTAGGAAGAGAAAGGAAAAGCCAAGGAGCAGAGGTGACTGAAGTTTAACAAAAATAAAAACCTGTCTCATAAAAATAACAGGGAGGGCCGTGGACTCATCATATCATAAAAGAAACAAATTTATCAGGTAAGAATAAATTTCCCTTTTCTTTTACAAGATACAATGAGCCCACGGATTTCATCCTTACTTGTGGGATACAATACCAAAGCTATAGTACACGGATGAAACGGGAGGGATAAGACAGGTAACCTAAACGGAAGGCACCACTGCTTGAAGAACCTTTCTCCCAAAAGCAGCCTCAGCCGAGGCAAAAGTATCAAATTTGTAAAATTTTGAAAAAGTGTGTAGAGACAACCAAGTCGCAGCTTTGCAAATCTGTTCCACAGAAGCATCATGTTTAAATGAATATTATAAATGAGAGGGCGCTAAAAGCTAAGGTAACTTAACACACCTAATCCGAGACAAATAATACATACAAAATATTAATAGAAAATATATTTTACTCAGTGTAATAGATAGCCTTAAAGGGACGTCTCCCTAATTAAAGGTACATTGCATCAAACATATAAAATAACAATTTAAAATAACAATAGAATAATTGTTATATATTAGTAAAAATATAGTAAAAAATTAGGGAATACCACCCTGGTATAAAAAATGGGTTGCGCAAAAAAAGGGTTTAGAACAATGCTAAACAGATGGATCTTTTTCTCTGTTCATCAATTTATAATTATTGCCAGTGAATCTTCAGCACATATTGTCCCTTTCAGAGTCAGTCCAATAGAACTTAGCTTATTATGTTATAAGTATAACCTTCACTCTGCGACTATAACACAAAATAGTATTTTAGTTGATGTATGCATGTGTCATTATCCGTGTTAGTGCAACAGAATGTTTCGTTGTATAGATACTTTGTATCCGTATATCACCTGTGATTTTAAACAAATATGTAACTGTGACTCACATAGTGTTGCAGCAGCTCCGATCAAATTGCTACTGATGTCGGTCTAAGTTCCTTCGGTTAAGTAGAAGAAAACACGCCGCTCCTTGCGTGTATGTGACTTGCCTGACTTAAGCTCTCAGCCTCTGTTGAAAAAACTCACCACTCCTTGCGTGTGGTTGCTTCCAGAACATCTTCTGGGAGCAACTGACAACTTGAAAAAGCCCAGATATACGGGTGAAACACGTAGAAGTAAGAAGTTGCTCGTCTGCCAAGAGCCCACTTCACTAGGTACCTAGTATTTGCCCGCGCGTGTATCACGCTAAGAGCGGGGTTCGCTCAATCATCTGTTTTACCTGAGCCGGGACACAGCTGATCATACACACGCAGGAAGCGGCGTGTCTCACATCTCAGAGGCTATTAGCCAGGATCCAGCCGGACATCCACACGCAAGGAGTGGTCAGTTTTTTCAACAGAGGCTGAGAGCTTAAGTCCGGCAAGTCACATACACACAAGGAGCGGCGTGTTTTCTTCTACTTAACCGAAGGAAATTAGACCGACATCAGTAGCAATTTGATCGGAGCTGCTGCAACACTATGTGAGTCACAGTTAGATATTTGTTTAAAATCACAGGTGATATACGGATACAAAGTATCTATACAACGAAACATAATTTTTTACTATATTTTTACTAATATATAACAATTATTCTATTGTTATTTTAAATTGTTATTTTATATGTTTGATGCAATGTACCTTTAATTAGGGAGACGTCCCTTTAAGGCTATCTATTACACTGAGTAAAATATATTTTCTATTAATATTTTGTATGTATTATTTGTCTCCGATTAGGTGTGTTAAGTTACCTTAGCTTTTAGCGCCCTCTCATTTATAATATGTTTGGTTGTATTTACTATCTTGGGGAGATAGTTAGAGAGTGGCTCAGGTAATCTGTTTTGGATTATAGCGCTGTATATTTTGTGTTATCCTGGCCATCATGTTTAAATGCCCATGAGGAAGCCACAGCCCTAGTGCAATGAACTGTAATTCGTTCAGGCGGTTGCTGCCCAGCAGTCTCATATGTAAAATGAATGATACTCTTCAGCCAAAAAGAGAGGTAGCCATAGCTTTCTGACCCCTACGCTTCCCAGAAAAAACAACAAACAGGGAAGAAGATTGACATAACTTAGTTGCCTGTAAGTAAAACTTCAAGGCACGGATCACGTCCAAATTATGTAACAGTCGCTCCTTCTTGGAAGAAGGGTTAGGACACAAGGAAGGAACAACAATTTCTTGATTAATATTCTTATTTGAAACAACCTTAGGAAGAAAACCAGGTTTGGTACGCAACACTACCTTATCGGAATGAAAAATAAGATAAGGAGAATCACATTGTAATGCCGAAAGCTCAGAAACTCTTTTTTGCATTTTCATATAGAAAACATTGAGCTCATGCAGTATAGTTACCCTGGATTGATCAGTGATTGGCTGAAATGGCGGTGTCAGGGTTATATCATGTTCTCCAATTTCACTCTGTGCTAAGCCAACCCCCTTTCCCTTTAAATACACCTTGCTCAGTCATACTGGTGCTTAGTATTTTCATTCAGTTGTTAATAACAGGTGTAAACTGAGCCTCCTGCGTTTGCTATTGCCAGACCATTCAGCTTGATTTTGCTCTGTGTGCTATTGCACTTAATCTTCATACAAAGCTTTAATACTACGCTACAAATCTCCATTCACTCCAGTCTAGCTGTGGTCTCTGTAACCCCTAAGCCTGTACCAGGATTAGAAATATGGCAAAGTTCGTTTGTCTCATTGTCACTACAAATTAGCAGTTCCAAGGAAGTGTCAGCACTACTCGGTTCCTACCGAAAATAGAAGTAATCCTACTTACTAGGAATCAGCAATTGGAAACCTCCGGTCCCGGGACTTGGCTCCTCCCACTAGTGACGTCACCACTATCGTCACTAGTGCTCCGCTAACAACTCGGCTCCGGATTCCAGCTCTCAGCTACTAGGCTACACTGAACCAGCTACTTCCACTTGTAAGTAATACTTATCTTCCTAGTTGATACCTTAAAGTGACTATCTGCAATATTCCTCCGGTTCCGGTACTAGACTCCTCCCACCTGTGATTTCTAGGAGAATCTACTAGATGCAAGCTTGCCTGAAGTAAGTGTTGTAATCTACTTACCATATTTATGCAATCTTGTGTATCTGCTATTTATCTATAGTAGCCTGCTGCAAGGAATAAGTGCTGATTTACCATTCCTATTAAATCCCCCAATCCACCTTACCTTTCTGCCTCATAGGAAGGTTAGTAAAAGGGTGAAACAAAACAAATTATTAATTCCAAGTCTGCAGTTGAGATCCATATTAAAGTAAATAAGTAACACATCTGACAATAACTGACAGGCGATCTGTCAAAAGAACATAAATAAGTGGCATAGATACAAGGTTAATCACAGAAGTAAAAGGTGTATTTCTCTAAGTGTTGTTTTTCCAAACTTGATAATGCGTAATAAAGTGTTTTCTTTGTAAACAACAATAATGTTCTGACTGTCCCTTTAAGCTGTGTTGTTGGCATTCAAACAGTGATATGCCATCATGTATAATTGTAATGGTCATTTTGTTTGAGATTAGGGAAACAGTTTGGACATCACATCACAGAAACCAATCAATGTAATGAACAAGGATAGGTATGTGATGATGTGGTGTCCACACACTTGTAAACCACACTCTGCAAACAATCTGCCTCCATAGACCTGGTCCCATAGAAGCAGATTATATACAGAGTGTGGTCCACAAGTGTAATAAGACCACATCATCACATACCTATCCATTACACATTAAATAACTAAATATATATAAAAATACTTACTTCCTCTTCCTTCCCCTCTTCCCACGAGACTAAGGCTCTGGGGGGGGGGGGGGGGGCAACTGCCCCCTCCGACGAGTTCTCATCAGAGATGTTTTGGGAAGAGGGGAAGGAGGAGTACTGGGATGACCCGGCTGAGGAGGAGATTGAGGAGTACCAGGATCAGATGGCCCAGGATCAGATGGCCCAGGATCAGATGGCCCAGCAGCAGATGGCCCAGCAGCAGATGTCGCGTTATGTGCCTCCCGGAGAACCTGCAATATATCTCTGAGAGTATGCAAGATCTCGCTTTGTCCTTGGATAATCTCTCTTTGTCCTTGGATAATCTCTCTTTGTCCTTGGATTATCTCTCTTTGGCCTTGTCGAATGGCATGAATTTCTTCTGTCTGCTGGGTTCTGCTTTCCACATTTTCTCTCCGGGAGGCACGCATCTGTTCTTGAAAATCGCATAAGATCTACAGCTCTGCTATCTCCTCCTGAGTGGCTGCTGCTGCACGGCGGGCTGCTGGTGCAGGAGGGGCTGCTGCAGGGATCTCTTCTGCAGTGGGGGCTTCTTCAGAGGATGGGATATAGGGATGTCTTCCATGTCTCCCCGAGGTGGCCAGTCATCTCCACCACTCTCATACCTGGGTGAAGGAGGAGCCTGTAGTTGCTGTGCTGCTTCCTCCCCAGACTCTGTATATTGTAGAAAGAAAGAAATGTATATTTCTTTCATGTAATTAGCAAGAGTCCATGAGCTAGTGACGTATGGGATATACATTCCTACCAGGAGGGGCAAAGTTTCCCAAACCTTAAAATGCCTATAAATACACCCCTCACCACACCCAGAGTTCAGTTTTACAAACTTTGCCTCCCATGCAGCTGGTGAAGTAAGTTTGTGCTAGATTCTACGTTGATATGCGATTCACAGCAGGCTGAAGCCCGGTTTTCCTCTCAGAGTGCAATGAATGTCAGAGGGATGTGAAGAGAGTATTGCCTATTTGAATACAATGGTCTTCCTCTAGGGGATCTATTTCATAGGTTCTCTGTTATCGGTCGTAGAGATTTCTTCTCCTACCTCCCTTTTCAGATCGACGATATACTCTTATATACCATTACCTCTACTGATTCTCGTTTCAGTACTGGTTTGGCTATCTACTATATGTAGATGAGTGTCCTGGGGTAAGTAAGTCTTATTTTTTGTGACACTCTAAGCTATGGTTGGGCACTTTATATGAAAAGTTCTAAATATATGTCTTTAAACTTATATTTGCCATGATTCAGGATAATCAGTATTCCTTCATTCAGACTGTCAGTTTCATTATTTGGGATAATGCATATGAATAAATATTTCTTTCATGTAATTAGCAAGAGTCCATGAGCTAGTGACGTATGGGATATACATTCCTACCAGGAGGGGCAAAGTTTCCCAAACCTCAAAATGCCTATAAATACAACCCTCACCACACCCACAATTCAGTTTTACAAACTTTGCCTCCTATGGAGGTGGTGAAGTAAGTTTGTGCTAGATTCTACGTTGATATGCGCTCCGCAGCAAGTTGGAGCCCGGTTTTCCTCTCAGCGTGCAGTGAATGTCAGAGGGATGTGAGGAGAGTATTGCCTATTTGAATGCAGTGATCTCCTTCTACGGGGTCTATTTCATAGGTTCTCTGTTATCGGTCGTAGAGATTCATCTCTTACCTCCCTTTTCAGATCGACGATATACTCTTATTTATATACCATTACCTCTGCTGATTCTAGTTTCAGTACTGGTTTGGCTTTCTACAAACATGTAGATGAGTGTCCTGGGGTAAGTAAATCTTATTTTCTGTGACACTCTAAGCTATGGTTGGGCACTTTGTTTATAAAGTTCTAAATATATGTATTCAAACATTTATTTGCCTTGACTCAGAATGTTCAACATTCCTTATTTTCAGACAGTCAGTTTCATATTTGGGATAATGCATTTGAATCAAACATTTTTTCTTACCTTAAAAATTTGACTCTTTTTTCCCTGTGGGCTGTTAGGCTCGCGGGGGCTGAAAATGCTTCATTTTATTGCGTCATTCTTGGCGCGGACTTTTTTGGCGCAAAAAATCTTTTCCGTTTCCGGCGTCATACGTGTCGCCGGAAGTTGCGTCATTTTTTGACGTTCTTTTGCGCCAAAAATGTCGGCGTTCCGGATGTGGCGTCATTTTTGGCGCCAAAAGCATTTAGGCGCCAAAAATGTCGGCGTTCCGGATGTGGCGTCATTTTTGGCGCCAAAAGCATTTAGGCGCCAAATAATGTGGGCGTCTTATTTGGCGCTAAAAAATATGGGCGTCGCTTTTGTCTCCACATTATTTAAGTCTCATTTTTCATTGCTTCTGATTGCTAGAAGCTTGTTCTATGGCATTTTTTCCCATTCCTGAAACTGTCATTTAAGGAATTTGATCAATTTTGCTTTATATGTTGTTTTTTCTCTTACATATTGCAAGATGTCTCACGTTGCATCTGAGTCAGAAGATACTTCAGGAAAATCGCTGTCTAGTGCTGGAACTACCAAAGCTAAGTGTATCTGCTGTAAACTTTTGGTAGCTATTCCTCCGGCTGTTGTTTGTATTAATTGTCATGACAAACTTGTTAATGCAGATAATATTTCCTTTAGTAATGTACCATTGCCTGTTGCAGTTCCTTCAACATCTAAGGTGCAGAATGTTCCTGATAACATAAGAGATTTTGTTTCTGAATCCATCAAGAAGGCTATGTCTGTTATTTCTCCTTCTAGAAAACATAAAAAATCTTTTAAAACTTCTCTCCCTACAGATTAATTTTTAAATGAACATCATCATTCTGATTCTGATGACTCTTCTGGTTCAGAGGATTCTGTCTCAGAGATTGATGCTGATAAATCTTCATATTTATTTAAAATGGAATTTATTCGTTCTTTACTTAAAGAAGTATTAATTGCTTTAGAAATAGAGGATTCTGGTCCTCTTGATACTAATTCTAAACGTTTAGATAAGGTATTTAAATCTCCTGTGGTTATTCCTAACGCTATTTCTGAAGTAATTTCTAAAGAATGGGATAAATTGGGTAATTCATTTACTCCTTCTAAACGTTTTAAGCAATTATATCCTGTGCCGTCTGACAGATTAGAATTTTGGGACAAAATTCCTAAAGTTGATGGGGCTATTTCTACCCTTGCTAAACGTACTACTATTCCTACGTCAGATGGTACTTCGTTTAAGGATCCTTTAGATAGGAAAATTGAATCCTTTCTAAGAAAAGCTTATCTGTGTTCAGGTAATCTTCTTAGACCTGCTATATCATTGGCTGATGTTGCTGCAGCTTCAACTTTTTGGTTGGAAACTTTAGCGCAACAAGTAACGGATCATGATTCTCATACTATTATTATTCTTCTTCAGCATGCTAATAATTTTATCTGTGATGCCATTTTTGATATTATCAGAGTTGATGTCAGGTTTATGTCTCTAGCTATTTTAGCTAGAAGAGCTTTATGGCTTAAGACTTGGAATGCTGATATGGCTTCTAAATCAACTCTACTTTCCATTTCTTTCCAGGGTAACAAATTATTTGGTTCTCAGTTGGATTCTATTATCTCAACTGTTACTGGTGGGAAAGGAACTTTTTTACCACAGGATAAAAAATCTAAGGGTAAAAACAGGGCTAATAATCGTTTTCGTTCCTTTCGTTTCAACAAAGAACAAAAGCCTGATCCTTCATCCTCAGGAGCAGTTTCAGTTTGGAAACCATCTCCAGTCTGGAATAAATCCAAGCCTTCTAGAAAGGCAAAGCCTGCTTCTAAGTCCACATGAAGGTGCGGCCCTAATTCCAGCTCAGCTGGTAGGGGGCAGGTTACGTTTTTTCAAAGAAATTTGGATCAATTCTGTTCACAATCTTTGGATTCAGAACATTGTTTCAGAAGGGTACAGAATTGGTTTCAAGATGAGACCTCCTGCAAAGAGATTTTTTCTTTCCCGTGTCCCAGTAAATCCAGTGAAAGCTCAAGCATTTCTGAATTGTGTTTCAGATCTAGAGTTGGCTGGAGTAATTATGCCAGTTTTAGTTTCGGAACAGGGGATGGGGTTTTATTCAAATCTCTTCATTGTACCAAAGAAGGAGAATTCCTTCAGACCAGTTCTGGATCTAAAAATATTGAATCGTTATGTAAGGATACCAACGTTCAAAATGGTAACTGTAAGGACTATCTTGCCTTTTGTTCAGCAAGGGCATTATATGTCCACAATAGATTTACAGGATGCATATCTGCATATTCCGATTCATCCAGATCATTATCAGTTCCTGAGATTCTCTTTTCTGGACAAGCATTACCAGTTTGTGGCTCTGCCGTTTGGCCTAGCTACAGCTCCAAGAATTTTTACAAAGGTTCTCGGTGCCCTTCTGTCTGTAATCAGAGAACAGGGTATTGTGGTATTTCCTTATTTGGACGATATCTTGGTACTTGCTCAGTCTTTACATTTAGCAGAATCTCATACGAATCGACTTGTGTTGTTTCTTCAAAATCATGGTTGGAGGATCAATTTACCAAAAAGTTCATTGATTCCTCAGACAAGGGTAACCTTTCTGGGTTTCCAGATAGATTCAGTGTCCATGACTCTGTCTTTGACAGACAAGAGACGTCTAAAATTGATTTCAGCTTGTCGAAATCTTCAGTCACAATCATTCCCTTCGGTAGTCTTATGCATGGAAATTCTAGGTCTTATGACTGCTGCATCGGACGAGATCCCCTTTGCTCGTTTTCACATGCGACCTCTTCAGCTCTGTATGCTGAATCAATGGTGCAAGGATTACACAAAGATATCTCAATTAATATCTTTAAAACCGATTGTACGACACTCTCTAACGTGGTGGACAGATCACCATCGTTTAATTCAGGGGGCTTCTTTTGTGCTTCCGACCTGGACTGTAATTTCAACAGATGCAAGTCTCACAGGTTGGGGAGCAGTGTGGGGATCTCTGATAGCACAAGGAGTTTGGGAATCTCAGGAGGTGAGATTACCGATCAATATTTTGGAACTCCGTGCAATTTTCAGAGCTCTTCAGTTTTGGCCTCTTCTGAAGAGAGAATCGTTCATTTGTTTTCAGACAGACAATGTCACAACTGTGGCATACATCAATCATCAAGGAGGGACTCACAGTCCTCTGGCTATGAAAGAAGTATCTCGAATTCTGGTTTGGGCGGAATCCAGCTCCTGTCTAATCTCTGCGGTTCATATCCCAGGTATAGACAATTTGGAAGCGGATTATCTCAGTCGCCAAACGTTGCATCCGGGCGAATGGTCTCTTCACCCAGAGGTATTTCTTCAGATTGTTCAAATGTGGGAACTTCCAGAAATAGATCTGATGGCGTCTCATCTAAACAAGAAACTTCCCAGGTATCTGTCCAGATCCCGGGATCCTCAGGCGGAGGCAGTGGATGCATTATCACTTCCTTGGAAGTATCATCCTGCCTATATCTTTCCGCCTCTAGTTCTTCTTCCAAGAGTAATCTCCAAGATTCTGAAGGAATGCTCGTTTGTTCTGCTGGTAGCTCCGGCATGGCCTCACAGGTTTTGGTATGCGGATCTTGTCCGGATGGCCTCTTGCCAACCGTGGACTCTTCCGTTAAGACCAGACCTTCTGTCGCAAGGTCCTTTTTTCCATCAGGATCTGAAATCCTTAAATTTAAAGGTATGGAGATTGAACGCTTGATTCTTGGTCAAAGAGGTTTCTCTGACTCTGTGATTAATACTATGTTACAGGCGCGTAAATCTGTATCTAGAGAGATATATTATAGAGTCTGGAAGACCTATATTTCTTGGTGTCTTTCTCATCATTTTTCTTGGCATTCTTTTAGAATACCGAGAATTTTACAGTTTCTTCAGGATGGTTTAGATAAGGGTTTGTCCGCAAGTTCATTGAAAGGTCAAATCTCTGCTCTTTCTGTTCTTTTTCACAGAAAGATTGCTATTCTTCCTGATATTCATTGTTTTGTTCAAGCTTTGGTTAGTATAAAACCTGTCATTAAGTCAATTTCTCCTCCTTGGAGTTTGAATTTGGTTCTGGGGGCTCTTCAAGCTCCTCCGTTTGAACCTATGCATTCATTGGACATTAAATTACTTTCTTGGAAAGTTTTGTTCCTTTTGGCAATCTCTTCTGCCAGAAGAGTTTCTGAATTATCTGCTCTTTCTTGTGAGTCTCCTTTTCTGATTTTTCATCAGGATAAGGCGGTGTTGCGAACTTCTTTTGAATTTTTACCTAAAGTTGTGAATTCCAACAACATTAGTAGAGAAATTGTGGTTCCTTCATTATGTCCTAATCCTAAGAATTCTAAGGAGAAATCGTTGCATTCTTTGGATGTTGTTAGAGCTTTGAAATATTATGTTGAAGCTACTAAGTCTTTCCGAAAGACTTCTAGTCTATTTGTTATCTTTTCCGGTTCTAGAAAAGGCCAGAAAGCTTCTGCCATTTCTTTGGCATCTTGGTTGAAATCTTTAATTCATCTTGCCTATGTTGAGTCGGGTAAAACTCCGCCTCAGAGGATCACAGCTCATTCTACTAGGTCAGTTTCTACTTCCTGGGCGTTTAGGAATGAAGCTTCGATTGATCAGATTTGCAAAGCAGCAACTTGGTCCTCTTTGCATACTTTTACTAAATTCTACCATTTTGATGTATTTTCTTCTTCTGAAGCAGTTTTTGGTAGAAAAGTACTTCAGGCAGCGGTTTCAGTTTGAATCTTCTGCTTATGTTTTTCATTAAACTTTATTTTGGGTGTGGATTATTTTCAGCAGGAATTGGCTGTCTTTATTTTATCCCTCCCTCTCTAGTGACTCTTGTGTGGAAAGATCCACATCTTGGGTAGTCATTATCCCATACGTCACTAGCTCATGGACTCTTGCTAATTACATGAAAGAAAACATAATTTATGTAAGAACTTACCTGATAAATTCATTTCTTTCATATTAGCAAGAGTCCATGAGGCCCGCCCTTTTTTTGTGGTGGTTATGATTTTTGTATAAAGCACAATTATTCCAATTCCTTATTTTATATGCTTTCGCACTTTTTTATCACCCCACTTCTTGGCTATTCGTTAAACTGAATTGTGGGTGTGGTGAGGGGTGTATTTATAGGCATTTTGAGGTTTGGGAAACTTTGCCCCTCCTGGTAGGAATGTATATCCCATACGTCACTAGCTCATGGACTCTTGCTAATATGAAAGAAATGAATTTATCAGGTAAGTTCTTACATAAATTATGTTTTTTTTCTTACCTTGAAAATTTTCAATTGACTATTTTCCCTGCGGGCTGTTAGGCTCGCGGGGGCAGAAAATGCTTCATTTTATTGCGTCATTCTTGGCGCAAACTTTTTTGGTGCAAAATTTTGTCATTTCCGGCGTTGTAGTTGATGCCGGAAGTTGTTTGTAGTTACGTCATTTTTTTGACGCATGTGTATTCAGACGTTTTTTTGCGCCAAAAAATGTGGGCGTCGGTTTCGACGTCAGAGGATGTTGCGTCATACTTGGTGCCAAAAAATATGGGCGTTGTACTTAGCGCCAATGATGTGGGCGTCATACTTGGCGCCAAAAATGTGGGTGTCATACTTGTTCCACTTTTTTCTCACATTATTTAAGTCTCACTTTTTTGTTGCTTCTGGTTGCTAGAGGCTTGTTTATTTTGCATTTTTTCCCATTCCTGAAACTGTCATTTAAGGAATTTGATAGTTTTGCTTTATATTTGGTTTTTTTCTATTACATATTGCAAGATATTCAAAACACTGTTCCTGTATCAAGAAATGCTGAGGGATTCCTGTTGACTGATATCAGTCCTACCAAAGCTAAGTTCATTTATTTTAATGTTATGAATGTTTATCTTTAGCTATTCTTTTTATATCTTATGTACAAGATATACTTAGAAATTTATAAGAATATTTTTCTGATTCTATTTTAAAGGCTTTGTCTGACATCCCGCCTTCTAATAAAATTTTTAGGTCTTTTTCAAACTTCTTTTTTAGTTGATGAAGTTTCAAATGACCAACAACATAATGAATTATCCTTCTCTGATGGTGCTTTTTTTCTCATTCAGAATTTTTCTTCATCAGATATTGACACTAACAAATCTACTTTTTTTCTTTAATAGAGTACATTTGTTCTTTGTTCAAAAGGTGTTGATTATTTTGGATATTGAAATATCTAGTTCTTTTGATTTTAAAGACTAGCTAACATTTAAATTCTGCTTATTTATCTTCTGTGGTTTCTTCAGAGGTTTTTTTTCCAGTTCCTAATACTAGGGAATGGAATAGGCTGAGAATTTTCTTTTAGTCCTTCTTTAAGGTTTTTAAATTGTATTCTTTGCCGGCAGGTAATTTTCAGTTTTGAGAAAGATTCTCCAAGTTAATGGGGCTATCTCTACTCCTGCTAAATATACTATTATTCTTATAGCAAATAGTATTTAATTTTTTCCTTCAGATGGTCGTATCTTATTTAAGGAAAATTATTTTCAGGTATTTTTTATTAGACCTGTAATTTATTTGGCTGATGTTGCAATTGCTGCATCTTTCTGGTTGGATACTTTAAGATCAAGTATCAGATTATGATTTGTTTAGCATTGTTAAAAGGACAAAATCTTCTACTTATTTGAAGTTCAGACTAAGTGCTATTGCATTGTCTTGTTATCTTGCATTTGTTGATTGTGCAAGTCCAGTGTGTTGTCTGATCTTTTAACTTGATTAACATGCTAATAATTTCATTTGTGTTGTCATTTTATTAAATATATGTCTTTAGCTATTTTAGCTAGAAGAACTTTGTGATTTCAATCTTGGAATGCTAATTTGATTTCTAAAATCCATATTTCTTTTTTTCCAAGATATTCAATTATTTGGTTCATAATTGGATTCAATTATTTAACTGTTACTCTGGGCTTCAAGATTGAGTTCTAAGACTAAAACTTTAAGCTTATTTTAGTTTTCTGTTCTTACTAAGGAACGGAATCCTGAATTCTTCCCCAAGTAACATGTTTATAATTGGAAGTTTTTTTCTTCATTCAATTAAGCCTTTTAAAAAGTTCAAAGTCAGCTCCCCAAATTTGCATGTAGGTGCGATTCTTATTCCAGCTTGGCTGGTAAGGGGTAGGTTAAGACTTTTTTGAAATTTGTTTGGTTATATTCGGTCCAAACTTCTTAAACTTTGGGTACAGAATAGGTTTCAGAGTAAAACCGTCTGTGAGAAGTCTTTTTTCTCTATCATATTCCAGCTATTCCAGTAAGACTAACACTTTCCTGAAGTGTGTCTCAGACCTGGAGTTTTCTGGGGTATTTTTTCCAGTTTCATTTTAGGAACTGGGTTTTGGGGTTTTATTCAAGACTATTCATTGTTCCAACGATAGAAAATCCTATTTGAACTGTCATATAAGTGTACCATCTTTTAGAATGGTGTTTTTATGGTTTATTCTGCCTTTTTGGTCAGTGATGGCATTATTTGTCTACAATAGATACAATAGATGCATATCTTCATTTTCTGTTTTCATTCAGATTATTTTTATTTTCTGAGATTCTCTTTTTTTGACAAGCATTACCAATTTGTTGTTTTTCCTTCTGGTCTAGCGACAGCTCTAAGAATCTTTTCAAGGTTCTCAGTGTTCCTTATTTGGATGGTATCGTGGTACTGGCTCAGTCTTTTCGTTCTGCGGAATCTCATACGATTCAACTTTGTTGTTTCTTCAAGACATGGTTAGAGGATCTTTTTATCAAAAGTTCCTTGTTTCCTCACACAAGGGTCACCTTTTTTTCCAGATAGATTGTGTCAATGTTTTTGTCTCTAACAGACAAGTGACAAGTTTATTGGGTTCCGTTTGTCGGAACCTTCAGTCTCTATTTTTTCCTTCAAGTTGCTATATATGCATGGAAGTTTTAGGTTTCATGGCTGCAGCATTGGATTCGATTCCCTTTGCTCATTTCATAGGAAACCTTTCCAGTTTTTTATGCTGAATAATGGTGCAGGGATTCTAGGATATCACTTTTTAGAATGTTTATCTATCTTTGATTCGGTGGTTAAGATCACCATCATTTAGTTCTACAGGTCTCTTCGGTTCTTTTAACCTAGACCATGATCTCTACAGATGCAAGTCTTTTAGGTTGGGAAACTGTCTGAGGATCTCTGTCAGCACAAGGGGTTTGGAAATCTCAGGAGGCGAGATTACCATTTGATATTTTGGAACTCCGTGCATTCTCAGAGTTCTTCAGTTTGGTTTCTTTTTGAAGAAGAGACGTTTTTTCAGATAGACGATGTCACAACTGTGGCGTATGTCAATCATCAGGGTGGGACTATCAGTCTTTAGGCTGTGACAGAAGTATCTCGGATATATGCTTGGGCTAAATCCAGCTCCTATCTAATTTCTGTGGTCTTTTTCCAAGGTATAGACAATTGGGAAGCGGATTATCTCTGTTAATCAAGCTTTACATTCGGGAGAATGGTCTCTTTACCTAGATATGTTTTTCAATTTTTTCAGATGTGAGGGCTTCCAGAAATAGATCTGATAGCATCTCATCTAAACAAGGAACTTCCCAGGGGCCTATTCAGGTCCTGGGATCCTCAGGCGGAAGTAGTGTATGCATTAACACTTCTTTGGAATTATCAATCTGCCTATATTTTTTTTCATCTCTGGTTCTTCTTTTTAGAGTGATTTTTCTTAATCACCAGAGAGCAATCTTTGGTGTGGCTGGTGGCTCCAGCATGGCCACACAGGTTTTGGTATATGGTTCTTGTTCGGATGTCCAGTTGCCAATCTTGGTTACTTCCATTAAGGCCAGACCTTATATCTTAACATTCGTTTTTTTCATCAGGAATTCAAATTATTAATTTGATGGTATGAAAATTTAACACTTAGTACTTAGTCATAGAAGTTTCTCTGACTCAGTGATTAATACTATGTTGCAGGCTCGTAAATCTGTGTCTAGTAGGATTTATTATCGAGTTTGGAAGATTTACATCTCATGATGCTCTTCTTATGAATTCTCTTGGCATTCTTTTAGAATTCCTAGGATTTTATAGTTCTTCATAAGGTTTTGTCTGCATGTTCCTTGAAAGGACAAATCTCTGCTTTTTCTGTGCTGTTTCACAGTAAGAATTGCTAAATCTTTCTGATATTCATTGTTTTGTTCAGGCTTTGGTTTGTATCAAGCCTATCATTGAGCCAATTTCTCCTCCTTGGAGTCTTATTTTGGTTCTGAAGGCTTTACAGGCTCTTCTGTTTTGAGCATATGCTTTCTTTGGACATTAATTACTTTCATGGAAAGTATTGTTCTTTTTAGACATCTCTTCAGCTAGAACAGTTTTTGAATTATCTGTTCTTTCTTGTAAATCTCCTTTTTCTGATTTTTCATCAGGATAAGGTGGTTTTTGTGTCCTCATTTCAATTTTTACCTAAAGTTGTGAATTCTAACAACATTAGTAGAAGGATTATTGTCCCTTCCTTGTGTCCTAATCCTAAGAATTCTTTGGTAAGATTCTTACATTCTTTGGATGTGGTAAGAGTTTTGAAATATTATGTTGAAGCTACTCAGATTTCAGACAGACTTCTAGTCTATTTGTTATCTTTTCTCATTTTAGGAAGGTCAGAAGGCTTCTGCCTTTTCTTTGGCATCTTTGTTAAAGCTTTTGATTCATCATGCTTATTTGGAGTCGGGTTAATCCCCGCCTCTGAGGATTACGGCTCATTCTACTAGGTCAGTTTCTATTTCCTGGACTTTTAAGAATGAAGCTTCTGTTGTTCAGATTTGCAAAGCAATGACTTGGACTTCTTTGCATATTTTTACTAAATTTTACCATTTTGATGTTTTCTTCTTCTTCAGAAGCAGTTTTTGGTAGAATAGTACTTCAGGCAGCTGTTTCAGTTTGATTCTTCTGCTTATTTTTCAGTTTTTTTCATTATAAAAATTGAAACTTTTGATTGGGTAGTGGATGAATTTTTTCAGCGGAATTGGCTGTCTTTATTTTATCCCTCCCTCTCTAGTAACTCTTGCGTGGAAGTTCCACATCTTGGGTATCTGCTATCCCATACGTCACTAGCTCATGGACTCTTGCTAATTACATGAAAGAAAACATAATTTATGTAAGAACTTACCTGATAAATTAATTTCTTTCATATTAGCAAGAGTCCATGAGGCCCACCCTTTTTGTGGTGGTTATGATTTTTTTGTATAAAGCACAATTATTCCAATTCCTTATTTTTTATGCTTTCGCTCCTTTCTTATCACCCCACTTCTTGGCTATTCGTTAAACTGAATTGTGGGTGTGGTGAGGGGTGTATTTATAGGCATTTTAAGGTTTGGGAAACTTTGCCCCTTCTGGTAGGAATGTATATCCCATACGTCACTAGCTCATGGACTCTTGCTAATATGAAAGAAATGAATTTATCAGGTAAGTTCTTACATAAATTATGTTATTAGCATAGTTCCAAATAAAGATGTAAATGCTTTGCTTACAATAGAATTACAAATGCAGCCTCATTAATCCTCATTAATCCATTTTGAAATATAACAATCAATACGATTTCCGCATTTTCCAAACCGTGTTTCTGATATCTATCTGGTCAATCTGAATGTGTTTACTTAATAATGTGTAAAAAAGCGTAATTGCGTTAATCATATTCTTAAATACATTCTTTATTTTGATGTAAAGAGATTATTAAATGAGTTTACCGTCAGATGAGAGTGGCAGGTTCCCGGTATCGACTCCTTCGATCCCGACTATGGCCACCTAGGAGATGCTGGGACGCAAAATTTCCTCCCATCTGGAATACTCCACCATCATTTCAGGGCCACCACCGGTCCCTGTTGCGTATTGGTACTCCCTGGAGATCTTTCTTTTGAGTTCCATTTTGCAGTCCCGGTAGCGATGCTTTATAGACTCGACATCCCTGTTACGTGCCCCCACTGCATTAACTGCATCCCTGGTCTCCAACCATAGCTTCCTCTTCTCCCTAGGGGTGGCTTTCTGAGCCTGCAGCCTCCTAGCCCTGTCCATATAAGCCTCTACGAGGGCCTCCTTCTCCTCCATAGTATACCTCACCTCTCTAGTCAGCTTGGTTTTCACCTGTGATGATGTCCTCTGTTTCCCAGACTGTGAAGCTCTACGCTGCCCGCCACTGGGCCCAGCTACTTGTTCATCTTGAACAAAGTAACCGGGTCCACCCACCGCTTCCTCCCCCCCTTCCTGTCCTGATCCTCTTCCTCTCCCTCTCCCCCTCCCCCTCTCCTGACTAAGCTCCTGCCTGACCTCCTCTATAACCTCTTCCCTGAACTGAATCCGGAGGAACTCTAATAGTTCCGGACTAATCTGCCCCCTATTCCCCCCTCCCGACATACTCGAAACAAAAGTGAATGTGCCCAAATGAAAGGGGGTCAAAATAAATAACAAAAATTATAAAGTGCTCAAAGTGTGAAAGGGATAAAAATAAAAGAGGGTAAGGAGTATTTAACCAAACAAAATGTATAAGAAGACTAAAATGAGGATATGTAAACAAAATCTACCTATGGGATGGGTATGGGCTTACAGGGAATGGGCTATGAGTTTACAGGGAATGGGGTATGGGATGAAAGGGAATGGGGTATGGGATGAAAGGGAATGGGGTATGGAGTGTAGTATGAGAAGGGATGGGGTATGGAGTGTATGTGTTGTTATTGATAAGTGTATGCATGTATTGAATGTGTTTGCGTGTAAATGTGTTAAAGGACCAGTCAACACAGTAGATTTGCATAATCAACAAATGCAAGATAACAAGACAATGTAATAGCACTTAGTCTGAGCTTCCAATGAGTAGTAGATTTTTTTTCTGACAATTTTAAAAGTTATGTCTTTTTCCACTCCTCCTGTACCATGTGACAGCCATCAGCCAATCACAAATGCATACACGTACCATATTACAGCAATCAGCCATTCACAAATGCATACGCGCTTATTCTTGCACATGCTCAGTAGAAGCTGGTGACTCAAAAAGTTTAAATATAAAAAGACTATGCACATTTTGTTAATGGAAGTAAATTGAAAAGTTGTTTAAAATTGCATGCTCTATCTAAATAATGAAAGGTTCATTTTGATTGAGTGTCCCTTTAAGTATACAGAAAAACCACTCGCACACTCACCCAAACCAACTCTCGCTCACTACCGCTCTCTCACTATCTCACACTACCACTAACTCACTATCTCACACTACCACTAACTCACTATCACACTACCACTAACTCACTATCTCACACTACCACTAACTCACTCTCTCACACTACCACTAACTATCTCACACTAATACTAACTAACTCTCACAATAACACTAACTCAATCTCTCACAATAACACTAACTCACACTAACATTAACTCTCACAATAACACACTAAATCTCTCTAATCTCCAAAAACCCTCCAGCAACACAGTCAAAGAAGCCATGCTTGTAGCCTGCTTATATACCCTATGTAAATGTTTAATGATGTACCGATTTGCCTTGTAAATTCTGTTCAGCTGTGCTTTGTTAGTAATTAGTATGTGTGCAATGTGTATTAGTTGTGTGAATTTGCACATGCTCATATTGAGTTAGTATTTGTGGAATGTGTAGAATACGATGATGTCATAGTGATCGCTTTGCATAACATTGTTCAAAAGTATTGTGTAAATATAAATGTTGATTTGTGATTTTGTCGTATTTGTGAAGTGTTGTAAATGTTTGTACTAATATTCCTTAATGTGGAATGCGAATGTTTTGTTTGTGTATGAGTGTGCAATTGTTTTTTTGTGTTGTTTTGTTCCGTGTTGCAGGATTGTAAGGTATATCTGTATTCCTCGTTTAGTGTAATATTTTTTTATTTTTTTATTTCCGATTGTGAATGTGTAATGCGTATGTGCTATGTTGCGTAATTGTTGTTAGTACATTTGCTGTGTGTTTTTGTTGTGCATTATGTGGTGTACGTAATATGACAGAGCAGTGCGTATTTCTCGCGAGATCGAGTGTTAGCTGAAAAATGCGTGCTTCTTTGATTTCTCATTGATCTCTATGGGAGAATGTTTAACGCGGGCGTGATTACGCGTATAAAATAAACGCAGTAGTCGTGTTACCAAGACGCGTTAGGAGGTTGTTTTGAGACTCGTAATACCTACTTTAAAAAAAGTGCGCTAAGGAAATAAAAGACGCGTAACTAACGCACCCCTTCTAACGCAAAACTCGTAATCTAGGCGAAAGCCTTCTGTATCGCATCAACAATATAATTTTTCATATCAACAGGGATATCATGTACTTTAGATGTTGAAGGAACAACAGATACTGTACTAGCACTAATATAAAACTTTTCTGCATGCAAAAGCTTATCATGACAACTGTTACATACTACAGCTGGAGATATAATCTCCACAAACTTACAACAGATAAACTTAGCTTTGGTAGAACTGTGTTCAGGCAACATGGTTCCTACAGCAGCTTCTGAGACAGGATCAGATTTAGACATCTTGTAAAACGTAAAAGAAAAAATAACATATAAACAGAGATATCTTATTTCCACATATAGCAGTTTCAGGAATGGGAAAAAAATGCAAATGCTAAAACTGGCAAAAAAGCAAATAGCATAGCCCTCTGAGCATAAAGAAGGCAAGGAGCATATAGGAAGTGGGGTAAAATAAAACTAAATTTGTTGTCGCCAAGTATGACGCACAACGTAAAAGGAAGTTGAAAAACATTTTTGGCGCCAACAAACATCCGGAAATGATGCAAGTCGCGTCATAACAAACATAAATTCATGCCAAACAACCTGGCATCAACTAAGACGCACAAAATGACAAACTTGCGTCACTACAGACATTCGCGCCAAAAAAATCTCGTGCCAAGAATGACGCAATAAAAAACAGCATTTTGCGCCCTTGCGAGTCTAATTTGCCTGCAAGTTTCAAAGAAAAAACAAGTCAAATTGAAAAAAAGATTATACCCCAGGTAAGACAAACTTCCTAAAACATGATTCCCATAACGAAACTGCCAGACTGCAAAGGGAAATACACATAGACCTGACTCATGGCAAATATAAGTAAAATACATATATTTAAAACTTTATATTAATACATAAAGCGCCAAACCATAGCTGAGAGTGTCTTAAATAATGATACATACTTACCGAATGACACCCATCAACATATAGCAGATAGCAAACCAGTACTGAAAATTAACAGCAGAGGTAATGGTATATAATAATGTATTGTCAATCTGAAACGGGAGGTAGGAGATGAATCTCTACGACCGATAACAGAAAACCCTTGAAAAGATTGCCCACGAGGGAAACCATAAAATCAATAGGCGATACTTTCTTCACATCCCTCTGACAAACACTGTACTCTGAGAGGAATTGGGCTTCAGAATGCTTAGAAGCGCTTATCATATTTTGTGTATGTTATATAGTTTATCGTAATAATCTTTGAAAGCCAATGTAATGTCCTTAGTGGAGGACTGCATCTCACCCGAGGTCCCTCGGACACCCAGAATGTATTGCTTGTTTCTTTTCCTTTGGAGCTGACGTGCCAGCATTTTTCCTTGCTTGTCGGCCCCCTCATAGAATATCTTTTTAAGAAATAAAGCTTTATTTTTAGCCTCCGCTCATTAGGAGACGAAGCTGGTTACGTTTATGTGATATACTCTCCAACAGAGAGGGGCTTTTGGGATATTTTTTGTGTATGTCCTGTAGTTTGGCTAGATCTTCAAGCAAAGAATTGAGATACCTATTTGTATGTTTAAGTTTAGCAGCCTTCAATGCTATGAGTTCCCCTCTGATTACACATTTATGTGCATTCCAGATATGCTGAATGTCCGTTCCTGGTATGTCATTTATCTGGAAGTAGTCTAATAAGGCTTTCTGTATTTGTAGGCATGTCAGTGGGTCTCTGAGCAGCGAGTCATTCAATTTCCAGCTAACGCTAGGGGAGTGGGAGGTGGGCCAACGGAGTTGGCAACCGATTTTAGCGTGGTCAGACCAGGTTATGGGGGAAATATCAGTTTGTGTGATGAGTGATAAACTAGTGACATCAATGAAGAGGTAGTCAATTCTGGTGTATAACTGGTGAGGATTAGAGTAGAACGTAAAGTCCTTGGTATTTGGGTGTTGGAGTCTCCATGAGTCATGTACTGCTAACTGGGATAGGACAGATCTAATCTGCTCTAGCATTTTGTTAGGCACAGAAGACATGCCAGAGGAGCAGTCTAGGGAAGGGAATATTAAAATCCCCCCCTAAAATCAGGCTACCCCTAGAGACCTCCAGGATTTTATTGCACAGTTGGTGGAAGAAAGGGGAGGGGTCGTTATTTGGTGCATATACATTGACCAAAGTTACAGGCTTGTGGAAGAAAGTCCCAACTATAATGATGTACCTTCCTTCTTTATCTCTATGTACTAGGGTGTCTCGAAAGGGGAGGTTTTTTTTTTTTATTAGTACACACACACCGTTATGTTTAGTGGAGTGAGAAGAAATGTATACCAATCCAAACTTCCCAAGGGTTTGCTTGGACTCAAAGCCCCTTTTAAAGTGGGTCTCCTGTAGCAACAGGATATCACCTTTACTTTTTTTATAATCTTTCAGAGCCATTGTTCTTTTTTGTGGGGCATTAAGTCCCTTTACATTGTGGGAGATAATTTTAATGCATGTAAGAGTGCTATCCATTACTGAGGGGAAAATGTATTTGAGAACTGGTAGAGGCCATTAGTACATACACATACCCATTCATAAGTTCTTTCCTTGTAACCATGCAGTAGATCATAGTAAGACATTGAACAAAGCAGAAAATAAAACATTTCAATAATAATAAAAAACCAACAAAATTGAAATTAAAATTAACCATAACAATTGTAACCGGTGTATTATGCTCTCTGAAATACACCATTAAATTGGGGGGAGAAGTGCAGCTGTACTTCCTCTCGTGTTAGACATTTACTAGTTATGTTGACCTCGGAAAGGGGCCTCTGCATATCTAATTATTTGTCAAGTTGATGGTGTATTATTTGGACCATGTTGGAGGACTAAGAACTAATATCTAGGGAACTCAGCACTTGAGCAGTCCCGGGGAAATGAGGGGAAACTGGTGTACAGTTTTGTGTGCCTCTTGAGGGGTCAGATACACAAAAACATTTTATAGTAATTGTTACGTATACTAAATATCTTAAGAGGTTCTCTTGCTATATATTTGTATTACCATATATTGCATAGAGTACATTTTAAATTCCAGTTCTCCACTAAGGCAGTGGGCCTCAAAAATAGGTCCTTACCATATTCAACATTGCCTAACTCAGCTTATTTATAAACAAAACCATTTAAACTGAACAAAACTGGTCAAGCAAATTAACATATTTAGAAGAGTAATAGTTACGTATACTAAATATCTTAAGAGGTTCTCTTGCTATATATTTCTATTAGCATATATTGCATAGAGTACATTTTAAATTCCAGTTCCCCACTGGGGCAGTGGGCCTCAAAAATAGGTCCTTATCGGATTCAACATTGCCTAACTCAGCTTATTTATGAAACAAAGCCATTTAAACTAAACAAAAAGGTCAAGCAAATTAACATATTTAGAAGATTATATTACCAGGATCCGTCCCGTTAGTTCTTTTCCACTCCTTACCTCACCATTCAACATAGGAGCGACATTGTGGACCAAAAGCTATAGAAAAATAATTCTCCATTAGGTCCCACAGTCCCTATTAACTATACTTAAAGTTAACGTATTCCCAGCTTGTGGCCGGGCAAACACATAGATGAGACTGGATGACAATTGGAGCATTTGTTTCATTGAGGGGGACCATTTTCTTCTAGGTGCGATGAACTTGTCTTACTTCTCTTTGATTGCACCCGGAGCCAGTGTGGCCTTTGTTCTCTCGGTGCTGAGGGGCCAGGATCTGTCGGTATTGGGGGCAGGGTGATGACAGCTTCAGATGGAGGAGCAAAGTTAATGTTAAGGGATCTGGCTATCTGATCAAGATCTCCTAGGTCCTTGTAGACCATTTGGGAACCATTGTGGGAGATAATCAGACTAAAGGGAAATCCCCATCTGTACTTTATATGGTGTTCTTGTAGCTTTGAAGTGATGAATTTTATTTCTTTTCGGCGTTGGATCGTGAAGGGACTCAGGTCCTGATAGACCTGCAAAGCATGGCCCTGAAAAGTAATTTATTGATGATTCCTTGCTGCTTGCCAGATCTCTTCCTTCGTAGTGAAGTGTAAGAATCTAATGACCACGTCTCTAGGTGGCTGAGGAGGTCTAGGCATGGGGCGTAAAGCTCTATGGGCCCTGTCAATGTCCTCACTAAGCAAAGGTGCTGAATTTGGCAGGAGGTGGAGGAACAAGCCTCTGAGATAAGTTTTAAGTTGGTCCTGCAAGATTGACTCCGGTATTCCCCGGATGCGCAAGTTGTTTCTGCGACCACGATTGTCTAGGTCCTCCACCTTGTCCTGCAGTGACTGGACCATTGAATCCTGTATATTGAGTTGTTGTGTGTTAGAGCTTACAAGGTTGTTGAGAGTCTCCTGCCCCTCCTCTAAGTACTCTATTCTCATTTAAGTCCTTTTTCAGATCTCTTATCTCTTCCATAATGAAGGACTTAAGCGATTCTAGGTCAGACTTAGAAGGCAAGGCTGATAATTTCTCCTGTTTAACCTGCAGGGAATCCTGCTGGGCAGACATTGCCCCGGGGCGCTTATCGCGCCTGATGTTTCTTTTTGCATGGTGACTGTCTCAGATAGATTCTCAGTGGCATGAAAAAAGGATGACACAGATGGAGTTTGTGTTTGGGTCTTGAGAGCTTTGTCTGCTTTCTGTCCCTTTTCTTTCATGTAATTAGCAAGAGTCCATGAGCTAGTGACGTATGGGATATACATTCCTACCAGGAGGGGCAAAGTTTCCCAAACCTCAAAATGCCTATAAATACACCCCTCACCACACCCACAATTCAGTTTTACAAACTTTGCCTCCGATGGAGGTGGTGAAGTAAGTTTGTGCTAGATTCTACGTTGATATGCGCTCCGCAGCAAGTTGGAGCCCGGTTTTCCTCTCAGCGTGCAGTGAATGTCAGAGGGATGTGAAGAGAGTATTGCCTATTTGAATGCAGTGATCTCCTTCTACGGGGTCTATTTCATAGGTTCTCTGTTATCGGTCGTAGAGATTCATCTCTTACCTCCCTTTTCAGATCGACGATATACTCTTATATATACCATTACCTCTGCTGATTCTCGTTTCAGTACTGGTTTGGCTTTCTACAAACATGTAGATGAGTGTCCTGGGGTAAGTAAATCTTATTTTCTGTGACACTCTAAGCTATGGTTGGGCACTTTGTTTATAAAGTTCTAAATATATGTATTCAAACATTTATTTGCCTTGACTCAGAATGTTCAACTTTCCTTATTTTTCAGACAGTCAGTTTCATATTTGGGATAATGCATTTGAATTAATCATTTTTTTTTTTTCTTACCTTCAAAAATTTGACACTTTTTTCCCTGTGGGCTGTTAGGCTCGCGGGGGCTGAAAATGCTTCATTTTATTGCGTCATTCTTGGCGCGGACTTTTTGGCGCAAAAATTCTTTTCCGTTTCCGGCGTCATACGTGTCGCCGGAAGTTGCGTCATTTTTTTGACGTTATTTTGCGCCAAAGATGTCAGCGTTCCGGATGTGGCGTCATTTTGGCACCAAAAGCATTTAGGCGCCAAATAATGTGGGCTGATTTGGCGCTAAAAAATATGGGCGTCGCTTTTATCTCCACATTATTTCAGTCTCATTTTTTATTGCTTCTGGTTGCTAGAAGCTTGTTCTTGGCATTCTTTCCCATTCCTGAAACTGTCATTTAAGGAATTTGTTCAATTTTGCTTTATATGTTGTTTTTTCTCTTACATATTGCAAGATGTCTCACGTTGCATCTGAGTCAGAAGATACTACAGGAAAATCGCTGTCTAGTGCTGGATCTACCAAAGCTAAGTGTATCTGCTGTAAATTTTTGGTAGCTATTCCTCCGGCTGTTGTTTGTATTGATTGTCATGACAAACTTGTTAATGCAGATAATATTTCCTTTAGTAAAGTACCATTGCCTGTTGCAGTTCCTTCAACATCTAAGGTGCATAATGTTCCTGATAACATAAGAGATTTTGTTTCTGAATCCATAAAGAAGGCTATGTCTGTTATTTCTCCTTCTAGTAAACGTAAAAAATCTTTTAAAACTTCTCTCCCTACAGATGAATTTTTAAATGAACATCATCATTCTGATTCTGATGACTCTTCTGGTTCAGAGGATTCTGTCTCAGAGGTTGATGCTGATAAATCTTCATATTTATTTAAAATTGAATGTATTCATTCTTTACTTAAAGAAGTACTAATTGCTTTAGAAATAGAGGATTCTGGTCCTCTTGATACTAATTCTAAACGTTTGGATAAGGTATTTAAAGCTCCTGTGGTTATTCCAGAAGTTTTTCCTGTTCCTAATGCTATTTCTGCAGTAATTTCCAAAGAATTGGATAAATTGGGTAATTCATTTACTCCTTCTAAACGTTTTAAGCAATTATATCCTGTGCCGTCTGACAGATTAGAATTTTGGGACAAAATCCCTAAAGTTGATGGGGCTATTTCTACCCTTGCTAAACGTACTACTATTCCTACGTCAGATGGTACTTCGTTTAAGGATCCTTTAGATAGGAAAATTGAATCCTTTCTAAGAAAAGCTTATCTGTGTTCAGGTAATCTTCTTAGACCTGCTATATCTTTGGCTGATGTTGCTGCAGCTTCAACTTTTTGGTTAGAAACTTTAGCGCAACAAGTAACACATCATGATTCTCATGATATTATTATTCTTCTTCAGCATGCTAATAATTTTATCTGTGATGCCATTTTTGATATTATCAGAGTTGATGTCAGGTTTATGTCTCTAGCTATTTTAGCTAGAAGAGCTTTATGGCTTAAAACTTGGAATGCTGATATGGCTTCTAAATCAACTCTACTTTCTATTTCTTTCCAGGGTAACAAATTATTTGGTTCTCAGTTGGATTCTATTATTTCAACTGTTACTGGTGGGAAAGGAACTTTTTTACCACAGGATAAAAAATCTAAAGGTAAAAACAGGGCTAATAATCGTTTTCGTTCCTTTCGTTTCAACAAAGAACAAAAGCCTGATCCTTCATCCTCCGGAGCAGTTTCAGTTTGGAAACCATCTCCAGTCTGGAATAAATCCAAGCCAGCTAGAAAGGCAAAGCCTGCTTCTAAGTCCACATGAAGGTGCGGCCCTCATTCCAGCTCAGCTGGTAGGGGGCAGGTTACGTTTTTTCAAGGAAATTTGGATCAATTCTGTTCACAATCTTTGGATTCAGAACATTGTTTCAGAAGGGTACATAATTGGTTTCAAGATGAGACCTCCTGCAAAGAGATTTTTTCTTTCCCGTGTCCCAGTAAATCCAGTAAAAGCTCAAGCATTTCTGAATTGTGTTTCAGATCTAGAGTTGACTGGAGTAATTATGCCAGTTCCAGTTCCGGAACAGGGGATGGGGTTTTATTCAAATCTCTTCATTGTACCAAAGAAGGAGAATTCCTTCAGACCAGTTCTGGATCTAAAAATATTGAATCGTTATGTAAGGATACCAACGTTCAAGATGGTAACTGTAAGGACTATCTTGCCTTTTGTTCAGCAAGGGAATTATATGTCCACAATAGATTTACAGGATGCATATCTGCATATTCTGATTCATCCAGATCATTATCAGTTCCTGAGATTCTCTTTTCTGGACAAGCATTACCAGTTTGTGGCTCTGCCGTTTGGCCTAGCTACAGCTCCAAGAATTTTTACAAAGGTTCTCGGTGCCCTTCTGTCTGTAATCAGAGAACAGGGTATTGTGGTATTTCCTTATTTGGACGATATCTTGGTACTTGCTCAGTCTTTACATTTAGCAGAATCTCATACGAATCGACTTGTGTTGTTTCTTCAAGATCATGGTTGGAGGATCAATTTACCAAAAAGTTCATTGATTCCTCAGACAAGGGTAACCTTTCTGGGTTTCCAGATGGATTCAGTGTCCATGACTCTGTCTTTAACAGACAAGAGACGTCTAAAATTGATTGCAGCTTGTCGAAACCTTCAGTCACAATCATTCCCTTCGGTAGCCTTATGCATGGAAATTCTAGGTCTTATGACTGCTGCATCGGACGCGATCCCCTTTGCTCGTTTTCACATGCGACCTCTTCAGCTCTGTATGCTGAATCAATGGTGCAAGGATTACACAAAGATATCTCAATTAATATCTTTAAAACCGATTGTTCGACACTCTCTAACATGGTGGACAGATCACCATCGTTTAATTCAGGGGGCTTCTTTTGTGCTTCCGACCTGGACTGTAATTTCAACAGATGCAAGTCTCACAGGTTGGGGAGCTGTGTGGGGATCTCTGACGGCACAAGGAGTTTGGGAATCTCAGGAGGTGAGATTACCGATCAATATTTTGGAACTCCGTGCAATTTTCAGAGCTCTTCAGTTTTGGCCTCTTCTGAAGAGAGAATCGTTCATTTGTTTTCAGACAGACAATGTCACAACTGTGGCATACATCAATCATCAAGGAGGGACTCACAGTCCTCTGGCTATGAAAGAAGTATCTCGAATTTTGATTTGGGCGGAATCCAGCTCCTGTCTAATCTCTGCGGTTCATATCCCAGGTATAGACAATTTGGAAGCGGATTATCTCAGTCGCCAAACGTTGCATCCGGGCGAATGGTCTCTTCACCCAGAGGTATTTCTTCAGATTGTTCAAATGTGGGAACTTCCAGAAATAGATCTGATGGCGTCCCATCTAAACAAGAAACTTCCCAGGTATCTGTCCAGATCCCGGGATCCTCAGGCGGAGGCAGTGGATGCATTATCACTTCCTTGGAAGTATCATCCTGCCTATATCTTTCCGCCTCTAGTTCTTCTTCCAAGAGTAATCTCCAAGATTCTGAAGGAATGCTCGTTTGTTCTGCTGGTAGCTCCAGGCATGGCCTCACAGGTTTTGGTATGCGGATCTTGTCCGGATGGCCTCTTGCCAACCGTGGACTCTTCTGTTAAGATCAGACCTTCTGTCACAAGGTCCTTTTTTCCATCAGGATCTGAAATTCTTAAATTTAAAGGTATGGAGATTGAACGCTTGATTCTTGGTCAAAGAGGTTTCTCTGACTCTGTGATTAATACTATGTTACAGGCTCGTAAATCTGTATCTAGAGAGATATATTATAGAGTCTGGAAGACTTATATTTCTTGGTGTCTTTCTCATCATTTTTCTTGGCATTCTTTTAGAATACCGAGAGTATTACAGTTTCTTCAGGATGGTTTAGATAAGGGTTTGTCTGCAAGTTCCTTGAAAGGACAAATCTCTGCTCTTTCTGTTCTTTTTCACAGAAAGATTGCTATTCTTCCTGATATTCATTGTTTTGTACAAGCTTTGGTTCGTATAAAGCCTGTCATTAAGTCAATTTCTCCTCCTTGGAGTTTGAATTTGGTTCTGGGGTCGCTTCAAGCTCCTCCATTTGAACCTATGCATTCATTGGACATTAAATTACTTTCTTGGAAAGTTTTGTTCCTTTTGGCCATCTCTTCTGCCAGAAGAGTTTCTGAATTATCTGCTCTTTCTTGTGAGTCTCCTTTTCTGATTTTTCATCAGGATAAGGCGGTGTTGCGAACTTCTTTTGAATTTTTACCTAAAGTTGTGAATTCCAACAACATTAGTAGAGAAATTGTGGTTCCTTCATTATGTCCTAATCCTAAGAATTCTAAGGAGAAATCGTTGCATTCTTTGGATGTTGTTAGAGCTTTGAAATATTATGTTGAAGCTACTAAATCTTTCCGAAAGACTTCTAGTCTATTTGTTATCTTTTCCGGTTCTAGAAAAGGCCAGAAAGCTTCTGCCATTTCTTTGGCATCTTGGTTGAAATCTTTAATTCATCTTGCCTATGTTGAGTCGGGTAAAACTCCGCCTCAGAAAATTACAGCTCATTCTACTAGGTCAGTTTCTACTTCCTGGGCGTTTAGGAATGATGCTTCGGTTGATCAGATTTGCAAAGCAGCAACTTGGTCCTCTTTGCATACTTTTACTAAATTCTACCATTTTGATGTATTTTCTTCTTCTGAAGCAGTTTTTGGTAGAAAAGTACTTCAGGCAGCGGTTTCAGTTTGAATCTTCTGCTTATGTTTTTCATTAAACTTTATTTTGGGTGTGGATTATTTTCAGCAGGAATTGGCTGTCTTTATTTTGTCCCTCCCTCTCTAGTGACTCTTGTGTGGAAAGATCCACATCTTGGGTAGTCATTATCCCATACGTCACTAGCTCATGGACTCTTGCTAATTACATGAAAGAAAACATAATTTATGTAAGAACTTACCTGATAAATTCATTTCTTTCATATTAGCAAGAGTCCATGAGGCCCGCCCTTTTTTTGTGGTGGTTATGATTTTGTATAAAGCACAATTATTCCAATTCCTTATTTTATATGCTTTCGCACTTTTTTATCACCCCACTTCTTGGCTATTCGTTAAACTGAATTGTGGGTGTGGTGAGGGGTGTATTTATAGGCATTTTGAGGTTTGGGAAACTTTGCCCCTCCTGGTAGGAATGTATATCCCATACGTCACTAGCTCATGGACTCTTGCTAATATGAAAGAAATGAATTTATCAGGTAAGTTCTTACATAAATTATGTTTTTTGGGGTCATTTTGTGTGCTTGCTGCGTGCTTAAATAGCTCAATAAATATACTCCTTATAAGGAAAGACTAGATGTATGTTTAAGATCCAGGCTATGTGGGCTCTATTGTATAGAGGTTAATAATGGAGCCTGACAGGGCAGGAAAAAGTGCATTTGCAACGTCTGTGCTCAAAGTGTTAGGTCATTAGCTAGTACCCCATGTTCTTTATCCCCATCTCTTCCCAGCAAGTACCCAGGTCCTTTGCAGTATGTGGTGACAATGCTTGGTGTTATTAAGAATCCCAGAACGGACCACTGTTATGTGCCGTAACTGACCACGTGGCCTCCGGAACTCAGAGTAGCGATACCTGAATGCAGTCTTTTGCCGACCCTCTCTCTCAGCGTGCTGCTTCAAAACCTCCCTATCCACCAACGCCACCAGACCTCTTTGTAGCGTAAGCAGTATCAGGCTAGGTCTAGCAACATCTGGATTCAGATGCGACAGCTCGGCAAATATGGCGGCCCTCCAGTTGCTTATCTTGGAGCTCAGCCATCAGTTCTCCTTCACAGACGCACAGGGGAGACCAGTTTGCGGGCAACGGTCACCTGGAGACCTTAAGAAAGCTGAGGCTTATGTTTATACTTGCCCCTAATCCTTATTAGTTAAGCGGAGAGTGATAGCTGCCTGCAACTGAGCTCTCCTAATGTGCAGCCATGTTCCTGCACGGCTTGGCTCCACCCCTGGGTCTCAAATTTTTTAACAAAAAATCTCTCTCTCTCCTCTCTCTCTCTCTCTCTCTCTCTCTCTCTCTCTCTCTCTCTCTCTCTCGGGAGATCCACACTGGTCAGAGTCAATATTTACTAATATTAACATGATCAGGGAGAGGGGGGCTATATGTGGCTTTATGGGGTTTAATTTATAATAATAAAAAAAAAATGTTCCTCGACCCACCCAGGGAATCAGCACAGTCAGAGCATCAGAAGCCTGCCCGATGGCTTCTGATGCTCTGCTAGACTGCCAGGCTCCACATTTAGCAAAACTGGAAGTGATCGCTCCCTGGGAGCAATCAAAACGGAGCCCAGCAGTCAGGAACAGTATTGCAGGATGCTGAGGCATCGCTGCAATACTGTTTGAGTGGCTGTAAGAGATCTCGATCGCTTCCAGTGCTCAGATTACCCGAGGACGTGTCAGGCACGTCCTTGGTCCTTAACAAACGCTTTTTGTAGGATGTGCCCGACACGTCCTTGGTCGTTAAGGGGTTAATGAAAAATGATTTTGACACTGATTTATGTTTAAATGTTTTTTATTGTGGATAAACAGATTACAACATATATTTTCACATCAGTGGAACAATTAATTTATCTATAGCTTAAAATGTAGAGCCTGAAGTTTCCGGTGGAAGATATTACAGTATGGGAGAACACAACAGTTTTCTATATGAATTTTGTTTTCTTTGCTTAACAATAGCTAAAGTAATGTTCAACCGCTTCATTTTCACACGGCTCGGCGTGTCACTCAAATCCCACAAACATTCATTTTCTAGGTGTTTCCAAGGTGTGTTGTCTCAAGAGTATCAATTTTCATAAAACTATAACAATGGGTTACATAAGAATCTACAATATTAACAGAATAGGATCAAAAAAAAAAAAAAAAAAGGTCCCAATTACTCACTGTCTGTACTCTCTGGAACTCCTAATAACTGAATTGGGAAGGGGGAAAAAAAAAAAAGGGGGGGGTAAGTTTGGTTGCCGAGACCTTCCTCTCCCCTAGCTCTCCTCAGGTCAGTTGTCAGGGCTGCTGATCGTTAGGAACATAATTAGGTCAAAGTGTTAGCTATCGAGTTCAATGTCCAGTAAAACCAGACCTTTTCGAACTGTGCTTGTGTATCTAGTACCTGTGAAGCTGATTCATATAACCGGTATGTTAAGGAAATTCTATTGTATACTTCCTCCCAAGGGGGAGCTGAGGTTTTCCAGTATTTTGCTATGCAAATTCTGGTGACCGTACAGACGATTCTAATAAATGTGTTTATCTGCTTGTTGAATTGTGGTAGAGGTACATGCAACAGAGCTTGACTCGGGGTCAACTGGATAGGCTCTTCCAAGACTGAGCTAAGTAGGTTGGATATTTTAGTCCAGATTCCTTTTATTGTCCTACACTCCCACCACATATGACAGTATGAACCTATTTCCCCACATCCCCTGTAGCAGTATCTGTTATGATTAGATGACATGTGGGCTGTTTTTATTGGGGTCAGGTACCATCTAAACATGGTCTTGATTGTGTTTTCTCTCATATCTGCGCTTAACAGTCCCTTACTAGCTGAATTAAACACATCATCCCACCATGCTTTATCTTTGCAGATATTTAGATCTCTCTCCCAGTTCTTGAGTAGGTTAGTCTTAACTGTAGTGCCAGTTGTTTGTATCTGTATGTACAATTTGGAAATGGCCCCCTTGGGTCTGTTAGTGGACTGAAGTAAACCTTCCAGTGCAGTGGATATGTTCGGATGGAGATCTCTAGTATATTCATGAATTGCCGAGTTGACTTGGAGGTATTGGAACCACTGTAGCTTTACTTTATCTAACTGGGCCTGGATTTGGATAAATGTCTTAAGTTTTCTGCCAACCATCCAATCTGCAACCCTGTATAGGCCTTTATTGGCCCACTTATCTATTGTATGTTGTAAATCCGAGGGAAGTAGGTATCTAATTGGGCATATTAGTGTTGGAGTGGACAGTAAGTTTTGTCTTTTGGTCAGGTATGACCACATTTGAGTTGTGTGCGTTGTGACTTGTAAACCCGGTTTGTCTGTGAAATCTTTTGGTGAGTGTTTGTGCCATAAGATATCGTCAGGATGTGTTGAATCTCTTAGTTTGGTTTCCAGGTTAGTCCATACAATCTCCCCATATCTTCCCCCTAGTAGTGTCGTCTGGGCTAGCCTTGCTGCTCTATAATAATCTATTATATTGGGTGCTCCCACTCCCCCCAGTCCTCAATGTCTTGTTATAAGTGTAGTTGGTATCCGAGCTGTTTTATTACCCCTGATAAATGCTATTAAGTCTCTTTGTAGCTTCTTTAGGTCCTTTAGTGGCACTTTTATAGGGAGGGTCCTGAATAGATATAGTATCTGGGGTAAAATCGTCATTTTGACTGATGCTAGTCTGCCTAACCACGAAAAAGTGTACGTCTTCCATTTGCGTAAGTTTTTCCCAATCTCTTTATATAAAGGTTCATAGTTATACTTGTATAAATGGTTGATCTGGGGCGTTAGGTGTATTCCTAAGTATTTAAGCGAGTGAGTGACCCACCTAATCTCAAAGTTAATTTCTATGTTTTTTTTGGTGTGTTGTGGGAGCCCCAGGGACATTGCCTCACATTTATCAAGATTGACTTTATATCCCGAAATTTGAGAGAATTGATCTAGGAGTGTATATAGGTGAGTTAATGACGTGAGAGGTTTAGTTAGTGTTAGAAGGATATCATCCGCGAAGAGTGTCAATTTGTATTCTTGATCTTTGATTTTAACCCCTGTAATGGCTGTTGTCAGTCTAATTTTGGCAGCAAGAGGCTCAATGCATATTGCAAAAAGAAGAGGGGATAACGGGCACCCTTGCCTTGTGCCGTTCAGTATGGGGAAAGTCTTGGATTTATATCCTGAAATAGACACTTGGGCAGAGGGGTTTGAATAAATTGCGTTTAAGGCCTTAATGAAGGCACCCCCGAATCCCATCTGATGTAGAACCGCAGACATGTATCTCCAGTCCACTCTATCGAATGCCTTCTCCGCATCCAACGAGAGGAGCAGAGAAGGCATCCGAGTTCCCCCCACATAGTCTATAATGTCTATCAACCGACGCACGTTGTCTGGAGCTTCTCTATCTTTCACAAACCCTACCTGATCTGGGTGGATGAGTTTTGGGAGAATATGTTTTAGTCTATTGGCTAAAATCTTAGTCAGTATTTTCAGATCCTGGTTGATGAGCGAAATTGGACGGTAACTTGCGCATAATCTATGGTTTTTGCCAGGTTTAGGGATCACAACTATTTTTGCTTGTAACATGTCTTTCGGGATGCTGTGTCCCTCTAGAATAAGATTACAAAGATCTGTGAGGTATGGGGTTAGTATTTCTTTAAATGTTTTATAGTACTCCCCCGCAAACCCATCTGGTCCCGCTGCCTTCCCTGTCTTAAGGTCCTTTATGACCAGCAAGACCTCTGTTCTTGTAATTGGTGCATTTAGTGTGTCGTTATCCTCCTTTGTGAGAGTGTGTAAATTGGCTTCCTTTAGAAACTCCGTAGTTTGGGATTCTATGGTGTTTGAGTATATTACTTTATTACCGTCATATAATTCCCCATAGAAGTCTGCGAACGTGTCTGCTATGTGCTGTGGATGGGACACGAAGGTGCCGTTTGCCGATAAAATGGAGGGAATAATCGATGCCTTACGTCTATCTCTGAGTTTGTTTGCTAAGTATTTGTCGGGTTTATTTGTGTAAATATAATAATGAGTGTTTAGTTTGTGGATTGCTCTAATTGATTGACTATTTAACATGCTAACCAAATTGTCTTTCTTAGCATTGAGAGTAGATAAGATTTCTTCATTCTGGGTGTGCTTATGATGTCTTTCTAGATCAGAAATTTCTTTGTGCAATTGTGTTAGTTGAGTTCTGTGTTGTCTATTTCTGAGGGATTTGTCTTGGATGAGTATTCCTCGCATGTATGTTTTATGTGCTGCCCAGGGAGATATTGGATTAGATGTGGATCCCCCATTAAAATCCCAGAATTCAGTTAAGGATTTGGCATATTTATCTTTATGTAAGGGATTTTTTAAAAATGACGGATCATAAGTCCAAGTTCTGGCTCTTTTGGTGTCTACAAACCCCTCCAGGTGCAAAGAGAGTATCGAGTGGTCCGACCACACACAAGTCTGAATTGTCTATGTTTGGAGGAGTGGCTGTAGGGTTTGGCTAACATACACATAGTCTAGTCTTGTGTATTGTTTATGGGCTGCTGAATAAAAAGTAGTGTCTGATGTGTTTCCATA
Source organism: Bombina bombina (assembly GCF_027579735.1). Classification (NCBI taxonomy): domain Eukaryota; kingdom Metazoa; phylum Chordata; class Amphibia; order Anura; family Bombinatoridae; genus Bombina; species Bombina bombina. Next base: position 828,871,458 of record NC_069500.1, read on the forward strand.
TAATGTAAACCATGAGTCGAGTAGAGCGTGTGGAGCTAGATGTTCCTGAATAGAGTTAACTATTTTATTGTGTCTAATTTGTTTAGCTGTTAGTTTAGTTTTGGACTCTATAAATTTGGTCATGGTAATGTTAAAATCACCCGCTAATATCACTTTATGTTGGGACCAGTTAGTAAGCATGTAGGATATATGGTTAAAAAAAGAGTGTTGGTTGTCGTTAGGGGCATATATATTGCATAGAATAACACTAGTCTCACCAAATTGGCCTTTAATTATGAGGTATCGCTCTTCTTTATCCGCTATCATGGATTCGTGTTTAAACGCTAAGTTAGTGTGAATAAGAATCGACACCCCTCGTTTTTTAGCTTCTGTCGTTGCATGGAAATGTTGTGTGAAATTTCTGGCCCAATATTTCGGGATTATGTCTTTAGTAAAATGGGTTTCTTGGAGAAATAGAATATTCGCCCCTAGGCGATGATATTGGGACATGGCTGTGCGTCTTTTAATGTTGGTGTTTAAACCTCTCACATTGTGAGATACAAGGTGAATTTTTGGGATCATGTAGTTAGTGACGTGTGGTGTACTATCTTTGCACTTTGAAGAATACAGACTTGCAATACATACGACCTTGGAGAGGTGAGTGGTTCCTTCATTAAGATATTAGTATATTGTTCTGACCTGGGGGGAAGAGAAGTCCCGGCTCCCTTAAAAAAAATAAGAAATATTAAAGAAAGGACATTAATGAAAAACAAACAAGAAAAACAATATATGTAATAACAACTGTTACACCTAACTGGTAGGTAAGTGTACATTATTACTAATAACTATTTAGGGTAATAGAGTGGAGCTGACAAATAATAGAGGTTATACAGTTAGCTGAAGTGTCAGCAGCATATAGTCAATATTAAAATAACTGAACATGGATTTTAAACATGAATATCAAACAGGAATTAACTTTTCCTAACATCCTCCCTCACACTATAAGAGGGAAATTGTCAGATTTATCTCTTCTCAAGGTCTGTGTAGTGAGACTATTCTCAGTAGGTACTTCACTCAGAGAGTACCCGGAGATGTAGACCTCTAAGCAATAGTTCTAGATAAGAATTCCATTCCTCGCTTGAAGTCCCAAGGTTAAGGAGCGAATACTTTCTCCCATAATAGGATGGTGTCATTTCTTAGCCCTCTTGTGATTTACTTTTGTCCATCCTGACCTTCTGGAAGTACCCGGCGATGGGTGTGGTAGATCTTCAGATGGAGTGGCTGGGGTATCTAGCCCCAGTAGTTTGCAGGTGGTAGGAATATCTGCAGCTTCGTGGACTGTGAGGGTTTTGTTGTCTTTGATGATATGCAAAGCGAAGGGGAAGCCCCATCTGTATATAATTTGGTTTTTCCGCAAGAGAGATGTCAGAGGACGTAAGGTGCTTCTTCTTTGGAGAGTCCTAAGGCTGAGGTCTTGGAAGAACTGTATAACACCTCCCTGAAATTTATAGGTTGGTTTATTCCTGGAAGCTTGAAGTATTTTCTCCCTATCCTGGAAGAATGAGAAATTTATAATAACGTCCCTAGGAGGTGCATCTTCTTTAGGTTTTGCTCTTAGCGCTCTATGAGCTCTTTCAATAGCAAACTCTGATTCTTCTGTTTCCCCAGTTATATTTCTGAACAAGTGCTGCAGGTATGTATTAAGATCATGGTTAGTAACCGTTTCCGGGACCCCCTTAAGCCTAATATTATTTCTGCGTGACCTATTTTCTAGGTCGTCGACCTTGTCTTGTAGATCATTGATGGTTTGTTGTTGTGATTGTAGGGCCTGTGAAGAAGCTTCTAGTTCATCAGTTACTGTGTCTCTGTGCTCCTCTAAGGCTTCCAGTCTGCCTCCTAGATCTGCTATATCTGTTCTGATGTCAGTAAGACTAGAAGTGACAGCGGTATGCATTGAGTCAATTTTTCCCCAAAGTTTCTCAAAATTTGCCGCAATGTCCTGTTTGGAAACAAGGTCTTTAAGGTCCGCTTTTGTTACCGGGGTTACCTCATCATGGGATGAGGGATCTAGCTCTGTGTCTGATTCTCTTTACACCTCCATAGTCGCTGGGTCTGATGGTTTGGTGTGACGTGCAGACTTAAAGAAGGTGCTCACGTTTGAAGATCTATTCGCCTTATCTCCCTTTACAGGTCTTCTAGTTGACATATTAGGTACTTGTTGTCAGGGATAGGATTTATATATAGTAGAATAATAGCATATAAAATTAAGGGACCTTCAGATTGGTGAAAGTGTCTTACTAATGCCTAGAAACTTTGCTGTGCAGATGAGTAATGCCCCAAGTTGGGGTTATTGTCCCACACTTGTATAGAACCTCTAATGCCCAGATGAAGAGTGTCTCTAATTAGTTAAGTAGAGCTGTCTGAAAGAGAAGATATAGTAAAGGGTATCAGTCTCCTAATATCTCTGGCTCACTACTGTATAAGCACATACAGCAGGGATAGCACTGCAGTTACCAGAACACGCCCCCCTCTGTGAACTAGTAGTTTTTGATGGATTTTGCTTCAAAATAATTATATGAGATTAGTAGTTACAGCTCATTTCCTTATTATATAATATTGTCCATTCCTGTTTTATTGTACACGTATGATATTGTGGCCCATTTAGCTGTAACTAATGCCTCTGCATACTAGCATCTTTTGCTTTAGCGTCCCTTAAGTGCTGTGGCTTTTAAGGTGTGTGAGAGTGAAGAGAGGCAAAAGGAGGGGTATCTGTCTCTCCTTGTAGCTGTTCGCTATATTTCAATATATGAGATGGCTGTCATCAGGCCTGTGTTTTTTACTTATGGGTGCAGCCTACCTGTATGACGCTTTGGGACCGGACCGGCTTGAATAGAGAGCCCACTTGTAGTAGTCATGGCCGTGCTGCTCCTGTGTATTTCCCCGTTGTTTTCCTCCCAGCCGCGATGTCAGAATATTGTGTGGTAAGCGGCTCTTGTGTTGCGCACTGTTGTTGCTGTGAGGGCTGGTTTCGGCGTTGAGCTGCAGCGCCCTTGATTAATTTCTATGTGGGTCTGTCCGGTATCCGCCTCTATTTAGTTAGTGGCCTTAATGTCTGGGGGACCTTACTTTATCTTTTAGGCCAGTTCAGTAGTGCAGTCAGAGCGGACCGGTCTAGGTAGAAAGCCCCTTTGTAGCGGTTAAGTCCTGTGCACTACCTCGTTGGTTATCTCGCAGCTGTAACGTCAGGCCATGGTGATATATGCGGCTCTTATGTAGCACGCCATTACAGTTGTGAAGGCCGGTCTGTTTTCGGCGCGAATCTGTAGCGCATTTATTAAGTGTTTCTGCGGGTCTGGCTGCTGTAAACCCCTGTTTAGTTGGTGACTCTAGTGTCCAAAGACCTCACACTATCTTTTAGGGTAGTTCAGAAGTATAGTTAGATTATTTTGCTGACTTTATATTTTTATTCAGCTCAGAGCTCAGAGCTCAGAGATCACGTATCCATCTCTAAGCTCAGTCAGGCTCCGCCCCCCTTTGACACTGATTTAAAGGGACATAATACCTTGTAACGGTACTGTAGCTTTAAGCAGGTTACCACCCCCTTTTCACATTCCAAAGTCTACTTAACATCCGTTTTACCTACAACCTGTGCTTGAATATTTTGTTCTATCTAGTAGCTAGTCTCTAGGTTTAACTCCTCTCCAAGCCTAACTTCAGTGTTTTCAAAACTATTCTCAGATTTATTCAATCCATGTTGCTAACATTACTAACCTGTATCTTATCCTAGCATTCACACTGGATTTTTCGTCTGTGCTAAACAGTCTCATCCTCTCCTGCTTAGCCTGTCAGCCTCATTAGCTCTGAGCTGAATTCACCTGTGTCATTACTGGAACACAGTCTGCAGCTACACACTTACCTGAGAAACTTCCAAACATCAGAGCCTGTGGAAACCGCAAGTATAATAGTATTTACCTCAAAGTTGCTACTTTGAATACCTGCTTTTGTGCAACCTTAATATAATTTATCTTGGACTGTGTGTAATTTGTCAGCATCTTAAATCTAACTTCTATCAACGGATATTGTAGGAAATCTGAGTTACTGGGAACTGCACTAAATGTACAATTGTTCCATAAGTGCCAATAGATTGTATATCTTACTCAGTTCTGAGCATTCCTTTAACCCTGTTGCCTCTCATATTGATTCCACACAAAATACTGTTTAACCATTTAATAGTATTATCAACTACTTGATAAACTTGATGACATTTGTGCTTTACTAAGGTTGTTACAGCATCCAATCTTAGTTACAAAATCAGCTACAAACTATATTTTAGAAAGTGGCATTGGAACTTTGTTACATTATTACATACCCATATGCTAAATTGAAGTGATGTAAAAAAAGGAAGATATTTTAGCACAAAATTTCTTCAGCTCACAAAAGTGCTGTGTGAACATTTCTACTTCAGTTACTGTCCAGCTGCAGTTGAGGGAAACAAAACAGCCACCAATCAGCATTAGCAGTGCTGAGTTCATGCTTTGCTTTACTGTGATATCATGAGATTTCACTGAAATATCCCAAGGTTTCATAGTAAATGTCCTTAAACTGAGTAGGGAAATAACATGATTGTACCTGCACATGTTACATGTACGCTCCCTTGCAAGTTTCTGGACTAGTATCCTGATGGGCTGCTTAATGTCCCTTTACAATGGGAGGTGGCTTCTGAGAAAATTTTGAGGCGAAATGTCTAACTTTTTTACATAGAGATGTTCAGGTGATTTCTTTTTTAAGGTGGTGAGAGTTCACAATTTCCTTACTTGTGGGAATTTTAAGTATCCCTCCTCCTTCCCTTTCCCTTCCAGTAGTTCTTTGCAAAGTCAAGGAGAAGGCAATGATAGAGGTGTTCAAAATTTCTTGAAGAATTACTAGGATATTAATCCCAAAATGTTCCCTCAATGGATAGTTCCTGTAAGAGAGGGACCTAGTAGAGTACTGGCTGTGCAATGTAAATCTTTTTGCAGAATTAGTAGTCACAAGCCTTCCACAGGCATCACTAAAATAGTTCCTTTAGCCTCTTTCTGTTGGACTATGAAGATGTACTCCCTCCGTATATTCTCTTCTATTAGTTACAGTACAGGATGGGCTTCTACTGTACCCTTAGGATCAGCAACTAGGTTAGAACAGTGGTGTGGGATCCATCTTTTGGTAAGTACCCACATGTCTCATATAGCCCACAGGCTACCAGCAAGTACATTAGGTCAGTATTCATAGCTAGACACAACAGTAGTGTGCCTGAAAGAACACAAACCATCACATTCCTTTTCTGAGGGATTTCAATGTGCAGAGGAGGGATTTAGGCATTTTTTATTTATTGGCTATAATCCTTTATTAATCCCCTTCTGTACAATGTATTTGGAATTTGTTTAGGTGCTTTACATGAGGAGCCTTTTATGAGGTACCGGCTCCTTTAAATCCCCCTGCTCTTATGGGGGCCAGCTTACTTAGCGCTTCTGTGAAGTCTTTGATAGTGAGGAGCGCTAAGGAGACAACAGTGTCTTGAGGGGAAGTGGAGGTGTAGTGCAGTACAGTCTCTTGGTGGCGGGAAGAGGGTTTTTTGGCACAATGTCCGCCTCTTCTTTTCATGGTTTTTGCAGCTTCAGTAATGTGGTTCCGGATTGTCTGTTGTATTGGAGGGGGTAAGAGCCCTATACCGTAGCGGGGAGAGGGGACACAATGGATAATTTCATTAGATGCATGATATAGCTGCCTAGACTGTGTTTGCTCCTTTAGAGTGGGTATAGGGAACCTTTGCACTCCTCTTGTTTCAGAACTACATTACCCATGATGCTTAGGCACTCTGAAATCCAGTTGAGCATCATGGGAAATGTAGTTCTGACACACAAGGGATGTCACACCACAAAGAGTGAGACAAAAATAAACGGCTAGATTACGAGTTTTTGACGGTAATGGTGTGCGGGGCTAACAAGCCTTTTTTTCTCACCGCTCACTTAAGACAACGCTGGCATTACAGGTTTACTTCAAGCCGGCGTTAGCCTCAGAAAAGTGAGCGTTGAGCAAAATTTAGCTCCACATCTCACTGTAATACCAGCGCTGCTTACGGTAGCGGTGAGCTGGCTAAACGTGCTTGTGCACGATTTCCCCATAGGAAACAATGGGGCTGAGCTGGCTGAAAAAAAAACTAACACCTGCAAAAAAGCAGCGTTCAGCTCCTAACGCAGCCCCATTGTTTCCTATGGGGAAATAAAAGTTATGTCTGCACCTAACACCCTAACATGAACCCCGAGTCTAAACACCCCTAATCTTACACTTATTAACCCCTAATCTGCTGCCCCCGACATCATCGCCACCTATATTATATTATTAACCCCTAATCTGCCGCTTCGGACACCGCCGCCACCTACATTATACTTATGAACCCCTAATCTGATGCCCCCAACATCGCCGAACCCTACATTTTATTTATTAACCCCTAATCTGCCCCCAACATTGCCGCAACTATATTAAATTTATTAACCCCTAATCTGCCACCGCCAACGTCGCCGCCACTTTAATAAATTTATTAACCCCTAAACCTAAGTCTAACCCTAACACCCCCTAACTTAAATATAATTTAAATAAATCTAAATACATTTACTACAATTAAATAAATTAATCCTATTTAAAACGAAATACTTACCAATAAAATAAACCCTAAAATAGCTACAATATAACTAATAGCAACTTTGTATTTATTTTAATTAGGTAGAATGGTTATTAAATAGTTATTAACTATTTAATAACTTCCTAGTTAAAATAAGTACAAATTTACCTGTAAAATAAATCCTAACCTAAGTTACAAATACACCTAACACTACACTATCATTAAATTAATAACATAAACTACCTATAATTAACTACAATTAACTACAATTAAATAAAATAAACTAAAGTACAAAAACCCCCACAAAATTACAGAAAATAAAAAAAGAATTACATTTTTTAAAACTAATTACACCTAATCTAATCCCCCTAATAAAATAAAAAAGCCCTCCAAAATAATAAAATTCCCTACCCTATACTAAAATTACAAATAGCCCTTAAAAGGGCCTTTTGCGGGGCATTGCCCCAAAGTAATCAGCTCTTTTACCTGTAAAAAAAAATACAATACCCCCAACATTAAAACCCACCCAATCCCCCCTTAAAAAAACCTAACACTACCCCCTTGAAGATCACCCTACCTTGAGCCGTCTTCACCCAGCCAGGCACAAGTGGACCTCCAGAGGGGCAGAAGTCTTCATCCGATCTGGCCAGAAGAGGACATATAGACCAGCAGAAGTCTTCATCCAGGCGGCATCTTCTATCTTCTTCCATCCGGAGCGGAGCATCCTCTTCCATCCGACGGCGACTGAAGAATGAAGGTTCCTTTAAGTGAGGTCATCCAAGATGGCGTCCCTTCAATCCCGATTGGCTGATAGAATCCTATCAGCCAATCGGAATTAAGGTAGGAAAGATTTTATTGGCTGATGCAATCAGCCAATAGAATTGAGCTTGCATTCTATTGGCTGATTGGAACAGCCAATAGAATGCGAGCTCAATCCTATTGGCTGATTGGTTCAGCCAAAAGGATTGAACTTCAATCCTATTGGCTGATTGGATCAGCCAATAGGATTTTTCCTACCTTAATTCCGATTGGCTGATAGGATTCTATCAGCCAATCGGAATTGAAGGGACGCCATCTTGGATGACGTCACTTAAAGGAACCTTCATTCTTCAGTCACCGTCAGATGGAAGAGGATGCTCCGCGTCGGATGTCTTCAAGATGCACCCGCTCCGCTCTGGATGGAAGAAGATAGAAGATGCCGCCTGGATGAAGACTTCTGCCGGTCTGGATGTCCTCTTCTCGCCGGATCGGATGAAGACTTCTGCCCCTCTGGAGGTCCACTTGTGCCTGGCTGGGTGAAGACGGCTCAAGGTAGGGTGATCTTCAAGGGGGTAGTGTTAGTTTTTTTAAGGGGGGATTGGGTGGGTTTTAGAGTAGGGTTGGGTGTGTGGGTGGTGGGTTTTAATGTTGGGGGGGTATTGTATTTTTTTTTACAGGTAAAAGAGCTGATTACTTTGGGGCAATGCCCCGCAAAAGGCCCTTTTAAGGGCTATTTGTAATTTAGTATAGGGTAGGGAATTTTATTATTTTGGGGGGCTTTTTTTATTATTAGGGGGATTAGAATAGGTGTAATTAGTTTAAAAAAATTGTAATTTGTTTTTTTATTTTCTGTAATTTAGTGTTTTTTTTTTTTTTGTACTTTAATTTATTTAATTTAATTGTAGTTAAAGGACCAGTAAACACAGTAGATTTTCATAATCAATAAATGCAAGATAACAAGACAATACAATAGCATTTACTCTGAATTTCAAATGTGTAGTAGATTCTTTTCTAACACATTTCAAAGTTATGTATATTTCCACTCCCCCTGTACCATGTGATAGCAATCAGCCAATCACAAATGCATATACGTATAGTCTGAGTTCTTGCACATGCTCAGTAGGAGCTGGTGACTCAAAAAAAGTGTAAATATAAAAGACTGTGCATATTTTTTTTAATGGAAGTAAATTGGAAAGTTGTTTAAAATTACATGCTGTATCTGAATAATGAAAATTTAATAAAACATGAGTGTCCCTTTAATTGTAGTTAATTGTAGGTAGTTTATGTAATTAATTTAATGATAGTGTAATGTTAGGTATATTTGTAACTTAGGTTAGGATTTATTTTACAGGTAAATTTGTACTTATTTTAACTAGGAAGTTATTAAATAGTTAGTAACTATTTAATAACTATTCTACCTAGTTAAAATAAATACAAAGTTGCCTGTAAAATAAATATAAATCCTAAGCTAGCTACAATGTAACTATTAGTTATATTGTAGCTAGCTTAGGGTTTATTTTATCGGTAAGTATTTAGTTTTAAATAGGAATAAATTATTTAATTTTAGTAATTTTATTTTGTTTTATTTAAATTATATTTAAGTTAGGGGGGGTAGACTTAGGGTTAGACTTAGGTTTAGGGGTTAATAAATTTAATATAGTAGCGGCGACGTTGGGGGCGGCAGATTAGGGGTTAATAAATGTAGGTAGGCGTCGGTGATGTTAGGGACGGCAGATTAGGGGTTAATAAAATGTAACTAGTGTTTGCGAGGCGGGAGTGCGGCAGTTTAGGGGTTAATATATTTATTACCATGGCGGCGATGTCCGGTCGGCAGATTAGGGGTTAAACATTTTAGTTAAGTGTTTGTGATGAGGGGGGGGGGGCCTCGGTTTAGGGGTTAATAGGTAGTTTATGGGTGTTAGTTTACTTTGTAGCACTTTAGTTAAGAGTTTTATGTTACGGTGTTAGCCCATAAAACTCTTAACTACTGACTTTTAAATGCGGTAGGAGTCTGGACAGGAGAGGGTCTACTGCTCACTTTTTCAAGCAATCGTAATACCGGCGTTAGGAAAATCCCATCAAAAAGATAGGATACGCTAATGATGTAAGGGGATTTGCGGTATGCGAAAATCTCAGAAAAAAAGTGAGCGGTACACCTGTACCTGCCAGATTCGTAATACCAGCGGGCGTTAAAAAGCAGCGTTGGGACCCCTCAACGCTGCTTTTTAAGGCTAACGCAAGACTCGTAATCTAGCCGAAAGAGTTTATGAGTGCACTAACAGCTCCCTCTAAGGCTAAGGTGAAAGTTAAAATGTGAACTTTTAATTTATTATATTAAAATTGGATACCAACACTCAATCTAATCATATCATAAGAACACACACTGGAACCTGCAAAAACAGACAAGTTAATTTATTTTCCCTTTTGGAGCCTGCATTTGTAGCGTACCCCTAACTGATGCCGTTGTGACCAGTTATCGGCCAGGAATACCAGGGGTATCGCCACAAGCACATTACTATTTTTGTGTGCTTGTCTGTGTTTGCAGGTTCCAGTGTGTGTTCTTATGATATGATTAGTTTGTGTGTTGGTATCCGGTTTCATTATAATAAATGAAAATTTTACGTTTTAACTTTCATCTTATCCTTAGATGGAGCTGTTAGTGCACTCATAAACTCTTTATTTTTGTCTCACCCTTTGTGGTGTGGCATCCCTTGTGTGTTGTATCTATCTTGAGAGGAGTAGCACCTAGTAATTCTACGTGTTAGGCCTTTATCACTAGCGCAGTGCCACCATTTATAATACTTTGAATGAATGTAGTTCTGAAACATCTGGAGGGCCAAGGTTTCCCATCCCTGCTTTAGAGGGTAGATCCATAGATTTAGTTTCCCCATCAAATAAATGCCTCCTGGCAGTACTTGGTTAAAGGGACATAAACCCCAATTTTTTTCTTTCGTGATTTATATAGAGCATCAAATTTTAAACAACTTTCTAATTTACTTCTATTATCATATCTTCTCCGTTTTCTTGTTATCCTTATTTGAAAAGCAGAAATGTAAGCTCAAGAGTGTGCTGCAGCACTATATAGCAGCAGTTTTGCAACAATGTTATACATTAGCAGGAGCACTAGATGGCAGCACTATTTCCTATCATGTAGGGCTACAGGCATGTGCACGCTACCTACCTAGGTATCACTTCAACAAAGAATAACATGAGAATGAATTCAATTTGATAATAAAAGTACATTGGAAACTTTTTAAAAATTGTATTCTCTATCTGAATCGTGAAATAATTTTTTGGGCTTCAATGTCCCTCTAAGTACTGTGTTACAGTCTAAAATGTCTACTACTACTACTACTGCTCCTTCAGTTTGTCCACCACCAGTGTATACAATCCAAGGTGGCGTCACTGATTTTTTTTCTCAGATTTTAAAACTATCTTAAGGTAAACGTAAATCTGTCTTTGGAAATTCATCTTCTCAAGATGAAGTACCTACAGTTGCGCATGTTAGGCCTGTTCATTTACCTGATTATGATGTTTTTCCTCCCTTTCTGAGGGTGAACTGTCTTCTGAGGAAATATCCTCAACTTCGGATCAGGAATCTGGGGAGTTCTTTAATTTTAAGCTGGAGCATCTACGTGTCCTACTTAAGGGTTCAGAACCCTATACCTGCTGAGGATAAGCCTTTACAACAATTGGATATTAACTTCAGACACAAATCTCTTTTGTTGCAGGGGCAGAATCTCTTTAGTGTAATTCTTTATCTGGATTAGTTTCAGAGGAATCACCCTTATAAAATATACAGGAGCGTATTAGTTGTTTTCATTGCAAATAAAGTAGTGCTCCATCCGCAATCATTCAGATCATCCATAGCAATGCAAAGAATGCAGCCTTGGAGCGCTCTTTCGGGAAAATTGTGGCCTGCTGACATAGTTTCAAGACTGCTAATATTAGCTTTCAAGAGAAATATTTAGTTTGGTCCAGGTTTGGACTCTAGTATTTTGATAGTTACAGGTGGCTAGGGAGCATTTTTTCCCCAGGATTAAAAAAACGGCCAAGGGCAAATCTGGCAATTGTTTGAATTCCTTTCACTGATCTAGGAATCAGAAATATTTATACAGAATTAATCTGCAATATCCAGCTGGAGACCAAATCCAGATTGCAATAAGTCCATGCAGGACATGAAGACCACTACCAATACAAAATCTGCATGAAGGTATGGCCCTCGATCCAGGTCTTGTACTGGCAGGGGACAGATTATGCCTTTTTCAGAAGGCCCGGGCTCAGTCCATCCAGGATCCCTGAGATATGGTATTCATTTATCAAGAGTACAGGATCGGCTTTCTGTTGAGACCTCTTTAAGAGAGGTTTATACTGTCGAAGAACCCAGGAAAGCATTCAGCATATTCCTTCAGTGTGTAAAGGTTTTGGAAGGCATGGGAGTATTTATTTCCAACCCTGCATCAGAACAAAGGTAGGGATGGCGAATGTGTAAATTTTCAAATTTGAATGTTAGAACGAATGTTATTACCGAAATTCGAATTACGAATTTGAATGTTGATAAGAACGAATATTCTTAAAAATTCTATTTTCGAATGTTATTTACAGTTTTCTAATGTCACTTTCGATTTTGAAAGTGTATATTCGATTTCGAATGTTACTTTCTATTTCAAATATATATAAAAGATTGAATATACACATTCGAAATTCGATGGAAAAATATTCAAAATGGATTGCATTATTTTGAATAAGACTGAAAATCGAATATAACATTCGAAAACATTCGATTGAAATTGAATATTCGAAATGTATCAAAATGTATCTTTTTATCATATCATACTTCACAAATCTAAAAGAAAATCTAGTCTACAAATATAAATTAGACCCTAGTCAGTCAGCATCACTGGCTGCCAATGCCCATTCAATAGTACCAAGATACAAAGCAGGACTAGCACAGTAAAACACAACCCACACAACATTACAAGTACAACATCTCTATGATGAACATCAGTACTTCTAAACCACAGTCCTCAAGTAAACCTAGGCTAGTAGGCAATATTTTCAGAACATCTTAAGAGGAGCACAGGTAAAATAATCAGTAACCATGGTAACTAACCTTGCTCTCACCATAGGTACTGATTATTTTACCAGTGCTCTAGTTAAGACATCATGAAAATATGGCCTGTTAGGGACACTTCTGGTTAAGAAACACTAATGTAGAATAGACTTAAAAAATTACAATTAATAGAAAGATGAATCATTTTTCAAATTAAATTCTTAGAGAAAAAAACAACTAAATAAATGCACAAAGTAAAAGCAGGTAGCCACCTATCACTATCATCACCTGAATTTCTTTCATGCAATTGGCAAGACTCCATGAGCTAGTGACGTATGGGATATACAATCCTACCAGGAGGGGCAAAGTTTCCCAAACCTCAAAATGCCTATAAATAACACCCCTCACCAAACCCACAATTCAGTTTTACAAACTTTGCCTCCTATGGAGGTGGTGAAGTAAGTTTGTGCTAAGATTTCTACGTTGATATGCGCTTCTCAGCATTTTGAAGCCCGATTCCTCTCAGAGTACAGTGAATGTCAGAGGGATGTAAAGGGAGTATCACCTATTGAATGCAATGGTTTTCCTCACGGGAGATCTATTTCATAGGTTCTCTGTTATCGGTCGTAGAGATTCATCTCCTACCTCCCTTTTCAGATCGACGATATACTCTCATATTCCATTACCTCTACTGATGCCCGTTTCAGTACTGGTTTGGCTATATGCTATATGTGGATGGGTGTATTTTTGGTAAGTATGTTTTCATTACTTAAGATACGCTCAGCTATGGTTTGGCACTTTATGTATTTATATAAAGTTCTAAATATATGTATTGTACTTATATTTGCGATGATTTAGGTTTTCAGTATATTTCCTTTTGCAGACTGTCAGTTTCATATCTGGGAAATGCATTTTTTAGGAAAAATTTATTTCTTACCTGGGGTATAGTCTTTTTTTCAATTGACTGTCATTTTAAATTTGCGAGCAGAATTAGGCTTGCGAGGGCGCAAAATGCCAAAGTATATTGCGTAATTTTTGGCGTGAGATTTTTTGGCGCAAAGTCATGCTCGATGACGCAAATTCGTCACTTCCGGCGTCTTAGTTGACGCTGAGTCCTTTCACAAGGTTACGTCTTCAATGACGCAAGTGTGTCATTTCCGGATGTTGTTAGCGCCAAAAAAAATTCTGTTTGTGTTGTGCGTCATACTTGGCGCCAAATATTTTCATTATTTAAAACCCCATTCCTATATGCCTCTTGCCTTTTTTCTCTATCAGAGGGCTATGCTGTTTGCATTTTTTCCCATTCCTGAAACTGCCATATAAGTAAATTGATCATTTTGCATTATATGTTGTTTTTTTCTCTTACATTTGCAAGATATCTCAATCTGATCCTGTCTCAGAAATCACTGTTGGAACCCTGCTGCCTGATAACAGTTCTACCAAAGCTAAGTGCATTTGTTGTAAACTTGTGGAGATTATATCTCCAGCTGTGGTTTGTAAAAGTTGTCATGATAAACTTTTACACGCAGATAATGGCCTCTAGTTATCAAGCCGTCAACCGCAAATACGCTGGAATTCCGCAGCGTATTTGTGGCGAGGCTGATTCGCCTTAGTTATCAACCCCTACTGCCCGGCAAAAGTAGAATATAGTGACGTAAGCTTCTATCCGCCGGACTCAGTCTGACACAGATCGATGCTTAAGTCACTACAGATGTTCCGAACGCAAGTTTGGCACAATCTGACTACTTTTGGTAGTTATTAAACTACTACCAGGTACGCTCACCACTATTCCGGGCCAGCGTACCTGGATATCAATCTGCCGCCCTGGATGCGGCAGATCCCATAGGAATCAATGGGAATCTGACCATAGCGAAAGCTCATGTTCGCTGCTGCCTGATATCCCATTGATTCCTATGGGAAATGTCTACACCTAACACCCTAACATGTACCCCGAGTCTAAACACCCCTAATCTGCCCCCCCTACGCTGCCGCAACTAAATAAAGTTATTACCCCCTAAACCGCCACTCCCGGACCCCGCCACAACCTACATTATACATATTAACCCCTAATCTGCCGCCCCCTATACCGCCGCCACCTACATAAACTAATTAACCCCTATCCTGCGGATCCCGGACCCCGCCGCAACTATAATAAATATGTTAACTCCTAAACCGCCGCTCCCGGACCCCGCCACCACCTACATAATACCTATTAACCCCTATCCTGCCCCCCTATATTGCCGCCACTATAATAAAATTATTAACCCCTAAACCTAAGTCTAACACTAACCCTAACACCCCCCTAACTTAAATATTAATTAAATAAATCTAAATAATATTACTCTTATTAACTAAATTAATCCTATTTAAAACTAAATACTTACCTATAAAATAAACCCTAAGATAGCTACAATATAACTAATAGTTACATTGTAGCTATTTTAGGATTTATTTTTATTTTACAGGCAACTTTGTATTTATTTTAACTAGGTACAATAGTTATTAAATAGTTATTAACTATTTAATAACTACCTAGCTAAAATAAATACAAATTTACCTGTAAAATAAATCCTAACCTAAGTTACAATTAAACCTAACACTACACTATCATTAAAATAATTAAATAAATTAGCTACAAATACCTACAATTAAATACAATTAAATAAACTAAACTAAATTACAAAAAAAACAAACACTAAATTACAGAAAATAAAAAATATTACAAGAATTTTAAACTAATTACACCTAATCTAAGCCCCCTAATAAAATAAAATAAAATAAAAAATAATAAAAGTCCCTACCCTATTCTACATTACAAAGTAATCAGCTCTTTTACCAGCCCTTAAAAGGGCTTTTTGCGGGGCATTGCCCCAAAGTAATCAGCTCTTTTACCTGTAAAAAAAAAATACAACCCCCCAACATTAAAACCCACCACCCACATACCCCTACTCTAACCCACCCAAACCCCCCTTAAATAAACCTGACACTAACCCCCTGAAGATCTCCCTACCTTGAGTCGTCTTCACCCAGCCGGGCCGAAGTCTTCATCCGATGGGGCAGAAGAGGACATCCAGACCCGCAGAAGTCTTCATCCTATCCGGGCGGAAGAGGACATCCAGACCGGCAGACATCTTCATACAAGCGGCATCTTCTATCTTCATCCGACGAGGAGCGGCTCCATCTTCAAGACCTCCGGCGCGGAGCATCCTTCCTGGCCGACGGACTAACGACAAATGACGGTTCCTTTAAATGACGTCATCCAAGATGCCGTACCTCGAATTCCGATTGGCTGATAGGATTCTATCAGCCAATCGGAATTAAGGTAGGAAAAATCTGATTGGCTGATAGAATCCTATCAGCCAATTGGAATTCGAGGGACGTCATCTTGGATGACGTCATTTAAAGGAACCATCATTTGTCGTTAGTCCATCGGCCAGGAAGGATGCTCCGCGCCGGAGGTCTTGAAGATGGAGCCGCTCCTCGTCGGATGGATGAAGATAGAAGATGCCGCTTGGATGAAGATGTCTGCCGGTCCAGATGTCCTCTTCTGCCTGGATAGGATGAAGACTTCTGCCGGTCTGGATGTCCTCTTCTGCCCCATCGGATGAAGAATTCGGCCCGGCTGGGTGAAGACGACTCAAGGTAGGGAGATCTTCAGGGGGTTAGTGTTAGGTTTATTTAAGGGGGGTTTGGGTGGGTTAGAGTAGGGGTATGTGGATGGTGGGTTTTAATGTTGGGGGGGTTGTATTTTTTTTTACAGGTAAAAGAGCTGATTACTTTGGGGCAATGCCCCGCAAAAAGCCCTTTTAAGGGCTGGTAAAAGAGCTGATTACTTTGTAATGTAGAATAGCGTAGGGACTTTTATTATTTTTTTTTATTATTATTTATTAGGGGGCTTAGATTAGATGTAATTAGTTTAAAATTCTTGTAATATTTTTTATTTTCTGTAATTTAGTGTTTGTTTTTGTAATTTAGTTTAGTTTATTTAATTGTATTTAATTGTAGGTATTTGTAGCTAATTTATTTAATTAATTTAATGATAGTGTAGTGTTAGGTTTAATTGTAACTTAGGTTAGAATTTATTTTACAGGTACATTTGTATTTCTTTTAGCTAGGTAGTTATTAAATAGTTAATAACTATTTAATAACTATTGTACCTAGTTAAAATAAATACAAAGTTGCCTGTAAAATAAAATAAATCCTAAAATAGCTACAATGTAACTATTAGTTACATTGTAGCTATCTTAGGGTTTATTTTACAGGTAAGTATTTAGTTTTAAATAGGAATAATTTATTTAATTATAGTGTAGTGTTAGGTGTAATTGTAACTTAGGTTAGTTTTTATTTTACAGGTAAATGTCTTTATTTTAACTAGGTAGCTATTAAATAGTTAATAACTATTTAATAGCTATTGTACCTAGTTAAAATAAATACAAACTTGCCTGTAAAATAAATATAATTCCTAAAATAGCTACAATGTAACTATTAGTTATATTGTAGCTATATTAGGCCTAGATTTAGAGTTCGGCGGTAGCCGTGAAAACCAGCGTTAGAGGCTCCTAACGCTGGTTTTAGGCTACCGCCGGTATTTGGAGTCAGTGATTAAAGGGTCTAACGCTCACTTTTCAGCCGCGACTTTTCCATACCGCAGATCCCCTTACGTCAATTGCGTATCCTATCTTTTCAATGGGATCTTTCTAACGCCGGTATTTAGAGTCGTTTCTGAAGTGAGCGTTAGAGCTCTAACGACAAAACTCCAGCCGCCGGAAAATAGCAGGAGTTAAGAGCTTTCTGGGCTAACGCCGGTTCATAAAGCTCTTAACTACTGTACCCTAAAGTACACTAACACCCATAAACTACCTATGTACCCCTAAACCGAGGTCCCCCCACATCGCCGCCACTCTATTAAAATTTTTTAACCCCTAATCTGCCGACCGCCACCTACGTTATACTTATGTACCCCTAATCTGCTGCCCCTAACCCCGCCGACCCCTGTATTACATTTATTAACCCCTAACCTGCCCCCCACAACGTCGCCGCCAGCTACTTACAATAATTAACCCCTAATCTTCCGACCGCAAAGCGCCGCCACCTACGTTATCCTTATGTACCCCTAATCTGCTGCCCCTAACACCGCCGACCCCTATATTATATTTATTAACCCCTAATCTGCCCCCCTCAACGTCGCCGACACCTGCCTACACTTATTAACCCCTAATCTGCCGATCGGACCGCACCGCTACTATAATAAAGTTATTAACCCCTAACCCGCCTCACTAACCCTATCATAAATAGTATTAACCCCTAATCTGCCCTCCCTAACATCGCCGACACCTAACTTCAATTATTAACCCCTAATCTGACGACCGGAGCTCATCGCTACTATAATAAATGGATTAACCCCTAAAGCTAAGTCTAACCCTAACACTAACACCCCCCTAACTTAAATATAATTTAAATCTAACGAAATTAATTAACTCTTATTAAATAAATTATTCCTATTTAAAGATAAATACTTACCTGTAAAATACATCCTAATATAGCTACAATATAAATTATAATTATATTATAGCTATTTTAGGATTAATATTTATTTTACAGGCAACTTTGTAATTATTTTAACCAGGTACAATAGCTATTAAATAGTTAAGAACTATTTAATAGTTACCTAGTTAAAATAATTACAAATTTACCTGTAAAATAAATCCTAACCTAAGATATAATTAAACCTAACACTACCCTATCAATAAATTAATTAAATAAACTACCTACAATTACCTACAATTAACCTAACACTACACTATCAATAAATTAATTAAACACAATTCCTAAAAATAAATACAATTAAATAAACTAGCTAAAGTACAAAAAATAAAAAAGAACTAAGTTACAAAAAATAAAAAAATATTTACAAACATAAGAAAAATATTACAACAATTTTAAACTAATAACACCTACTCTAAGCCCCCTAATAAAATAACAAAGCCCCCCAAAATAAAAAATGCCCTACCCTATTCTAAATTAAAAAAGTTAAAAGCTCTTTTACCTTACCAGCCCTGAACAGGGCCCTTTGCGGGGCATGCCCCAAGAATTTCAGCTCTTTTGCCTGTAAAAAAAAACATACAATACCCCCCCCCCAACATTACAACCCACCACCCACATACCCCTAATCTAACCCAAACCCCCCTTAAATAAACCTAACACTAAGCCCCTGAAGATCTTCCTACCTTGTCTTCACCATCCAGGTTCACCGATCCGTCCTGAAGAGCTCCTCCGATGTCCTGATCCAAGCCCAAGCGGGGGGCTGAAGAGGTCCATGATCCGGTCAAAGTCTTCATCCAAGCGGGGCAGAAGAGGATCTTCCATCCGATTGAAGTCTTCATCCAGGCGGCATCTTCTATGGTCTTCCATCCGGAGCGAAGCGGCAGGATCCTGAAGACCTCCAGCGCGGAACATCCATCCGGCCCGACGACTGAACGACGAATGACTGTTCCTTTAAGGGACGTCATCCAAGATGGCGTCCCTTGAATTCCGATTGGCTGATAGGATTCTATCAGCCAATCTGAATTAAGGTAGGAATATTCTGATTGGCTGATGGAATCAGCCAATCAGAATCAAGTTCAATCCAATTGGCTGATCCAATCAGCCTATCAGATTGAGCTCGCATTCTATTGGCTGATCGGAACAGCCAATAGAATGCGAGCTCAATCTGATTGGCTGATTGGATCAGCCAATAGGATTGAACTTGATTCTGATTGGCTGATTCCATCAGCCAATCAGAATATTCCTACCTTAATTCCGATTGGCTGATAGAATCCTATCAGCCAATCGGAATTCAAGGGACGCCATCTTGGATGACGTCCCTTAAAGGAACCGTCATTCGTCGGGAGACAACGGAAGAAGAGGATGGATCCGCGTCGCCTGCTTCAAGATGGACCCGCTCCGCACCGGATGCAAGAAGATCGAAGATGCCGCTTGGAGAAGATGTTTGCCGGTCCGGATGTCCTCTTCTTGCCGGATAGGAGGAAGACTTTGGAGCCTCTTCTGGACCTCTTCAGCCACCGGATGATGGATCGCCAACCCCCGCTTGGGTTGGATGAAGATGTTGGAGCCAGGACGGATCGGTGATACCTGGATGGTGAAGACAAGGTAGGAAGATCTTCAGGGGCTTAGTGTTAGGTTTATTTAAGGGGGGTTTGGGTTAGATTAGGGGTATGTGGGTGGTGGGTTGTAATGTTGGGGGGGGGTATTGTATGTGTTTTTTTTACAGGCAAAAGAGCTGAAATTCTTGGGGCATGCCCCGCAAAGGGCCCTGTTCAGGGCTGGTAAGGTAAAAGAGCTTTTAACTTTAGTAATTTAGAATAGGGTAGGGCATTTTTTATTTTGGGGGGCTTTGTTATTTTATTAGGGGGCTTAGAGTAGGTGTAATTAGTTTAAAATTGTTGTAATAATTTTCTTATGTTTGTAAATATTTTTTTATTTTTTGTAACTTAGTTCTTTTTTATTTTTTGTACTTTAGTTAGTTTGTGTAATTGTAGTTATTTGTAGCAATTGTATTTAATTTATTTATTGATAGTGTAGTGTTAGGTTTTATTGTAGGTAATTGTAGGTATTTTATTTAATTAATTTATTGATAGGGTAGTGTTAGGTTTAATTATAACTTAGGTTAGGATTTATTTTACAGGTAAATTTGTTATTATTTTAACTAGGTAACTATTAAATAGTTCTTAACTATTTAATAGCTATTGTACCTGGTTAAAATAATTACAAAGTTGCCTGTAAAATAAATATTAATCCTAAAATAGCTACAATATAATTATAATTTATATTGTAGCTATATTAGGATTTATTTTACAGGTAAGTATTTAGCTTTAAATAGGAATAATTTATTTAATAAGAGTTAATTAATTTCGTTAGATTTAAATTATATTTACGTTAGGGGGGTGTTAGTGTTAGGGTTAGACTTAGCTTTAGGGGTTAATCCATTTATTATAGTAGCGATGAGCTCCTGTCGTCAGATTAGGGGTTAATAATTGAAGTTAGGTGTCGGCGATGTTAGGGAGGGCAGATTAGGGGTTAATACTATTTATGATAGGGTTAGTGAGGCGGATTAGGGGTTAATAACTTTATTATAGTAGCGCTCAGGTCCGCTCGGCAGATTAGGGGTTAATAAGTGTAGGCAGGTGTCGGCGACGTTGAGGGGGGCAGATTAGGGGTTAATAAATATAATCTAGGGGTCGGCGGTGTTAGGGGCAGCAGATTAGGGGTACATAGGGATAACGTAGGTTGCGGCGGTGTAGATTAGGGATTAATAATAATATGCAGGGGTCAGCGATAGCGGGAGCGGCAGATTAGGGGTTAATAAGTGTAAGGATAGGGGTGTTTAGACTCGGGGTACATGTTAGAGTGTTAGGTGCAGACGTAGGAAGTGTTTCCCCATAGGAAACAATGGGGCTGCGTTAGGAGCTGAACGCTGCTTTTTTGCAGGTGTTAGGTTTTTTTTCAGCTCAAACGGCCCATTGTTTCCTATGGGGGAATCGTGCACGAGCACGTTTTTGAGGCTGGCCGCGTCCGTAAGCAACTCTGGTATCGAGAGTTGCATTTGCGGTAAAAATGCTCTACGCTCCTTTTTTGGAGCCTAACGCAGCATTTGTTTGAACTCTCGATACCAGAGTTAAATTTATGGTGCGGCCAGAAAAAAGCCTGCGGAGCGTTAACAGCCCTTCTACCGCCAAACTCCAAATCTAGGCCTTAGGGTTTATTTTATAGGTAAGTATTTAGTTTTAAATAGGATTAATTTAGTTAATAAGAGTAATATTATTTAGATGTATTTAATTAATATTTAAGTTAGGGGGGTGTTAGGGTTAATGTTAGACTTAGGTTTAGGGGTTAATCATTTTATTATAGTGGCGGCGGTGTAGGGGGGCAGGATAGGGGTTAATACATTTATTAGAGGTGGCGGCGGTATGGGGGGCAGGATAGGGGTTAATAGGTATTATGTAGGTGGCGGCAGGGTCCGGGAGCAGCGGTTTAGGGGTTAAACAATTTATTTAGTTGCGGCGGGGTCCGGGATCGGCAGGATAGGGGTTAATAAGTTTATGTAGGTGGCGGCGGTATAGGGGGCGTCAGATTAGGGGTTAATATGTATAATGTAGGTGGCGGCGGGGTCCGGGAGCGGCGGTTTAGGGGTTAATATATTTATTAGAGTAGTGGCGGGGTCTAGGAGTGGCGGTTTAGGGGTTAATAACTTTATTTAGTTGTGGGGGGGCTCCGGGGGCGCCGGTATAGGGGGTAGAACAGAATAGTGTGAGTGCTTAGTGACAGGGGTATCAATAAAGCAGTAAAAAAGCCGAAGAGCAGCGAGATTGATGAGTGATAACTATCACAGTCCGCTGCTCATCGCCCCGTACTTGGTGCGCGGCTTTTTGACAGATTTATTGATAACTTTGGCGAGCATATTCAGGTCCACGGCAGCGATATGAGGCGAGCGTATTGGGCCGGCGAATGCAGGTATGTAGACGGCTTCATAACTAGAGGCCAATGTGTCCATCAGTAATAGTACATTGCCTGTTGCTGTTCCTTCAACATCTAATGTACAAGATATACCTGTGAATTTAAAAGAATTTATTGCTGATTCTATTCAGAAAGCTTTGTCTGCCATCCCGCCTTCTAATAAACATAAAAGGTCTTTTAAAACTTCTCATGAAGTTGATGAAATTTCAAACATACTGAATTATCCTCCTCTGATGAGGATCTATCTGTTTCAGAAGATCCTTCCTCAGATATTGACACTGACAAATCTACTTATTTATTTAAAATGGAGTATATTCGTTCTTTGTTAAAAGAAGTGTTGATTACATTGGATATTGAGGAAACTAGTCCTCTTGATATTAAAACTAGTAAACGTTTAAATTCTGTTTATTCTGAGGTTTTTCCAGTTCCTGATGCTATTTCTGATATGATTTCTAAGGAATGGAAAAGGCCTGGTACTTCTTTTATTCCTTCTTCAAGGTTTAAAAAATTGTATCCTTTGCCAGCAGTTACATTGGAGTTTTGGGAAAAGATCCCCAAAGTTGATGGGGCTCTCTCTACTCTTGCTAAATGTACTACTATTCCTATGGAACACAGTACTTCTTTTAAAGATCCTTTAGATAGGAAACTTGAATCTTATCTAAGGAAAGCCTATTTATATTTGGGTCATCTTCTCAGGATGCAATTTCTTTGGCTGATGTTGCAGCTGCATCAACATTTTGGTTGGAAAATTTAGCACAACAAGAATTGGATTCTGCTTTGTCTAGCATTGTTTGCTTGCTTCAACATGCTAATCATTTAATTTGTTATGCCATTTTTGATATCATCAAAATTGATGTTAAATCTATCTAGCTATTTTAGCTAGAAGAGCTTTGTGGCTTAAATCTTGGAATGCTGACATGACTTCTAAGTCCAGATTGCTATCTATTTGTTTCCAAGATAATAAGTTATTTGGTTCTCAGTTGGATTCGATTATTTCAACTGTCACTGGGGGGAAGGGAGTTTTTTTCCCTCAGGATAAAAGACCTAAGTGTAAATCTAAAGCTTCTAACCGTTTTTGTTCCTTTCGACAAAATAAGGAACAGAAACCTAATCCTTCCCCCAAGGAATCTGTTTCCAATTGGAAACCTTCTTCAAATTGGAATAAATCCAAGCCTGTAAGGATTCCAGTCCTGCTTTTACTTTTTGCCTCAACTCACCTTCCTCACCTGTACTTAAGGCATCACCCCGCCCCAAACAAGTGCTTAGTTGTTGAGTATTGTTTGCTTAAACCAGTGCTCTGTTTCTTATAAGCTATATTCTTATCAAAAGAAGATTTACTTCTACTACTTTAACATTTGGAATTACAAATACCAGCTGCAGTTTGGTCTCACAAAGGGACTAATAACAACTAGTCTCATTCACCCTGAAGATTGCTATTCCAAGAAGTATTAAGTTATTTCAACTCCACATCTCTACAGGAATTGCTATTTAATTTCCAACAGGAGGATTCTACCTACTACTGCTACGGTACTTGTATCAATTCTAATTTACCTTGGATGCCTTAAGTAACGGCTAATTACAAATTTCATGTTTTCTCTTGAACTTATCTAAATTGACTTTGTCTCTCAGATATTACTTTGTTGCAACGTATGTTTTATTTAATTCTATGAACTTCCTTTGATACATTCTCATACCGGACAGTAACGGACTTTATGTGACGTCACACAGCTTCATTCATCTCAGCGTGTCATACAGCTCCTTACAACTCAGCGTGTCTCACAGCACCAATTGCAATCACTAGTCTGTGTTCAGATATCCACGCTGCAAGCATTACTCTGTGTGCTGTGTCTCGCAGCAGGTCACGCCCCTGTCAGCAGCTGCAGTCTGTGTGTCTCACATCTCTCATGCATCAGTGCTTATTACAATGAACACTATCTCTCACATTTGGGTTTGAGCACAACTAATGTCAAAAGTTGTTATTAATAATTAATACTTATTTTCAGCCTCTAAATATTTATATGGTATAACAATATTATATAACCATATAAAGACTTACTGCCATTACTTATAAAAATCACTCTGAATAAAACAGTCTATGCTGATATAATAGCCTGTACTTCAGTTGTGAAACAAATATAATTTATTTAGACTCTGCAGTTGTGATTCAAATAACCAAGGAACCTGATATAACAACTAAGCCATAAAATATGGATCCAGCAGAGCTTCCTCAAATTGTTTATAATTTAACACAAAGAGTTGACCAACTTAGTCAAGCCTTTAGAGAGTTACAATTAGAAAATGAAACTTTAAGAAAAGTCATAAAAGACACTGTCTCTATTAAACAGAGCCTTCCTGACAATCTGTCAGAACCATTTATTGCACCTCCAGATTTTTTCAATGGAGATAGGAATTTATACCGTCAATTCAAAAATGCTTGTCTGCTTAATTTCACCCTTAAACCTAAAACATACCCAAATGATAGGGTTAAAGTCCTTACAATGATAAGCTATTTAAGAGGTGAACCTCGCATTTGGGCAGACACTCTCTTTGAGACAAATAATGCTGTTCTTTCATCTTTTTCATCTTTTCTGGATATCATGGATGAATTATACTATGATTCTAACCTACAGTATACTGCTGAGAAAAAGATGAGGAACTTAAAACAAGGTATCAAACCTGTTGAATGTTACATAACAGAATTCAAGCAATATTCTATTAACTCTCAATGGAACGCCATTGCTTTAAAAAACCAGTTCAGGCTTGGACTCTCTGACGCAGTAAAAGATGAATTAGCCCGAACTGAGTTACCTGAAACATTGGAAGGCCTTATGAAGCTCAGCAGGCAAATTGATAGGAGATTACGTGAAAGAAGATTTGAACGTCAATACCCTGAAATTGTTTATAAGAAGGATAAGGTTCTAAACCATCCCACTTCTAACAGTCCTCATACTGGTTCAACTGGTGCTGAAGCAATGGATATAAGTTTTATTAGAGGACCTCTAACTCCTGAAGAACGTATCAGAAGGAAGACTAGAGGCCTCTGCATGTATTGCGCATCCTCATCTCATACTTTAAAGGATTGCCCCTCTTTGCCACAGAACAAGAAGAGTAAGTACCATACCAATCTTTCTCTCCAGTCAAAACATAACAACCCTCTTCATTGTTCTTTACTTCTTTCTCTACAGTGGGCAAATAAGCAATTGACCATTCCAGCCATCTTGGATACAGGAGCACAAGGAAACTACATTGACAGTTCTCTGGTTTCAAAAAATAAAATACCATTGATAAAAAAGTTGTCTCCTATTTTCCTTCGTGTGGTTGATGGCTCTGAGATATCATCA
Source organism: Bombina bombina (assembly GCF_027579735.1). NCBI lineage: Eukaryota > Metazoa > Chordata > Amphibia > Anura > Bombinatoridae > Bombina > Bombina bombina. Next base: position 828,896,761 of record NC_069500.1, read on the forward strand.
GGGCCAATTACACATCACACCATCCCGCTCTCTGTCACTACATTAAAAACACATCATGAGCATCTCACTTTTGATGTAATCACTTCTCCATTATTCCCAATAGTACTTGGGCTAGCTTGGTTACAGCTACACCAACCTGATATTAATTGGAAATCCTTAAATGTTCAATTAAATTCTGATTTCTGTCAACAGACTTGCCATAGAACTTTTTTTTCACAGTTTATCCTCCACATCAGAAACTCTGATACCAGAAATGTACAAGCAGTTTTCTGAAGTCTTCAGTAAGAAGGAAGCAGATACCCTTCCCCCACACAGAATCTACGACTGCCCTATTGAACTGAAACCAGGAACCACACCACCTATTGGACATTTATACCCACTTTGTCAACCAGAACTGGATCATCTAAAAACTTACCTAGATGAAAATCTAAAGAAAGGGTTTATCCGTCCTTCGGTTTCTCCTGCTGGTGCAGGAATGTTCTTTGTCCGGAACAAAGACCAATCTCTTCGGCCTATCATTGACTTCAGACAATTGAACAAAATAACCATAAAAAACCGATACCCTCTCCCCATCATTCCTGAACTCATAGAAAGACTCAGGCATGCTCAGATTTTTACTAAATTAGATTTGAGAGGGGCGTACAATTTAGTGCGTATCCGTGAGGGGGATGAGTGGCTTACCGCTTTTAGAACTAGGTATGGGTTGTTTGAATATCTAGTTATGCCTTTCGGCTTAACTAACGCACCCGCAACTTTCCAGTTCTTTATTAATGACATTTTCCATGACCTCCTTGACACATGTGTTGTTGTCTACCTAGATGACATTCTAATCTATTCCACAAATCTAGAAGAACATATCAAACATGTTAGTTGGGTTTTAGCAAGACTCCAAGTCCATCGGCTATACGCCAAATTGGAAAAATGTATTTTCCACACCAACAAAATAGAGTTCCTGGGTTACTCCATCAGCCCAAATGGGATTCAAATGCAAGATAACAAAGTGGAAGCAGTAAAATCATGGCCCACACCTTCAACACGGAAAGAACTACAAAAGTTTCTTGGTTTCAGTAACTATTACAGAAAGTTCATTCGCAATTTTTCTAAAATTGCAAAACCTCTGACTAAATTAACTAGTGCTAATTGCTCTTTCCAGTGGACTAAAGAACAGGATGATGCGTTCAGCTTCCTAAAGAATTCCTTTTCATCTGCTCCCATTCTGAAATATCCTGATCCAAACCTTCAATATACCCTAGAGGTGGATTCTTCAGATTATGCTCTTGGCGCTGTCCTCTCCCAAAGACAGTCTCCTACAGAACCACTACACCCAGTTGGGTTCTATTCAAAAATTATGACTCCAGCAGAGATCAATTATTCCATTGGGGACAAGGAACTTCTAGCCATTAAAAGAGCCTTTGAATTCTGGAGACATCTCCTTGAAGGTACCTCCCTACCTATAGTGATTTACACGGATCACCGGAATTTGGAATATCTACAAAATAACAAAACTTTATCTGGACGTCAAGTGAGATGGAGTCTCTACTTTAGTCGTTTCAATTTTCAAATCATGTACAGGCCGGGATCAAAAAATGGGAAGGCAGATGCACTCTCTCGACGAGATCCAAGACCTATACAAGAAGACTCTCCAACTAGCATTATTCCCCCTACTCGATTCCTTGCTATCCTATCTCAACAGGATAAGGAATATCAATCTGATCTATCTTCAGAAGACCAAACCCTACTAGATAGCCTAACCCTCCAGGATGGTTTTTACTTTCATGGTTCTAAACTATATATTCCAGAGCGTTTCAGACAGAAAATAATTAAAGATCATCATGACCCTCCACTAATTGGTCATCCAGGAATCAAACGTACACATGAGCTCATCTCCAGAAGTTACTGGTGGCCATCGATGAAAACCAGTATAAAGGAATATATACAACATTGTACAACCTGTACAGTATCAAAACCAGAAAGGAGACCTCCCTATGGCTATTTAATTCCTCTGGAAGTACCGGAATCTCCTTGGTCTCATTTGGGAATGGATTTTATAGTTGATTTACCACATAGTTCTGGACAAACTACCATTTTAGTTGTTACCGATCATTTTACTAAAATGGCACATTTTATTCCTTATCACAAGTTACCCACTTCCATTGAAACAGCACATTTATTTCTAAACCACATTGTACGATACCACGGGTTACCCTCCATTTTAACTACTGATAGAGGAACCCAATTCACCTCACGCTTCTGGAAAGCACTCACTAAAGCACTCCAAATCGATCAAAGGTTAAGCACAGCCTTCCACCCTCAGACTAACGGCCAAACTGAGAGACTCAATCAGTGGCTTGAGCAATATCTACGTTGCTATTGCTCATATCATCAAAATAAATGGACTTCCTTTCTCTCTATGGCTGAATTTGCCTATAATAATACCATTAACAGCACTACAAATTAGTCTCCCTTTTTCGCCAATTATGGTTTTAATCCAAGATTCACTATCCAAACGACTTCTACACATGACTCACCATCTATTGATGTGCTAACACAAAACATAGCTGAAAATTTCCTACATTTACGAGATAACATCAAACAAGCTCAGGCTTCTCAGAAGAAATTTTATGATTTACGTCGTAGAGCTTCTCCGAAATATTCTATAGGGGACTATGTTTGGTTATCTTCCAAAAACATTAAAATGCACTTACCAAGTAAAAAATTGGCTGGGTTATTCCTTGGCCCATTCAAAATTCTACACATCATCAATGAAAATGCCGTAAGGCTTGATCTACCTGATTCTTTACCCATCCACCCAACTTTCCATGTATCATTATTGAAACCCTACTTGGGAGATAAGCCTGATGTACCTCTTCTACCCCCTTCTCCTATTCAATTGGGCACTGATGTCTATGAAGTTTATGATCTTTTGGACTCAAGATTTTATAATGGGGAATTACAGTATCTGGTCCGATGGAAAGGGTTCGCCCCAGAGGATGATACTTGGGAACCTCATGCACACATTAATGCTCCAAAGCTTATTGCTCGTTTCCATAGACGATATCCAAGTAGACCTAAATTCCAACCCGTGGTCGGCTTGCTTGAGGGGGGGGATCTGTAAGGATTCCAGTCCTGCTTTTACTTTTTGCCTCAACTCACCTTCCTCACCTGTACTTAAGGCATCACCCCGCCCCAAACAAGTGCTTAGTTGTTGAGTATTGTTTGCTTAAACCAGTGCTCTGATTCTTATAAGCTATATTCTTATCAAAAGAAGATTTACTTCTACTACTTTAACATTTGGATTTACAAATACCAGCTGCAGTTTGGTCTCACAAAGGGACTAATAACAACTAGTCTCATTCACCCTGAAGATTGCTATTCCAAGAAGTATTAAGTTATTTCAACTCCACATCTCTACAGGAATTGCTATTTAATTTCCAACAGGAGGATTCTACCTACTGCCGCTACGGTATTTGTATCAATTCTAATTTACCTTGGATGCCTTAAGTAACGGCTAATTACAAATTTCATGTTTTCTCTTGAACTTATGTAAATTGACTTTGTCTCTCAGATATTACTTTGTTGCAACGTTTGTTTTATTTAATTCTATGAACTGCCTTTGATACATTCTCATACCGGACAGTAACGGAATTTATGTGACGTCACACAGCTTCATTCATCTCAGCGTGCCATACAGCTTCTTACAACTCAGCGTGTCTCACAGCACCAACTGCAATCACTAGTCTGTGTTCAGATATCCACGCTGCAAGCATTACTCTGTGTGCTGTGTCTCGCAGCAGGTCACGCCCCTGTCAGCAGCTGCAGTCTGTGTGTCTCACATCTCTCATGCATCAGTGCTTATTACAATGAACACTATCTCTCACATTTGGGTTTGAGCACAACTAATGTCAAAAGTTGTTATTAATAATTAATACTTATTTTCAGCCTCTAAATATTTATATGGTATAACAATATTATATAACCATATAAAGACTTACTGCCATTACTTATAAAAATCACTCTGAATAAAACAGTCTATGCTGATATAATAGCCTGTACTTCAGTTGTGAAACAAATATAATTTATTTAGACTCTGCAGTTGTGATTCAAATAACCAAGGAACCTGATAAAGCCATTTAAGAAACCAAAGCCAGCCCCCAAGTCCGCATGAAGGTGCGCCCCTCATTCCAGCTCAGCTGGTAGGAGGCAGATTAAGATTTTTCAAGGATGTTTGGACAAATTCTGTCCAAAATCAATGGATTCTGAGTATTGTCTCTCAGGGGTACCGAATAGGATTCAGAGTAAGACCTCCTGTGAGAAGATATTTTCTTTCACGCATCCCAGCAAATCCAGAAAAGGCTCAGGCTTTTCTGAAGTGTGTTTCAGACCTGGAGTTTTCAGAGGTAATCATGCCAGTTCCATTTCAGGAACAGGGTCTGGGGTTTTATTCAAATCTATTCATTGTCCCAAAAAAATAAAATTCATTCAGACCAGTTCTTGATCTGAAAATTTTGAATCCTTATGTAAGAGTATCAACTTTCAAAATGGTGACTATAAGGACTATTCTGCCTTTTGTTCAGCAAGGGCATTATATGTCCACAATAGACTTACAGGATGCATATCTTCATATTCCGATTCATCCAGATCACTATTGGTTTACCAATTTGTCGCTCTTCCTTTTGGCCTAGCGACAACTCCAAGAATCTTTTCAAAGGTTCTCGGTGCCCTACTCTCTGTAATCAGAGAGCGGGTATTGCGGTGTTTCCTTATTTGGACGATATCTTGGTACTAGCTCAGTCTTTACGTTCTGCAGAATCTCACATGAATCAACTAGTGTTGTTTCTTCGAGAACATGGTTGGAGGATCAATTTACCAAAAAGTTCTTTGATTCCTCAGACAAGGGTCACCTTTTTAGGTTTCCAGATAGATTCAGTGTCCATGACTCTGTCTCTAACAGACAAGAGACGTTTGAAATTGGTTGCAGCCTGTCAGAACCTTCAGTCTCAGTCATTTCCTTCAGTAGCTATGTGCATGGAAGTTTTAGGTCTCATGACTGCAGCATCGGACGTGATCCCCTTTTCTCATTTTCATATGAGACCTCTCCAGCTTTGTATGCTGAACCAATGGTGCAGGGATTATACAAGGATATCACAATTAATATCCTTAAATCCCAATGTTTGACTATCTCCGACTTAGTGGTTAGATCACCATCATATAGTTCTAGGGGCCTCTTTTGTTCGTCCAACCTGGACTGTGATCTCAACAGATGCGAGTCTTTCAGGTTGGGGAGCTGTTTGGGGATCTCTGACAGCACAACTGGTTTGGAAATCTCAAGAGGTGAGATTACCAATCAATATTTTGGAACTCTGTGCTATTTTCAGGGCTCTTCAGATTTGGCCTCTTATGAAGAGAGAACTGTTCATTTGTTTTCAGACAGACAATATCGCAACTGTGGCAAATGTCAATCATCAGGGTGGGACTCACAGTCCCCAAGCTATGAAAGAAGTATCCCGGATACTTGCTTGGGTGGAATCTAGCTCCTGTCTATTTTCTGCGGTTCACATCCCAGGTATAGACAATTGGGAAGCGGATTATCTCAGCCGTCAGACTTTATATCCGGGGGAGTAGTCCCTCCATCCAGATATGTTTTCTCAGGTTGTTCAGATGTGGGGTCTTCCAGAAATAGATCTGATGGCTTCTCATCTAAACAAGAAACTTCCCAGGTACCTGTCCAGGTCCATGGATCCTCAGGCGGATGCAGTGGATGCGTTGGCACTTCCTTGTTGTTATCAACCTGCTTATATTTCTCTTGTAAGGTGTATCCAGTCCACGGATCATCCATTACTTGAGGGAGCAGTTTCTACCCTAGCTAAGCGTACAACTATTCCCGTCGAGGACAGTTGTGCTTTCCTAGAGCCAATGGATAAAAAGTTAGAGGGTTACCTTAAGAAAATGTTTATTCAACAAGGTTTTGTGCAAAAGAATAGACAGAGCAGAAATCTGTCCTTTTAAGGAACTAGCCGACAAACCCTTCTCCAATCCTTCTTGGAGAAAAGATAATATCCTAGGAATCCTGACTTTACTCCATGAGTAACCCTTGGATTCACACCAATGAAGATATTTACACCATATCTTATGATAGATTTTCCTGGTGACAGGCTTTCGCGCCTGTATTAAGGTATCAATGACCGACTCGGAGAAACCATGCTTTGATAAAATCAAGTGTTCAATCTACAAGCAGTCAGCCGCAGAGAAATTAGATTTGGATGGTTGAAAGGACCCTGAAGTAGAAGGTCCTGCCTCAGAGGCAGAGTCCATGGTGGAAAGGATGACATGCCCACCAGATCTGCATACCAAGTCCTGCGTGGCCACGCAGATGCTATCAAAATTACCGATGCTCTCTCCTGTTTGATCTTGGCAATCAGACGAGGGAGCAGAGGAAACGGTGGAAACACATAAGCCAGGTTGAAGGACCAAGGCGCTGCTAGAGCATCTATCAGCGCTGCCTTGGGATCCCTGGACCTGGATCCGTAACAAGGAAGCTTGGCATTCTGGCGAGATGCCATGAGATCCAGTTCTGGTTTGCCCCAACGTTGAATCAACTGTGCAAACACCTCCGGATGGAGCTCCCACTCCCCCGGATGAAAAGTCTGACGACTTAGAAAATCTGCCTCCCAGTTCTCTACTCCTGGGATATGGATAGCTGATAGATGGCAAGAGTGAATCTCTGCCCATTGAATTATCTTTGAAAACTGAAGAGCATTGAATATCGCTCTTAGTTCCAGAATGTTTATTGGAAGGAGTGCCTCCTCCTGAGTCCACGACCCCTGAGCCTTCAGAGAGTTCCAGACTGCACCCCAGCCCAAAAGGCTGGCATCTGTTGTTACTATTGTCCAATCTGGCCTGCGGAAGGTCATACCTTTGGACAGATGGACCCGAGATAGCCACCAGAGAAGAGAATCCCTGGTCTCTTGATCCAGATTTAGTAGAGGGGACAAATCTGTGTAATCCCCATTCCACTGACTGAGCATGCAGAGTTGCAGCGGTCTGAGATGTAGGCGGGCAAACGGAACTATGTCCATTGCCGCTACCATTAAGCCGATTACTTCCATACACTGAGCCACCGAAGGGCGAGAAGTAGAATAAAGAACACGGCAGGAATTTAGAAGTTTTGACAACCTGGCCTCTGTCAGGTAAATCCTCATTTCTACAGAAGGAAACTCTTGTGAGAGGGGATAGAGAACTCTTCTTTTCATTCACTTTCCACCCATGAGATCTCAGGAATGCCAGAACAATGTCCATATGGGACTTGGCAATTTGGAAATTCGATGCCTGTATCAGAATGTCGTCTAAGTAAGGGGCTACTGATATGCCCCGCGGCCTTTGGACCGCCAGAAGTGACCCCAGAACCTTCGTAAAGATTCTTGGTGCCGTAGCTAACCCAAAGGGAAGAGCCACAAACTGGTAATGCCTGTCTAGGAAGACGAACCTGAGAAACCGATGATGATCTTTGTGTATCGGAATGTGAAGATAAGCATCCTTTAAGTCCACGGTAGTCATGTATTGACCCTCCTGGATCATAGGTAGGATGGTTCGAATAGTCTCCATCTTGAAAGATGGGACCCTGAGAAATTTGTTTAGGATCTTGAGATCTAAGATTGGTCTAAAGGTTCCCTCTTTCTTGGGAACCACAAAGAGATTTGAATAGAAGCCTTGCCCCTGTTCCTCCTTTGGAACTGGGTGGATCACTCCCATAACTAGGAGGTCTTGAACACAATGTAAGAATGCCTCTCTCTTTATCTGGTCTGCAGATAATTGTGAGAGGTGAAATCTTCCTTTTGGGGAAGAAGCTTTGAAGTCCAGAAGATATCCCTGGGACACAATTTCCAACGCCCAGGGATCCTGGACATCTCTTGCCCAAGCCTGGGAGAAGAGAGAACGTCTGCCCCCTACTAGATCCGTTACCGGATCGGGGGCTGATCTTTCATGCTGTCTTAGAGGCAGCAGCAGGCTTCTTGGCCTGCTTACCTTTGTTCCAGGCCTGATTAGGTCTCCTGACCGGCTTGGACTAGGCAAAATTTCCCTCTTGTTTTGCATTAGAGGGAGTTGAAGCCACACTCGTCTTAAAGTTTCGAAAGGCATGAAAATTAGTTTGTTTGGTCCTTAATTTATTAGACCTATCCTGAGGAAGGGCATGACCTTTTCCTCCAGTAATATCAGAAATGATCTCCTTCAGTCCAGGCCCGAATAGGGTCTGCCCCTTGAAGGGAATGTTGAGAAGCTTAGACTTTGAAGTAACGTCAGCTGACCATGATTTAAGCCATAGCGCCCTACGCGCTAAGTGGGGGGAGGGGAGCGCTCTGGTGTGAGCTGTGAGTAGGATTGTGGTTAGATGTGTTTTATGTGAGCCAATCTTTGATTGGTGTCAGTGGTGAATAAAATAAAATAATAATATAGTGAATAACTAAATCAAAATAATATATAACCAATCTTTGATTGGGATATATTTCTAATATATCTAGTGAAGTGTGAGATAGTTATCTCAAATAGTATAACCAATCTTTGATTGGGATATATTTTCTAATATATCTAATATATCTAGTGAAGTGTGAGATAGTTATCTCAAATAGTGTATGAGACTATTATCTCGAATGTTAACAATGTGTGTCACTCTAAACTATATGACTAGGCTTGATAGAATAAATTTGGTGCCCTTCTTGGAGGTATTAAAACCACATTAATATAAATTGGAAATGAGACGATATATTCAGATAAGTGTTCATATAATTTTACTAAGCAATATTTAAAAGATAATTTGTTTATACATGGACTTATTGATAACCATATAAAAGTGTAATCATAAAATACAAAATGCTAAATAGCAGTTACGTTATACTCGCCAAATATTTCTTATAGGTCAGCGACTCTAAAATACTAAGAATGACTTATCTCCTAGAACTCATTAATGTTAGCAATGGTACTGGTGATTGTATTGTGTATACAATCACTATAGATGTGCAGCTTGTAGGATAATAAACATTGATGTCAATACAGAGACAATTCCTTAAAAGATATATATATATATTCCTTGACTGATATATGTGGAAAACAGATGTAAATGCACATCAGATGTAAATGTACATCAAATCCAATGGCGATTGTGAATGTTAGCGTTATTGGTAACAGTGTTAATGATCCTGGTTAAAAACCTATAGTTAAATATGTATAGGTATACGTTGGTCGTCAAATGACAGTTCTGTGAATAATATGGTGTATGAGTTGTGGCCACAACTATTTGTATTTATCCAAGGGTATTTGTCCCTGTTAAAAATGCTCTCTGTTCAGAGCGTTTGTTTATAGTATAAAATGTCACTGTTAAAAATGGCTCAAAATCTGAGCATGTGAGTCAAACGGCGTGAAGCAGTGCTCCCCCTTGCCGTACTACTGATTTCCCTTACCTCCTCTTCAATATTGTCGGTGTTCAGGTTACCTGGCAGGTTTCTGCTGCGGGTTTGTTGAATCCTTTTTCTTTTCGGCGTCTCGCCGTTTTGTATTTCCCGGCAGTCCCTTCTTACCCTGACGTATGTAGGCTTTACGTATGGTCCTCAGAGGTCCAATCAAGTAGTCGGGTTGTGGGGGGAGTGGTTCTTGGACGAATTCCTCGTGTTTGCTAGAGCCTTTTCTTCCTTGTCACACTGGTTGGTCAGATCTACGCGTTTCAGCGCTATATCGCGCCTTTATCAAGACAGAATACTCCTGTGTGTTTGGATGGCTCTAATATAGTATGTTCTCTTAACTCCTCCTTGATTATTCAAATTTCTCCAGCTGTATTTGTTAAAAGTCCGTCTGTCTATGTGATCACAGCCGAGGCGGTTTAATGTGACGTCAAGTGCTGGTGCTTCCAGGGAGATCGTGTGCAGGTAAACAGGGGGAGCACTGTAAGCTTGATAATACAGAGGGAAAAGAAAATCCGTTACCGGATCGGGGGCTGATCTTTCATGCTGTCTTAGAGGCAGCAGCAGGCTTCTTGGCCTGCTTACCTTTGTTCCAGGCCTGATTAGGTCTCCTGACCGGCTTGGACTAGGCAAAATTTCCCTCTTGTTTTGCATTAGAGGGAGTTGATGCCACACTCGTCTTAAAGTTTCGAAAGGCATGAAAATTAGTTTGTTTGGTCCTTAATTTATTAGACCTATCCTGAGGAAGGGCATGACCTTTTCCTCCAGTAATATCAGAAATGATCTCCTTCAGTCCAGGCCCGAATAGGGTCTGCCCCTTGAAGGGAATGTTGAGAAGCTTAGACTTTGAAGTAACGTCAGCTGACCAGGATTTAAGCCATAGCGCCCTACGCGCCTGTATAGCAAAACCTGAGTTCTTAGCCATTAGTTTTGTTAAATGAACAACGGCGTCAGAAACAAATGAATTGGCTAGCTTAAGCGCTTTAAGCTTGTCAAGTATATCATCCAATGGAGTTTCTACCTGTAAGGCCTCTTCCAGAGACTCAAACCAGAAGGCCGGAGCAGCAGTGACCGGGGCAATGCATGCAAGAGGCTGGAGAATAAAACCTTGTTGAATAAACATTTTCTTAAGGTAACCCTCTAACTTTTTATCCATTGGCTCTAGGAAAGCACAACTGTCCTCGACGGGAATAGTTGTACGCTTAGCTAGGGTAGAATCTGCTCCCTCAAGTAATGGATGATCCGTGGACTGGATACACCACAAGAGAAATAAATTTATCAGGTAAGCATAAATTATGTTTTTTCCGCCTCTAGTTCTTCTTCCAAAAGTGATCTCCAAAATCATCATGGAGCATTTGTTTGTGCTGCTGGTGACTCCAGCATGGCCTCACAGGTTTTGGTATGCGGATCTTGTTCGGATGTCCAGTTGCCAACCTTGGCCACTTCCATTAAGGCCGGACCTTCTGTCTCAAGGTCCGTTTTTCCATCAGGGTCTCAAATCATTAAATTTGAAGGTATGAAAATTGAACACTTAGTGCTTAGTCATGGAGGTTTTTCTGATTCTGTGATTAATACTATGTTGCAGGCTTGTAAATCTGTTTCTAGAAAGATTTATTATCGAGTTTGGAAGAATTACATTTCTTTCATGTAATTAGCAAGAGTCCATGAGCTAGTGACGTATGGGATATACATTCCTACCAGGAGGGGCAAAGTTTCCCAAACCTCAAAATGCCTATAAATACACCCCTCACCACACCCACAATTCAGTTTTACAAACTTTGCCTCCTATGGAGGTGGTGAAGTAAGTTTGTGCTAGATTCTACGTTGATATGCGCTCCGCAGCAAGTTGGAGCCCGGTTTTCCTCTCAGCGTGCAGTGAATGTCAGAGGGATGTGAGGAGAGTATTGCCTATTTGAATGCAGTGATCTCCTTCTACGGGGTCTATTTCATAGGTTCTCTGTTATCGGTCGTAGAGATTCATCTCTTACCTCCCTTTTCAGATCGACGATATACTCTTATTTATATACCATTACCTCTGCTGATTTTCGTTTCAGTACTGGTTTGGCTTTCTACAAACATGTAGATGAGTGTCCTGGGGTAAGTAAATCTTATTTTCTGTGACACTCTAAGCTATGGTTGGGCACTTTATTTATAAAGTTCTAAATATATGTATTCAAACATTTATTTGCCTTGACTCAGGATGTTCAACATTCCTTATTTTCAGACAGTCAGTTTCATATTTGGGATAATGCATTTGAATCAATTTTTTTCTTACCTTAAAATTTGACTCTTTTTTCCCTGTGGGCTGTTAGGCTCGCGGGGGCTGAAAATGCTTCATTTTATTGCGTCATTCTTGGCGCGGACTTTTTTGGCGCAAAAAATCTTTTCTGTTTCCGGCGTCATACGTGTCGCCGGAAGTTGCGTCATTTTTTGACGTCCTTTTGCGCCAAAAATGTCGGCGTTCCGGATGTGGCATCATTTTTGGCGCCAAAAAGCATTTAGGCGCCAAATAATGTGGGCGTCTTATTTGGCGCCAAAAAATATGGGCGTTGCTTTTGTCTCCACATTATTTCAGTCATTTTTTCTTTGCTTCTGGTTACTAGAAGCTTGTTTATTGGCATTTTTTCCCATTCCTGAAACTGTCATTTAAGGAATTTGATCAATTTTGCTTTATATGTTGTTTTTTCTCTTACATATTGCAAGATGTCTCACGTTGCATCTGAGTCAGAAGATACTTCAGGAAAATCGCTGTCTAGTGCTGGAACTACCAAAGCTAAGTGTATCTGCTGTAAACTTTTGGTAGCTATTCCTCCGGCTGTTGTTTGTATTAATTGTCATGACAAACTTGTTAAAGCAGATAATATTTCCTTTAGTAATGTACCATTGCCTGTTGCAGTTCCTTCAACATCTAAGGTGCAGAATGTTCCTGATAACATAAGAGATTTTGTTTTCTGAATCCATCAAGAAGGCTATGTCTGTTATTTCTCCTTCTAGTAAACATAAAAAATCTTTTAAAACTTCTCTCTCTACAGATGAATTTTTAAATGAACATCATCATTCTGATTCTGATGACTCTTCTGGTTCAGAGGATTCTGTCTCAGAGATTGATGCTGATAAATCTTCATATTTATTTAAAATGGAATTTATTCGTTCTTTACTTAAAGAAGTACTAATTGCTTTAGAAATAGAGGATTCTGGTCCTCTTGATACTAATTCTAAACGTTTAGATAAGGTATTTAAATCTCCTGTGGTTATTCCGGAAGTTTTTCCTGTTCCTAATGCTATTTCTGAAGTAATTTCCAGACAATGGGATAAATTGGGTAATTCATTTACTCCTTCTAAACGTTTTAAGCAATTATATCCTGTGCCGTCTGACAGATTAGAATTTTGGGACAAAATCCCTAAAGTCGATGGGGCTATTTCTACCCTTGCTAAACGTACTACTATTCCTACGTCGGATGGTACTTCGTTTAAAGATCCTTTAGATAGGAAAATTGAATCCTTTCTAAGAAAAGCTTATCTGTGTTCAGGTAATCTTCTTAGACCTGCTATATCATTGGCTGATGTTGCTGCAGCTTCAACTTTTTGGTTGGAGACTTTAGCGCAACAAGTAACAGATCATGATTCTCATAATATTATTATTCTTCTTCAGCATGCTAATAATTTTATCTGTGATGCCATCTTTGATATTATCAGAGTTGATGTCAGGTTTATGTCTCTAGCTATTCTAGCTAGAAGAGCTTTATGGCTTAAAACTTGGAATGCTGATATGGCTTCTAAATCAACTCTACTTTCCATTTCTTTCCAGGGTAACAAATTATTTGGTTCTCAGTTGGATTCTATTATCTCAACTGTTACTGGTGGGAAAGGAACTTTTTTACCACAGGATAAAAAATCTAAGGGTAAAAACAGGGCTAATAATCGTTTTCGTTCCTTTCGTTTCAACAAAGAACAAAAGCCTGATCCTTCCTCCTCAGGAGCAGTTTCAGTTTGGAAACCATCTCCAGTCTGGAATAAATCCAAGCCTTCTAGAAAGGCAAAGCCTGCTTCTAAGTCCACATGAAGGTGCGGCCCTCATTCCAGCTCAGCTGGTAGGGGGCAGGTTACGTTTTTTCAAAGAAATTTGGATCAATTCTGTTCACAATCTTTGGATTCAGAACATTGTTTCAGAAGGGTACAGAATTGGTTTCAAGATGAGACCTCCTGCAAAGAGATTTTTTCTTTCCCGTGTCCCAGTAAATCCAGTGAAAGCTCAAGCATTTCTGAATTGTGTTTCAGATCTAGAGTTGACTGGAGTAATTATGCCAGTTCCAGTTCTGGAACAGGGGATGGGGTTTTATTCAAATCTCTTCATTGTACCAAAGAAGGAGAATTCCTTCAGACCAGTTCTGTATCTAAAAATATTGAATCGTTATGTAAGGATACCAACATTCAAAATGGTAACTGTAAGGACTATCTTGCCTTTTGTTCAGCAAGGGCATTATATGTCCACAATAGATTTACAGGATGCATATCTGCATATTCCGATTCATCCAGATCATTATCAGTTCCTGAGATTCTCTTTTCTGGACAAGCATTACCAGTTTGTGGTTCTGCCGTTTGGCCTAGCTACAGCTCCAAGAATTTTTACAAAGGTTCTCGGTGCCCTTCTGTCTGTAATCAGAGAACAGGGTATTGTGGTATTTCCTTATTTGGACGATATCTTGGTACTTGCTCAGTCTTTACATTTAGCAGAATCTCATACGAATCGACTTGTGTTGTTTCTTCAAGATCATGGTTGGAGGATCAATTCACCAAAAAGTTCATTGATTCCTCAGACAAGGGTAACCTTTCTGGGTTTCCAGATAGATTCAGTGTCCATGACTCTGTCTTTAACAGACAAGAGACGTCTAAAATTGATTTCGGCTTGTCGAAACCTTCAGTCACAATCATTCCCTTCGGTAGCCTTATGCATGGAAATTCTAGGTCTTATGACTGCTGCATCGGACGCGATCCCCTTTGCTCGTTTTCACATGCGACCTCTTCAGCTCTGTATGCTGAATCAATGGTGCAAGGATTACACAAAGATATCTCAATTAATATCTTTAAAACCGATTGTACGACACTCTCTAACGTAGTGGACAGATCACCATCGTTTGATTCAGGGGGCTTCTTTTGTGCTTCCGACCTGGACTGTAATTTCAACAGATGCAAGTCTCACAGGTTGGGGAGCTGTGTGGGGATCTCTGACAGCACAAGGAGTTTGGGAATCTCAGGAGGTGAGATTACCGATCAATATTTTGGAACTCCGTGCAATTTTCAGAGCTCTTCAGTTTTGGCCTCTTCTGAAGAGAGAATCGTTCATTTGTTTTCAGACAGACAATGTCACTACTGTGGCATACATCAATCATCAAGGAGGGACTCACAGTCCTCTGGCTATGAAAGAAGTATCTCGAATTCTGGTTTGGGCGGAATCCAGCTCCTGTCTAATATCTGCGGTTCATATCCCAGGTATAGACAATTGGGAAGCGGATTATCTCAGTCGCCAAACGTTGCATCCGGGCGAATGGTCTCTTCACCCAGAGGTATTTCTTCAGATTGTTCAAATGTGGGAGCTTCCAGAAATAGATCTGATGGCGTCTCATCTAAACAAGAAACTTCCCAGGTATCTGTCCAGATCCCGGGATCCTCAGGCGGAAGCAGTGGATGCATTATCACTTCCTTGGAAGTATCATCCTGCTTATATCTTTCCGCCTCTAGTTCTTCTTCCAAGAGTAATCTCCAAGATTCTGAAGGAATGCTCGTTTGTTCTGCTGGTAGCTCCGGCATGGCCTCACAGGTTTTGGTATGCGGATCTTGTCCGGATGGCCTCTTGCCATCCGTGGACTCTTCCGCTACGACCAGACCTTCTGTCGCAAGGTCCTTTTTTCCATCAGGATCTCAAATCCTTAAATTTAAAGGTATGGAGATTGAACGCTTGATTCTTGGTCAAAGAGGTTTCTCTGACTCTGTGATTAATACTATGTTACAGGCTCGTAAATCTGTATCCAGAGAGATATATTATAGAGTCTGGAAGACTTATATTTCTTGGTGTCTTTCTCATCATTTTTCTTGGCATTCTTTTAGAATTCCGAGAATTTTACAGTTTCTTCAGGATGGTTTAGATAAAGGTTTATCCGCAAGTTCTTTGAAAGGACAAATCTCTGCTCTTTCTGTTCTTTTTCACAGAAAGATTGCTAATCTTCCTGATATTCATTGTTTTGTACAAGCTTTGGTTCGTATAAAACCTGTCATTAAGTCAATTTCTCCTCCTTGGAGTTTGAATTTGGTTCTGGGGGCTCTTCAAGCTCCTCCGTTTGAACCTATGCATTCATTGGACATTAAATTACTTTCTTGGAAAGTTTTGTTCCTTTTGGCAATCTCTTCTGCCAGAAGAGTTTCTGAATTATCTGCTCTTTCTTGTGAGTCTCCTTTTCTGATTTTTCATCAGGATAAGGCAGTGTTGCGAACTTCTTTTGAATTTTTACCTAAAGTTGTGAATTCTAACAACATTAGTAGAGAAATTGTGGTTCCTTCATTATGTCCTAATCCTAAGAATTCTAAGGAGAAATCATTGCATTCTTTGGATGTTGTTAGAGCTTTGAAATATTATGTTGAAGCTACTAAGTCTTTCCGAAAGACTTCTAGTTTATTTGTTATCTTTTCCGGTTCTAGAAAAGGCCAGAAAGCTTCTGCCATTTCTTTGGCATCTTGGTTGAAATCTTTAATTCATCTTGCCTATGTTGAGTCGGGTAAAACTCCGCCTCAAAGGATTACAGCTCATTCTACTAGGTCAGTTTCTACTTCCTGGGCGTTTAGGAATGAAGCTTCGATTGATCAGATTTGCGAAGCAGCAACTTGGTCCTCTTTGCATACTTTTACTAAATTCTACCATTTTGATGTATTTTCTTCTTCTGAAGCAGTTTTTGGTAGAAAAGTACTTCAGGCAGCGGTCTCAGTTTGAATCTTCTGCTTATGTTTTTCATTAAACTTTATTTTGGGTGTGGATTATTTTCAGCAGGAATTGGCTGTCTTTATTTTATCCCTCCCTCTCTAGTGACTCTTGCGTGGAAAGATCCACATCTTGGGTAATCATTATCCCATACGTCACTAGCTCATGGACTCTTGCTAATTACATGAAAGAAAACATAATTTATGTAAGAACTTACCTGATAAATTCATTTCTTTCATATTAGCAAGAGTCCATGAGGCCCGCCCTTTTTTTGGGGTGGTTATGATTTTTGTATAAAGCACAATTATTCCAATTCCTTATTTTATATGCTTTCGCACTTTTTTATCACCCCACTTCTTGGCTATTCGTTAAACTGAATTGTGGGTGTGGTGAGGGGTGTATTTATAGGCATTTTGAGGTTTGGGAAACTTTGCCCCTCCTGGTAGGAATGTATATCCCATACGTCACTAGCTCATGGACTCTTGCTAATATGAAAGAAATGAATTTATCAGGTAAGTTCTTACATAAATTATGTTTTCATGGTGTTCCTCTCATAAATTCTCTTGGCATTCTTTTAGAATTCCTAGAATTTTACAGTTTCTTCAGGATGGTTTGGATAAGGGTTTGTCTGCAAGTTCCTTGAAGGGACAAATCTCTGCTCTTTCTGTTTTATTTCACAGAAAGATTGCTAAGCTTCCTGATATTCACTGTTTTGTTCAGGCTTTGGTTTGTATCAAGCCTGTCATTAAATCAATCTCTCCTCCTTGGAGTCTTAATTTGGTTTTGAAGGCTTTACATGCTCCTCTATTTGAGTCTATGGCCCCAAGTTATCAAGATCTGTGGGATCTGATCCGACAGTGCGGATCAGGTCCGACAGACCTCACTGAATACGGCGAGCAATACACTCACCGTATTCAGCATTTCACCAGCAGCTCACAAGAGCTGCTGGTGCAACGCCACCCCCTGCAGACTCGCGGCCAATCGGCCATCAGCAGGGGGGTGTCAATCAACCCGATCGTACTCGATCGGGTTGATTTCCGGCGATGTCTGTCTGCCTGCTCAGAGCAGGCGGACAGGTTATGGCGCAGCGGTCTTTGTGACCGCTGCTTCATAACTGCTGTTTCTGGCGAGCCTGCAGGCTCGCCAGAAACAGGGGACATCAAGCTCCATTCGGAGCTTGATAAATATGCCCCTATGCATTCTTTGGACATTAAACTACTTTCTTGGAAAGTGTTCTTTCTTTTGGCCATCTCTTCTGCTAGAAGAGTTTCTGAATTATCTGCTCTCTGTTGTGAATCTCCTTTTCTGATTTTTCATCAGAATAAGGCAGTTTTGCGGACTTCATTTAAATTCTTACCTAAGGTTGTGAATTCTAACAACATTAATAGAGAAATTGTTGTCCCTTCCTTGTGTCCTAATCCTAAGAATTATTTGGAGAGATCTTTACATTCTTTGGATGTGGTGAGAACTCTGAAATATTATGTTGAAGCTACTAAAGATTTCAGGAAGACTTCTAGTCTATTTGTTTTCTTTTCTGGTCCTAGGAAAGGTCAGAAGGCTTCTGCCGTTTCCTTGGCATTGTGGTTAAAGCTTTTGATTCATCAAGCTTATTTGGAGTTGGGTCAAGCCCCGCCTCAGAGAATTACAGCTCATTCTACTAGATCAGTCTCCACTTTGTGGGCTTTTAGGAATGAAGCTTCAGTTGATCAGATTTGCAAAGCAGCAACTTGGTCTTCTTTGCATACATTTACTAAATTCTACCGTTTTAATGTATTTGCTTCTTTGAAAGCAGTTTTTGGTAGAAAAGTTCTTCAGGCAGCTGTTTCAGTTTGATTCTTCTGCTTATGTTTTAAGTTTTTTCCTTTCATTTATGAGAATAAACTTATATTTTATTTTTGGTTGTGGATTAATTTTCTTCAGCGAAAAATGGCTGTTTTTAGTTTATCCCTCCCTCTCTAGTGACTCTTGCGTGGAGTTCCACATCTTGGGAACACAATTCAAGTAATAATTTATATAAAAGAACACAATTCAAGGGCATAATGTTCCATTTGAAGAGTAGACTGCTCCAGGGGCGTAACGAGAGGTACCTCTGTATTTGTACGGAAAGGCTGTACAAGGGCATAACTTCTGGCGCAAACTAACCAAGAGGGATGGACAACTCACATTCACAGAGAAGCAGCTACTCTTGCTTCTATATAACTGCTGACTCAGCTTCTGCTGATTTCAAACAGCCAGAAACAGCGCTGTTGATATGGGGAGCCCATTGCAGCATTTGTTCTGGGGCCTAGTGAAGTCTAGTTATACCCCTGGATTGCTCTCATTTGCCATATTTAGAGCAATTACTTGTAGTTACTGGATCAATGGAAATGTGTAAAATTAAAATGAATAATAATAAATAAATGACCCTTACCAAAAAGAACTCCATGCCCACAGGCGCAGGGGTAGGTCTAGGAACTAAGGAGTGAGTTTAAAAACAAACAAAAAAACAATGGAAAAATGGACCTCTAAAGAGGATTTTAAGTGAAAAACCATGGACAAAAGGATAGTGGTAGTACTCACTGCCTCAAAAATCCACAATGTACTAAGTGGGGCAATCCAAAAGCTATAATATATGTGTGTGGAGGGGGTTTAACAAAGCCCAATCCTCCTATCAGCAAAGGCTTCAGTTAACTGTGTTCAGAAATATAATAAACAAATATATAACTGAACTAACTGCCTGAAAATGTTTAAGAAAATAAACCATTTCCAAAGTAATATTAGAAAACAATTAACTGTGAATTATTAAAACTTCTCCCAAGAAAAAAAATGGAAGGGGAGGAGAATGGTAGAAGTCACTGAGTCCCTCAAATAGGCATCCAAGCTACTGAACCTATGAGAGACAAATAGAAAGAAAAAAAATGGTGGTAAGGGCAAAAAAGTGGGAAAATGGTGGTAAACATCTCGTCAGTACTGTGAGGTCTCTGAGATCATTTTGAAATTCAAACTTTGGCTTGAGAGCTGTTTATCTTGGTATATGTGCTTCTAAATGTGAAGGAGAGACGCCTACATTATAATTTAATGCTGAAAATAGCTTTTGCCTGATTTCTTTCCATGCCGTTGAGCTGTTGATCATCAGGCCCTAGGTCTTTTCAGAAACAGGTAGGTTGTTGGGACCAGCTGGGCAGTGGTCTTCATTTAGGGGCCGAGATGATCAGTTTTGGGAGTCTTCACAAGGGTTGTGAATTGGAATTTGAAGGGATCACTAACAGCATCAACAAACAACTGACAACAGGATTCTCCAGGTACCATTTCCAAGGAATTTAGGGAATGCCAAATATCAATTACGTTGTTGTCAAACTGTGGGTGTGGCCGGGGACCACTAACAGAAGGTAGTCATTGAATGTATATATTCAGTGTTTTGTCATTTCACATGTTCATTTGAGGGTTTTGAGTGTGTTTCTTATTGTTTATTAAATATGGTGTGCTGATTTACTATACGTAGAAGGCTTCTGTGCTCCTGTCTGTTTTCATTTTGTTGTAGTGAAGTTATTCAGCAGAAGTACAGAGACAGAGAGTTTAAATTATTGTAAACGTCTCTGTTACAGAAGGGCATATAATTTTTAAGTTCATACAATGAGGAGCACAAATAATATATGAATGAGAGTTTGGGGAAATATAAGACTATAACTAACATTTTGGGGCATATTTATCAAGCTCCGTATGGAGCTTGAAGCCCCGTGTTTCTGGCGAGTCTCCAGGCTCGCCAGAAACACAAGTTATGAAGCAGTGGTCTAAAGACTGCTGCTCCATAACCTGTCTGTCTGCTCTGAGGCGGCGTACAGACATCGCCGAAAATCAACCCGATCCAATACGATCGGGTTGATTGACACCCCCTGCTGGCGGCCGATTGGCCACGAATCTGCAGGGGGCGGCATTGCGCCAGCAGTTCACAAGAACTGCTGGTGCAATGATAAATACCGACAGCGCATGCTGTCGTTATTTATCGATGTGCGGCGAGCATGATCCGCAATATCGGATCATGTCTGCTCGCACATTAATAAATAGGCCCCTTTGTCTTTTTCCAACTGAAGTGACACTGCTTATTGTATTGAAGATTTTTAAGGAGATTCATTACCCTCTATGTTTTTTTTGTGTGGGGTGGACTACCCTAGTCTTCATATCAACATATTTGAATGCTGCTCTTTCATATGTATGTGTTTATATAAGGTTCCTAACAAACTCAATTTATGACATGCAATTACCCTTTTCTATCATTTACCCTTTATTTTTAAATAATATTTTTAAAACACTGACTCACTTAATTGCTGTTACCATGAACAAATATTCAGATGGTCATGTTTTATTTCTGAACATTTTAAAGGTTAAACCCCTTAACGAAAGATGCCATACGGAATTGGGTGATTTGGATTGGGTGACCATCATTAAGTTTACTGTTCAAGCATAGCAAATTTTACCATTAAACCAAAATTCCATCCTTGTAGTATTTGGCCTATATTTGCTATAAAATACTTGGAATCCTAGAAATATTCATAAAATCAGGACAACATAAATAATCCATTTAGAGATATTCTAGTTACACTGATTTTGTAGAAATGGTTATACAGAAAACTTTAAAATAGTTTTGTTTGTTAATTTTTACATATTTTTCATTATTAAATCCCTATTTATTTTATTTACCCATATAGGATATCAAAAGAAAGCCTTGTTAGTCTGTTAAAAATCAGTGTATAATATGTATGGGTGCACTTAACAAGAAAGTATATAATTTTTGGTGAAACCAATATTGAGCAAAAATGCAAAATTAGCCTTTGTCATTTAAAGACAGAAACTAGGAAAAAACATTTTTCTTAAGGGGGTTAAAAATGCAATTTTAATAAATATTTCTTAAAATGTGAACAATGCATACACAAGTACTACCGACTATTTATTTTGAGGTAAAAGACCTTGAATAAGATATATATATATATATATATATATATATATATATATATATATATATATATATATATATATATATATATATATATATATATATATATAGATACAGTTGATTAGTTTGTAGCAATATATCAAGCAGTGCGAAAAGAAGATAATTCCAATATCTTGAACTGTAATATGCTACTGTAATATGCTAAATTCTATCAGCATTCAGACAAACTAGAGTAGGGATGGCCAACTGGAGGCCCAAGGAGATCAGGTCTCCCTCTTTTTGTGACCACTGGAAAAAGGAGAAATAAAAATGTGTGCTTTGGAGTGGTCAAACTCAAAAGAGCCACCTGGAAAGGAGAACATCAAATAGAGGTTACTCTGTAACTTGACCTATATCTAGGGTTCCCACCTTGGCCATGTTAACATGGACCATTCTGAGTTACACATGCTGCAGGGTGTGCAGGGAGGAACATGTATTATGATTCTGGATAACACTAATCATATCCCTTCCTGCACACCCTGAAGCATGTGTAATTTATAACTGTCCAGACTCCAGGTTAACATGGCCAAGGTGGCAACCATGCCCGCCCTTTGGGTGGGGTGAGTGGGGCACTAGCCCCAGGCCCTACACTTTGGGGGGTCCCTGCACAAAGATGCTGGATGCTGCAGGGTCGTGCTAAGGGTGCTGCAGGTGAGCTGAACCCAGGCACGCAGTGAGTGACCGGCAAGGCGTCAGGCCTAGCACTGGCTATTACTCCTTGGCTTGCAATTGCACATCTGCCCTATCCTATCTCTAAAAGCCTGCGTACAGTACGGTGAGCAATACAGCACAGGCTTTTACAGAGAAGATAAGGCAAGTGTGCTGTTCAAAGGGACCGTCGACACAAAAAATGTTGTTGTTTAAAAAAAGATAGATAATCCCTTCATTACCCATTCCCCAGTTTTGCATAACTAACACAGTTATAACAATACACGTTTTACCTCTGTTATAACCTTATATCTAAGCCTCTGCAAACTGCCCCCTTATTTCAGTTCTTTTGACATACTTGCATTTTAGCCAATCAGTGCTGACTCAATTTTATCTATATGACACACATGAACTAACACCCTCTAGTGGTGAAAAACTGTCAAAATGCATTTAGATAAGAGGCGAACTTCAAGGGCTATGAAATTAGCATATGAGCCTACCTAGGTTTAGCTTTCAACTAAGAATACCAAGAGAACAACGCAAAATTGGTGATAAAAGTAAATTGGAAAGCTGTTTAAAATGACATGCCCTATTTGAATCATGAAAGTTTATTTTGGACTTGACTGTCCCTTTAAGATCGTTCTTCCCTAACTCAGTGCAGTAGGCAGTGCTCCTTTACACTATCGCTTTATTTGGAGCTGCCAACATTTTTGCAGATCCCACATGTAATTGGCTGTAAGGCCCAGTGGACCGTTCTTGGTAAAAAAAAAAAAAACTTGCCTGGGGATGTGCCTACATGGAGAGGCTGGAGGAAGAGACCTTGTGCCAGTATGCTGCCTCCTCTTGTCAGTTCTGGTTGGTTTGCAAATGCAGTGATTATTTTAGGTCTTAGTAACTAACAGACTGGATGCGTCTGCTTAGATCAGCTTGTGATGTCTAATCATAAACTCAGCGCTAATGAATGTTAGCTACTAATAGCTAGCTTCCTCTGCATTAACTAACCTAGCGAGTAACTAGTAAATGGACACTTAAAAAGTCTCTTTACTTGCATGATTATAATTATGTTGTTGCATGTGAAGGGCAGTGATTGTTTCAAAGTATATTGTATATGCAATATAAAACTGCAGTATGTTAGTATTTGCACATATAACTACTTTTATCTCATAATTATTGCTTGTAGATTAAAAGTGTCAGGCATTTTTTGCCAACTTTGAGTAGTGGTGGTTCTACACGGGACAAGACCCCCCCCCCCTCCATTTCTTTAGGTTGCATGTCTTCTGAGCTTACTGGGCTGATGGAGAAGGTGAAAAGTGCCCCTCTTGCTACTTTCTCTGTCAGCTTACCCACATATCCAGAAAACCTAATCATAATACATTTTCACAACAATGAATTGATGTTCTTTAAAAACAAAACAAAAAACCTATCAATTTCATAATTTTGGACATGTAAATGAGAAATTTAAACAAACTTTGACTTAAAGGGAAAGAAAAGGTAAAAAACTGAAATGTGCATGGGCCGATTTTATTTTTAAATAGAATCATTTTTATAAAATATGTAAATTAGCAAAATTCTTCTAGTAACAGTTATTTGTTTTTTTCAGTAGCTTCAGTAAATATGCTTTGCGGGCCCATGCACTAGTATTCAAACACCATGGGGCCGAATTATCAAGGGCCGAATGGCCCTGAATACCCCTATTTCTGTGCGAGCCTTTAAGACCACTGCTCCTTAACTTGTCCGCCGCTTCTGAGGTGGTGGACAACAATCAGCCTGATCGAATACGATCGGGTCAATTGGCCGCAAATCTGCAGGGGGCGGAATTGCACAAATAGTTCACCAGAACTGCTTGTGCAATGTTAAAGGGACAGTCTACACCAGAATTGTTATTGTTTTAAAAGATAGATAATCCCTTTATTACCCATTTCCCAGTTTTGCATAACCAACACAGTTATAATAATATACTTTTAACCTCTGTGATTATCTTGTATCTAAGCCTCTGCAAACTGCCCCTTTTTCAGTTCTTTTGAGACTTGCAGTCTAGCCAATCAGTGCCTGCTCCCAGATAACTTCACGTGCACAAGCACAGTGTTATCTATATGAAATACGTGAACTAACACCCTCTAGTGGTGAAAAACTGTTAAAATGCAATCTGAAAGAGGTGGGCTTCAAGGTCTAAGAAATTAGCATATGAACCTCCTAGGTTAAGCTTTCAACTAAGAATACCAAGAGAACAAGGCAAAATTGGTGATAAAAGTAAATGGGAAAATTGTTTAAAATTACATGCTCTATCTGAATCATGAAAGTTTATTTTGGCCTAGACTGTCCCTTTAAATGCCGACAGCTTATGCTGACGGCATTCAGCGATGTCGGGTGGACAGCGAATCATGTCCGCCCGCCATTTGATCATTCGGCCTGCCATAGCTACTCAGAGAGTCAACAGCGGCTTGTATGACACAAATTAAATCTTCACAGGCACATCACCAGCTATCTGAGCTTGAATACTGGTGCACAGGCTCTCACAGCATATTTGTGTATGCTGCTGAATAACAGTAATAACTTTTACTAGGAGTTTTTTTGCTAATGAAAGATTATTGAAGAAATGTTTCTATTTTAAATTGAAATGCTCCCGTGCACATTTTAATTTTGACCTTTCTATCGCTTTTAGCAAGCATAGAATATACTTTTAACTGGCTGGAAAAAAGGAACAGATAAGTAATCATCTATATGAATCCATACTAAAATACAAAAACTACACCTATATGAAGATTTGCTGTGCCCTCTCCACCTGCTAGCATATGGCCTGTAGCAGGTCCGCTCTTTGGCTCAGATGTTTGTGTGTAAGTTTCTGACCAAGGACACCTCCACTAGGAGTGTAATTGCCTGAGTCAGCAATTCCTCAACCAGGCGTTACAGCCAATCACAAAGTATCCCATGTGGGATCTGCAAAAATGTGAGTCACCAGAGACAAATTGATTGGTTCGATTTTGAAGCTATGGGACGATGACTGTACAGAGCAGATTATGGGGACGGATATTAGAGTTGAAGTGGAGGAAGAGCACCAAGGCCAAGATTTCAGAGTGGGGGAAGGTAAGAACCAATATTCCCTCTAAGATGTGCGCTAGTGTCCCATAACTGTTATTATGAGCAATTGTCCACATCGCTCCTACTGACCTCTCTTTTGTAGTGACCTCTAAAAGCAGTTGTACAACTACCACTACAGTATCTATCCTACAACATATAGGCATATAAATCTCACTGACCTAGATTTGGAGTTTGGCGTTAGCCGTGAAAACCAGCGTTAGAGGCTCCTAACGCTGGTTTTAGGCTACCGCCGGTATTTGGAGTCACTCAAAATAGGGTCTAACGCTCACTTTTCAGCCGCGACTTTTCCATACCGCAGATCCCCTTACGTCAATTGCGTGTCCTATCTTTTCAATGGGATCTTTCTAACTCCGGTATTTAGAGACGTGTCTGAAGTGAGCGTTAGACATCTAACGACAAAACTCCAGCCGCTAACGCCAGTTTATAAAGCTCTTAACTACTGTGCTCTAAAGTACACTAACACCCATAAACTACCTATGTACCCCTAAACCGAGGTCCCCCCACATCGCCGCCACTCGATTAAATTTTTTAACCCCTAATCTGCCGACCGCCACCTACGTTATCCTTATGTACCCCTAATCTGCTGCCCCTAACACCGCCGACCCTTGTATTATATTTATTAACCCCTAACCTGCCCCCCACAATGTCGCCTCCACCTACCTACACTTATTAACCCCTAATCTGCCGACCGCAAAGCGCCGCCACCTACGTTATCCTTAGGTACCCCTAATCTGCTGCCCCTAACACCGCCGACCCCTATATTATATTTATTAACCCCTAATCTGCCCCCCTCAACGTCGCCTACACTTATTAACCCCTAATCTGCCGACCGGACCTGAGCGCTACTATAATAAAGTTATTAACCCCTAATCCGCCTCACTAACCCTATAATAAATAGTATTAACCCCTAATCTGCCCTCCCTAACATCGCCGACACCTAACTTCAATTATTAACCCCTAATCTGCCGACCGGAGCTCACCGCTATTCTAATAAATGTATTAACCCCTAAAGCTAAGTCTAACCCTAACACTAACACCCCCCTAAGTTAAATATAATTTAAATCTAACGAAATTAATTAACTCTTATTAAATAAATTATTCCTATTTAAAGCTAAATACTTACCTGTAAAATAAATCCTAATATAGCTACAATATAAATTATAATTATATTATAGCTATTTTAGGATTTATATTTATTTTACAGGTAACTTTGTATTTATTTTAACCAGGTACAATAGCTATTAAATAGTTAAGAACTATTTAATAGCTAAAATAGTTAAAATAATTACAAATTTACCTGTAAAAGAAATCCTAACCTAAGTTACAATTAAACCTAACACTAGACTATCAATAAATTAATTAAATAAACTACCTACAATTACCTACAATTAACCTAACACTACACTATCAATAAATTAATTAAATACAATTGCTACAAATAAATACAATTAAATAAACTAGCTAAAGTACAAAAAATAAAAACATATTTACAAACATAAGAAAAATATTACAACAATTTTAAACTAATTACACCTACTCTAAGCCCCCTAATAAAATAACAAAGCCCCCCAAAATAAAAAAATGCCCTACCCTATTCTAAATTACTAAAGTTCAAAGCTCTTTTACCTTACCAGCCCTGAACAGGGCCCTTTGCGGGGCATGCCCCAAGAAATACAGCTCTTTTGCCTGTAAAAAAAAACATACAATACCCAAGCCCCCCCAACATTACAACTCACCACCCACATACCCCTAATCTAACCCAAACTCCCCTTAAATAAACCTAACACTAAGCCCCTGAAGATCATCCTACCTTGTCTTCACCTCACCGGGTATCACACCGATCCGTCCAGAAGAGCTCCTCCGATGTCCTGATCCAAGCCCAAGCGGGGGGCTGAAGAGGTCCATGATCCGGCTGAAGTCTTCATCCAAGCGAGGCAGAAGAGGTCTTCCATCCGATTGAAGTCTTCATCCAAGCGGCATCCATCCGGAGCGAAGCGGCAGCATCCTGAAGACCTCCACCGCGGAACATCCATCCTGGCCGACGACTCAACGACGAATGACGGTTCCTTTAAATGACGTCATCCAAGATGGCGTCCCTCGAATTCCGATTGGCTGATAGGATTCTATCAGCCAATCAGAATTAAGGTAGGAATATTCTGATTGGCTGATGGAATCAGCCAATCAGAATCAAGTTCAATCCGATTGGCTGATACGATCAGCCAATCAGATTGAGCTTGCATTCTATTGGCTGTTCCGATCAGCCAATAGAATGCAAGCTCAATCTGATTGGCTGATTGGATCAGCCAATCGGATTGAACTTGATTCTGATTGGCTGATTCCATCAGCCAATCAGAATATTCCTACCTTAATTCCGATTGGCTGATAGAATCCTAATTTAGCTATTGTAACTGGTTAAAATAAATACAAAGTTACCTGTAAAATAAATATAAATCCTAAAATAGCTATAATATAATTATAATTTATATTGTAGCTATATTATGATTTATTTTACAGGTAAGTATTTAGCTTTAAATAGGAATAATTTATTTAATAAGAGTTAATTAATTTTGTTAGATTTAAATTATATTTAACTTAGGGGGGTGTTAGTGTTAGGGTTAGACTTAGCTTTAGGGGTTAATACATTTATTAGAATAGCGGTGAGCTCCAGTCGGCAGATTAGGGGTTAATGTTTGAAGTTAGGTGTCGGCGATGTTAGGGAGGGCAGATTAGGGGTTAATACTATTTATGATAGGGTTAGTGAGGCGGATTAGGGGTTAATAACTTTATTATAGTAGCGCTCAGGTCCGGTCGGCAGATTAGGGGTTAATAAGTGTAGGCAGGTGGAGGCGACGTTGTGGGGGGCAGATTAGGGGTTAATAAATATAATATAGGGGTCGGCGATGTTAGGGCAGCAGATTAGGGGTACATAGGGATAATGTAAGTAGCGGCGGTTTACGGAGCGGCAGATTAGGGGTTAATAATAATATGCAGGGGTCAGCGATAGCGGGGACGGCAGATTAGGGGTTAATAAGTGTAAGGTTAGGGGTGTTTAGACTCGGGGTACATGTTAGAGTGTTAAGTGCAGACGTAGGATGGGTTACCGCATAGCAAACAATGGGGATGCGTTAGGAGCTGAACGCGGCTTTTTTGCAGGTGTTAGGTTTTTTTTCAGCTCAAACAGCCCCATTGTTTCCTATGGGGGAATCGTGCAAGAGCACGTTTTTGAGGCTGGCCGCGTCCGTAAGCAACTCTGGTATCGAGAGTTGAAGCTGCGTTAAAAATGCTCTACGCTCCTTTTTTGGAGCCTAACGCAGCCTTTATGTGGTCTCTCAATACCAGAGTTATTTTTATGGTGCGGCCAGAAAAAAGCCGGCGTTAGTTTTTCGGGTCGTTACCGACAAAACTCCAAATCTAGCCGACTGTGTTCTACTTTAAGTGAAAAAAAACTTTGGGTTGTAACTGGGGTGTGCCATACACTGGGTGAGACATACAGGGGTTATGGGGTGGGGGAAAAGGAATCTGTGCTGGGAGGCCCCACAAATTTGTCTCGCCCAGGGCCCGAAAATGCTAAGGGTGGCCCTGGTGGCAACCCTACCTATATTCCCTATGCCTCTGGAATTTTTTAGGTAGTATATTTTTTGGGGGTGTTTTAAAGTAATAATTTATATGCAGCCCTTAAAGGGATAGGAAACCCATTTTTTTTTTCTTTCATGATTCAGATAGAGTATGCAATTTTAAGCAACTTTCTAATTTACTCCTATTAAATATATTTCTTTGTTCTCTTGGCATGCTTTGTTAAATGAGCAGCAATGCACTACTGGTTGCTGAATGAACACGTGTAAGCCAATGATAATTTGTATATATATGCATCCACCTATCCGCAGCTAGAACCTAGGTTCTTTGCTGCGCCTGAGCTTTCATAGATAAACCTTTCAGCAAAGAATAACAAGAGAAGCAAGCAAATTAAATAATAGAAGTAAATTGAAAAGTTGTTTAAAATTGTATTCTCTATCAGAATCATACAATTTTTTTTTTTAGGTTTCATGTCCCTTTAAAGGGACATTGTACACTAGATTTTCCTTTGCATAAATGTTTCGTAAATTATCCATTTATATAGCCCATCTGGGAGTGTTTATGTAACTCTGTATAGTTTTGGGGGGGGGGGGGGAGTGTCTGCTCTTCCTGCTTTCTATGCCCCTTTCAGCAGGTGTCCCAGCCTAACCTCATCAACAGTGCTAACTGGGAGCTTCTATGTTTATATACTGGATGTTTAGATCAGTATCTGTGCATATTCTTCTTTATAGTAGTGTCTATTACATGCAGTTATAAGGAAATTGGTGTTTACTGTCTCTTTAAGGTTTTTAAAAAATTGACCTGCGGCCCCCATGTGTTAGAAAGGTGGCCATTACTGGACTAGAGGATACAAGCTTGAAAAAGGGGCAGGAGCCCCGAAACGTTGCTCTTTTCTCAATAAAAGTTATCCTTATTCAGAGTGTTACCTTTTTTTGTTATTTGTGACCTAGAGGATGCAAGAAGTTATAATCTTCCAAAGCTCTTACTTTTTCCTTTCAAACTTCAGTCAGTAATTAAGTTTTAATCCAAAAAGTATGAGCTATTACAGAATGTAAGCATATAATCACAAAGCATGTATTGGGCTGTAGATCACCTGCAATTAAATGAATAAGTAGTCATAATTATTTTTACCTTCCAGGATATTGACAAACTATCCGCAGGCAGACTTTTTTTTACCATAATCCCCATGTTGTTAAGGTAAACACAAATGATTTGTTACCATAAATGAAACCCCCTTAGGTACCTATCGGATGATTCCAGTGTTCACTAATCGGTCTATCATTTAACTTTTTTAAATAGTTTTAAGACGTAAAATGGGAAGATATTTTCTATCTGTACTTTTAACCAGATTTATTTCTTAGGATTGCCTTATGCGTATACAGGCAATCTTGAACTCCCTTACAGTATTTGTTTTTACATCATCTATTGTAAATCTATTCCATGAATCAACTACTCTTTCTGTAAAGATGTGCTCATGACAATTACATCTTAACTGACTTTTACCTAAATCTATGACCCTTTCTTCCTTATGTTTACATAGAAAAGCTATGTAAACATAAGAAACAGAAAACATTACACTCCCAGTGGGGGTGAGAGAGATAAGTAATAAAATGTTAGTTTAATTTTTTTTTCTTCAGTTTCGGCTTTGTTATACAGAGAGAAGATAAGTTAGCATTTTCATTTATAGAAAGTGAAATATGGTGGATTTCTCTACAAGCTCCGCCCATTTGTAATAGGTTGTGGTTTCAGAGAACAAAACACGCTATTTCATATACACATTTAAATACAAATATGCAACATATTTTTTTATACTCTTCTGCTGGTATAACAAGTCATTAAAAACACATTAAGGGGAGTGCACTTTTCCTTTAAGGGTTCATTTTCGAAAGATGAATATATTTTCCAATTCATTGATCAGTTATTAGCACACACATCATAGCATGTATAAGAATGGATAATATATTCCTGTATTGAGAAAAAAATGCTTTATTTTCAACATGCAGCCAATAAAGCAGTGCGAGTTCTTATCAGCCAATGAGCAATCAGTCCCTATGGTTCACATACAGAGAGAGAGAACTTTTGACAAGTTAATACACAGTTACATTTTTTTTTATAAATCAGTGAATTTAATATTGATGTTTATTGTAAATTGATAGAGTAAGATTATTTCACCTTCCCCCTGCTTTTGTCACTTCTTTCTGTGGCAGTACTTGAAGTTGCTATGGTGCGTGCTGTAACCAAAACAATACAGACAACCAGAGCAGTGACAGTACAGAGTTGCAGGTAGCATGGAGTATCCTACAGTCAGAGAGGATGTGCCCCGCAGGACAACAGCAACAGACTTCCCTGCCCCACTCAGCAGGTGAGGAACTAGGGAATCATTAGTGGGGAATACTTATATGCTATTTATACTTCTAAGGAAAACATTTGCTGAAAATATTACTATGATATTAAAGAGACACTCAAATATTTTTTTAAATATGCATCAGAAATGAATTGCTGCATAGTAAACAATGTGTATACAAAACAACTATTTGAAAAAAGCATTTAAAATTGTCATTTTTCTTAGCCAAAGTTGCATTGTTTTTTTATGCCATTGGTATACCCTTAAAAAGTTTCATAAAGGGACATTTAAGTCAAAATAAACTATGATTAAGAAAGAACATACAGTTTTAAGACACTTTGCAATTTACTTCCATTATCAAATTCTTTTTATGTTTACACTTTCTGGGGAACAAGATCCTACTGAGCATGTGCACAAGCTCACAGGCTATATACGTATATTAGTCTGTGATTGGCTGATGTCTGTCACATGATATACAGGGGGCCGGAAAATGGGAGAAAAATAAATTTGTCAGAAAAAAAATCTAATGCTTATTTGAGTAGGTGTTAAACCAATGTCTTTTTGTTATGCACTTGTTAGTTATGCAATTCTACTGCATTGAGTGGTCCTTTAGATATTTATATCTTGGTTGATTTAGTCAATTAGGAACAGATATAAACTAGCTTCTGAATTGATCAAGCAGTCACTGGGCAGCATGTCTGAGGAGTAGTATAAAAATTAAGTTGTAGGTGCTTAATTGCCATTGTTTGGCACCAAGCATAGTAGTAGGATTGGGAGGGGGTCCAAAGTTATTAAGCAGCCTCTATGTCCAGGTCAACTCTTTACAGAGTCTACTCCCAAAACCACCTGCACCATTGTTAGTGCCACCATTAGTTCCACTACTGCCATTTCTGCCTCTGTCCTGATTCCTCAATATATTTGACGGGCGGATTTTCGGACTCCTGCAGGACAAACACTGCAGGAGTAGCAGATGGATCTCAAGTAGTCAGGGAGAAGAAGGAATTAATGAACAGGTTTCCACAGCCTCTGGTAGGGGTGTTGAGGATATTATTCTGACTCCCAGCATGCCTGCTATAGCCTTTTCTCCTTTACTCTGGATCAGGAGGAACTTAGTTACACTCAAGTTCATATCCAGTTTTAGTCCAGCAGTCTCTACCTGCATTCCTTATCTCTCCATGGCCACCATCATCTCCAGTAGAGAAGCCAGTTACTACAAGAGCGTCACTACTCATATTGCCACTTCCACTACTAGTGCAATCACTGTCAGTACTAGCAGTTCCTCCTTTTCCTGTGAGGGCAGAGACACATAATGCTGGCCCATCTAAAACTTCCAAGAAGACCACTTCAGCGTTAGAAGGGCAGGCAGAGGCATCACTCAAAGGTGTGGGACCACTTTGTCAGTATTGTAGATAGACACTTTGCTAAGTACAAATAAATTGTGGGAAAGTATTGAGTCATTCCCCCAGCTCAGGGATGAAAAAACATCTACACACATACCACAAAGCTGTGTGTTTTCGAGGGACGAAAGGGGGGCCAGCAGCAGCACAACAATTTCTTTAGCACAACCTTTCTCTCCCTATGGCACACTGGTGGAAGCCCATGGTGTCTGATGAGGGTGTGGCTAGTACTACTGCTAGTGGTGGTCCAGCTTTGGGTATCGGTATATCAGCAGAGGTACCAATAATTCCTTCTCCATGCTAAGGTATTGGATGAGCAGCATAACACAAGGCACCAAGGTGGAAATGGGCTTTGTAGTCACTGATGGAGCAGCCAATATGTTAAAGTATTTCCATGTGGATGACTTTGTAGGTGTGTACTATTCAGCTCACATCCTCCACTTGGTGGTAAAGGCTTCTACCCCAGAAAGTAATTCTAATGTAAAAGTTGTACTTGACCAGTGTAGAAGGATCGCAGGCCACTTCTACTGTAGTTTTAAAGCTTTGTGCAGGGCTGCCTTAGCACTGTCTTAAGCAAAACATCACTACTAGGTGGAACTTGACTTTGGAGATGGTGGAACATATTTTGTAGCAGCAGAGGAGTATCCGTGCAATTTATTAGGATTGGCAGACCATTAGGCAAATATGAGTGGACCATGATTGGTCAGTTAGTGACAGTCCTTGAGCCTTTGAGGGATGTTACTGATAGCTTGTCTGGGTCAAGTCATACCTTGAGCAAGATGGATGTCCTCCTTGAAAATTGTGAAATGGTTCCTGGGGTTATACTATATTAGTTATGTAGCAGCACATGACAGGAGGCAAAAGGAACAGCTGAAATGTTGCATGTGGGAGCATCTGGAGAAATCCTCTGAGCTCATGCTGATGACCTTGTGTGATCCCAGAATTAGGGAAAATGCCTCCCTGAAATAATAGCCTTGCAAATTGGATGGTAAAACGTATTCACAGTGTGCGTGTGGTCCAAGAAAAGGAGGGCATGCTAGTTTAGCAAGAAGTGCAGCAGCAGGAGACAGATATGTTTGCATCTCCTACCGACACCAATAACACAAAATTGCTGTGTTTTTGTTAGAGGCAGTAGACTGTTTGGTTGGACTGCTGCCAGCTGCTGTACTCCTGGACTTCTTTGGTACCAGTGCTGATGACGTTCCTGTTTCTGCCATTCCTGGAGGTGTAGTGTTGTGGTTTATTTATACTATAATCTAGAGGCCTACTTCAGTACTGCTGCTCCTGCCGTTCCTGCTCTGTGGTGGTTAGTCAATGCCATAGCTTTAGGTAACTATTAGCCACTATATCTAAAGGGAGTTTTGGCACATCTCTCTTTATTTGTCCTCCTTGGAGGTAAATTGTTGTGGTTTGTTTGCATCATAATCACTACTTCGATACTGCTGCTGCCTCCTGCTCCTACCCTTCATGCTCTGTGGTGTGGTGGTCATCAGTCAATGCCCGGACCCGGAGTGCCATAGCCAGCAGTGGATCAGACTGCACAAAGACAAGCAACAAGAAAAAGGCACGCAGTACACCTGTGTGCAAAAGTATTAAAAACAATGAAAAACTTTATTTCAAATAGATATAAAAAATGTACAGATATGGCTAGTTAATTAAAGTAATCACAGTCTACTGTGATTATTTTGGTAACCTAGCCATGTGTGTAATTTTTTTAACTATTTGTAATAAAGTTTTTCATTGTTTTTAATACTTTTGCACACTGGTGTAGTGTGTGCCTTTCCCTTCTTCCCGGTTTAATGGCCCTTTGCTATTAGTTGAAACTATACTGCCCCTTACCTGCTTGCCACCCAAAGCAGCAGATTCCTGGAGCCATCTGTGCGCCACTGAAAAATAGTTGTTCACTGCTATAGATGTACTCCCAGCCCACCCCTGACAGCTGCTATACCAGCCCCAGCTCACCAGGAAATCTCACTGTTTCCCAGTAGGCCAGTCCGGCCCTAGGAGGGTGGTGGAAAAAAGGCAGTAAATGTGATTATTAAATGCTTTTAATTTAACTTTATTCTTTGAATTGTCTGTAATATAAACATTCTTCTAATTTTTATATGTTCCATTAGCATTGAAAGATTCATTTAAAGTTTTAATATTTCACATCCCATAATTTAAGTATTTGTTAAAATGAGTTTTCTAATTATTTCCCATTGGAAATAACTGTGAATGAATTTTGTTCAGAATTAATTTATTTAACAATATTCTGACAAACCGAACGGTATCATGAATGATGTTCTGCCAAAATGAACCCCGGGAAAAATCTGAAACAGATCTTTCTGACAAAACAATTTTTTTGTCTGTGCAAAAGCCTGCTATGTATCATTAAACCATTTATAGTGATTTTTTTATGTAATGTGTGTGTGTATATATATATATATATATATATATATCTAATCATCACACTGTTGCAAACTGTGTAGTTGAGCCACAGAAAATATCAACTATAACCTTGTGCCAAAGGAAACTACAATGTAACAAACTTGTTTAATAAAGTAATTCATTCAGGCTTCTCTGCCCTAGTATATTGTTGCCTTTGGCAGGTATCACTCCAGGACTTGAAATTATTACAGGGTACTCAGCTGTTGACACTCATGTAACACTATTAAAAATAGTAACATGCAGTGTAATGGTATAATTTTTCTGCTGGATTGTATTTTATTACACTTGGTAACACTTTATAACCTTAAGTCGGTATTATATGCTCTCACAAGCACCCCAATCCTCCAGTATAATATAATGTATCCAAGGTAAGATATAATGAGGATAACAATATGCGGTGCCAAGCTCACCTCCGTGTATAAAGTAACAAAACCAGGTTACTCACTGTTCTCTGGCCCCAGTACGCAGGATGGTGGATAATCTGTAACATTCCTCCTCACCGGACAGCGTTAGTACAGCTCAAGACCCGTGACCTTATCAGCCTCCACGGCTTTCTCCAATGCCGTAATTTACTCGTTCACTCCAACAGATGAGAAAAATAAGTAGTCTGAAGACAGAGCTGTTAAATTGTTGCAATGTATTTATTCAAACAACAACACATCTACAGGTGAACACCACTCTACACACATCTCAGCTACATCCTACGCGTTTCTTGCCGCTAAACGGCA
The DNA here is from genome assembly GCF_027579735.1 of Bombina bombina. Classification (NCBI taxonomy): domain Eukaryota; kingdom Metazoa; phylum Chordata; class Amphibia; order Anura; family Bombinatoridae; genus Bombina; species Bombina bombina. The sequence continues at coordinate 828,932,368 of NC_069500.1, forward strand.
TTTCGTCAGGGATATTGTCAGCTGTTACGCTACTCCCTTTTATTAGGCTCACCGCTCACATACATTTTTAAAGGTAAAGTATCACTTATACAGCCCTTTGTTCAAAGGAGTAAAAATAAACAATTACAAAATAAAATAACAAATACAATGTTACAGTTTGAGTGTATTAAGGAAACATCATTACCCACAATTGTAATTTTAATATACATTATAGTTTAGTACTTTGAGGGCATTAACAAATTTTGTCAACTTTCATTCTTCGAATGCCTTCCAAGGGAAAATCATATATTCAAAATCCATCATAGGCAGTTAGATGATAACTGTACAAGTGATATTATTTAGAATATATTAATTAAAATATGGATAAGGATAGTAATATGGTCAAAGATAGAATTGAAGAGGATCCTTTCTATGTTATTTTACACATAAACAAACATTCTACCAAAATGGTATAAAAAATAAATAAATAGAAGGCTACATTTTTATATATATTCAAATAAATCTATTTTACATATGTATATATATAACAAATTCACCTATAAACCATTTCTTGTTTACATCAGGATAGATAACACTATACTAGATAGCATCATATTAGTTTCCTATATATAACTTAACATCCGAGTTCTCATTTATACCATATGGACTTCCTGTCTTCAATGTATATATCCAATACACCTCGCTTCTATTAAGTGCTTGCACTCTATTACCACCTATATTTTGTTTTGGTATATGATCAATACCCTGAAAGGAAAATAGCATGTTGATATAATCTAATTCCTGTTTATCAAAATTGTCACTCCTTCTATGCAAAGCAAAATGTTTAGACACTGGTGTTCTTGGTATGTCACTTTCCAGGGATAAGAGATGTTCTCTCACCCTATCTTTGAGCATACGAGTTGTTCTACCTGTGTATTTGCTACAACACAATATACAAGTAATGAGATACACTACATATCTACAATTACAGTTTATGTGGTGGCTCACCCTGTATTCACTCCCAGTAACTGTGGAGAAAAAAGTATTACTCCTCTTGATGTAACCACATGATTTACATGGTGTACCACCACATCTATAATTCCCATTCTTCTTTCTCAACCACATTCTATTATCTCCCATCTGTTTAGTTGAAACGTTCCTCTTCAAATTATTCTCTAATGTTTCTGATCTTCTAGATACACATCTTATCCCCTTATCTATAATTGCCTTTAATTTAGGATCATTTTTCAGCAATGGACTGAACCTTTGAACAATTTTACAAATATCCATATATTGCCTACTATATTTAGTTGAAAAGGTCAGATTGTCCACTTCTCCCATTGTGTTTCCTTTTTTGTATCTATCCGGCAGAAGAATTTTTCTATCCATGACACTAACCTCTGCCATAGTCCTTCCTCTTATATCCCCTATCACTTAGTCTTTCCATTAGATTATTAGCCTGGGCCAAATATCTTTCATTACTACTACAATTACGCCTTAAGCGCATAAATTGTGTTACCTGATGTTTTCTTTTTGAATGTTTTGATATCAATAAATCCTTCAGCAATATCCCCTTCTAATGTCAAATCTAGATAGCCAACACTTGCCTTAGAACTATAATATGTAAAGCTTAAATTATTTTTATTGTCATTAAGATATTCTATAAACTGTTCTATATTAGGAGTACCAATTTTCCAGATGATCAAAAGATCATCTATAAATCTGGTGTAAAATTGAATGTTCGTCTGGAATGGGTTATTGCCTGTGAATATTTTATTAATCTCAAAATATCCAAGATATAAGTTAGCATTCGAGGGGGCGAATTTCGCCCCCATCGCCGTGCCTTGATTCTGTACGAAATAGTTATGGGTCAAAAGAAATCTCACTATTTCCACAATATATTCAATAAAACAAGACTCAAAGTTAGTATAAATGTGAAGCATTTCACTAAGGGCAATAAGCCCCTCCCTGTGCGGTATACAAGAATATAGAGATACTACATCTATAGTCAAAAACATGGATTCTGCATCCCACTTATAATCTTCCAACTTCCTCAGCAGATGTTTCGTATCCCTCAAATATCCTGAAAGACTCTTAACAATCGGCTGAAGAAAATCATCAACCCATCTACCTAAATTCTCTCCAATGGTGCCTATAGATATTATAGGTCTCCCTGGTGGTTTAGATGCACATTCATGGGTCTTAGGCAAATGTTTAAAGACTGATACTGTTGGACTCTAATTTATCAAGCATTCTGTTTATATTTTTTATTCCATTTTGGTAGAATGTTTGTTTATGTGTAAAATAACATAGCAAGGATCCTCTTAAATTCTATCTTTGACCATATTACTATCCTTATCCATATTTTAATTAATATATTCTAAATAATATTACTTGTACAGTTATCATCTAACTGCCTATGATGGATTTTGAATATATGATTTTCCCTTGGAAGGCATTCGAAGAATGAAAGTTGAAGAAATTTGTTAATGCCCTCAAAGTACTAAACTATAATGTATATTAAAATTACAATTGTGGGTAATGATGTTTCCTTAATGCACTCAAACTGTAACATTGTATTTGTTATTTTATTTTGTAATTGTTTATTTTTACTCCTTTGAACAAAGGGCTGCATAAGTGATACTTTACCTTTAAAAATGTATGTGAGCGGTGAGCCTAATAAAAGGGAGTAGCGTAACAGCTGACAATATCCCTGACGAAGTGCCGTTTAGCGGCAGGAAACGCGTCGGATGTAGCTGAGGTGTGTGTGGAGTGGTGTTCACCTGTAGATGTGTTGTTGTTTGAATACATACAGTGCAACGATTTAACAGCTCTGTCTTCAGACTACTTATTTTTCTCATCTGTTTGAGTATATATATATATATATATATATATATATATATATATATATATATATATATATATATATATATATATATATATATATATATATAGAAAAACAAGGAAACTCCTCGGCACACCAGGGATAGGTAAAAAGCCAGTCTTTATTCAATAATAAATAAAAGCAAGATCCTCATACAGCAACATGGTAAAAGCAATAGATGAACTGGAACAGGGGGAACATCACCTCCTGTGACATCATACGCGTTTCATGCCTCTGGGGCACTTGTTCACTGATAGAGAACAGGTGGTGAAGGTGCTCTTAATATACAGATTTCTGTCCAATGACATAACATCAATTAAAACACATCTCATTAACCCCTAAGTTCCTGTCAAAAACAAAAAATTCTAGTCTATATAGCCTCTCTGTGTGGCACCCATTACAAAAGTGTGTGCATATATGTGCACTGCAACATAAGTTTAATTGATTGTATCACAATTTAGTATAAACCATTATGCTATTATTTATCGTTGCGTAAAATAATAGAGTATTAATGCAATAAAGCAAAAAATAAAATAAACCCAAGTATAAATGTAGGTATATAACTAAATTGGACATCAAGACCTAATCCTCACTGAAATGTAAATAATACTTTGAGAAAAAGTTTATAAAGCGTTAATTAAGTAGTATTATGCATATAGAGACACTTTTTCATTACAATACATTTTGAGCGGTAGGTCAACGTTGAATAAACTTATTTACATCCATTCTGGAATTCAAACCCGTAGGTACCCTGGTTTTTAAATGAAGAATCCAAAAGACCTCTCTTTCATCAAGTTTCTTTTCCCTATCTCCACCCCGGGGATGTCTAGGTATAAAGTCTATGCCCTGTACTTTCAACAGTGTTTTGTCAGAATTATAAAAATTTCTGAAATGTTTGGCAATGGGCGTTTTTGAATCAGGGTCCTCTATGGACCTTAGATGTTCCATGACCCGGTCTTTCAAGGACCGTTTAGTACGTCCCACATATTGAATATTACATCCTTGACAAGTCAATAGATAAATTACGTGTGTACTATTGCAATTTATAAAATATCTTATATCACTTGTTTTACCTAGTGCTTCTGATCTGCAGGTATTGCCCTGAACGATATGAGAGCACGTCTTGCATCGTGAGGCATTACATTTGTAACACCCCTTACGTTTTTGTAACCATGTGTCATTGACAACTCTGGGCAACATAGAGGGTGATAATATGTTTCTCAAAGTCTTTGCTTTGCGTGATACAAATTTGCAACCTCCCTCTAGGACTTGATTTAGTTTTTCGTCACTCTCTAAGATTGGTAGACTCTTTTTAATTATTTTACAGATCTTTCCATACTCCATACTATATGGTGTTACAAAAATTGGTACAGAAGAAAAGGGTTTCTCATTGCTCTCCTTTTTGCCCCTTCTGTCTTTTTTGTAAGTCAGAAGTTCTGACCTAGGGACCTTATCTACTTCAATTTTTGCTTGTGTCAAAATAGTTTTTGGATAGCCTCGTGATTTTAATCGCTTCACGGTATCTGCAGCGTGCTCTTCGTAGGTTTTTGGATCAGTACAGTTCCGTTTTACTCGAATGAGTTGGCTTTTGGGGATGGAGGCAAGGAGATGTGATGGATGACAAGAGTCATATTTAAGGATACTATTACCCGACGTGGGTTTACAGTATAATTCAACCTGGATTACTTCACCTATTGGTCTAATGCTCACATCCAAAAAATTTAAAGAATCTACACTGGATTCTATTGTGAAGTTGAGGTTTAACCTATTACTTGACACATATTGGTGAAAAGAGTCGATAGACTCATTATCTCCATCCCAGATAAATACCAGGTCGTCTATGTAGCGACCGTAATAGATAATGGATTGCCTAAAAGGGTTTGTATCTCCAAAGATGTGGAAGAGCTCCCACCAACCTAAAAATAGGTTGGCGTATGATGGCGCAAACTTGGCGCCCATGGCCGTTCCACATCTTTGGAGATAGAAACGTCCTTCGAAAAGAAAAAAATTGTGAGTCAACAAGTATTCCGTGGCTTGCAACAAAAAGGATATCGTAGCCTCATCATAATTAGATCTATATCTTAGAAAAAATTCTAATGCCTCCAAACCTTTATCATGAGGTATTGACGTGTATAATGAGGAAACGTCCATAGACATGAGAGTGTAACTAGATTTCCATGAAATCTCTTGTATTTGTCTAATGAAGGATGTGGTGTCTTGAATATAGCTTGGTAGTGCTAGAACTAGAGGTTGCAGATATATGTCCACCAATTCTGATAGTGGTTCGTTAAGGGACCCTATCCCCGCTACAATGGGACACCCTGGAGGATTTAGGGGATCTTTATGTATTTTGGGGAAATAGTGAAACACGGCAGTTACCGGCCACTCAGGAATCAGATATTCTGACATATTGGCCGAAATAATGCCATTATCCATGCCGTATTTCACTATTTCCCTCAGTAAACCCTTGTATGTTGCCGTGGGATTGGTGGCTAAAGTACAATATGTATTGCGATCTGATAATTGCCGAAAGGCTTCCGAGACATAATCTTGCCTATTTAAGACAACTAGGTTTCCACCTTTATCTGACTCTCGAAATACAAGATTTTTATTTGAAGTTAATTGTTTCAATGCTTTGTTGTCAGATACTGTGAAATTTTTATTGGAATGTTTGGTACTGTCTGTAATAGTGGAAGGAGGATTTTTTAAATCACTGTCAAGTTTAATAAGTTGGTTTTCAATAGTTTGTTGAAAAATATCCAACGAATTACCTCTCGTCTGTACTGGATAAAAGGTACTTTTATTTTTTAGTCTAGATATATTTATGTCTTGTGCAGACGGACCATGTCTAATGCCATCAGAATCTAACAGTTGTATATCCTCCATGTCCTGTATACAGCATGTGTCTTGAAATGTCAAAACACTCTCAGAGTCATTAATTGGTTGTTTATGAGAAGCATTGTTTTCCCCATCCGAAAATAATTCTGACTCAGACTCATCTTTTAGAAAATGTTTCTTGAGAGTGAGCAATCTCACAAATTTGTTTAAATCTAGAATGGTCTGAAACAGATTAAAGTGACAGGATGGAGAAAAACTAAGTCCTCGTGACAATACCCTCTCTTCCTCATGACTAAGGTTATAGTTCGATAAATTAATCACTTCTTTTGCAGATATCTGTGTGTTTGTTTCCTCCTTACTCTCTGTGGATATCGTTTTGTTTTTTTCTGTGTCTACGACGGTATCTGTTTTGGCCCCCTCTACGTGTTCTTTTGGATGTAAGGGTTTTAAGATTGAGTGAGGTGGGCCTGATCCGTTTTTTTACAATACTGATTGGGGAACAATAGGTGTACTGAGTGCTGATAACTGTTCTGATGTATCATGTGTATATCCTGTGAAATCACTGTCTGATGTATCGTAATCATACTCTGTGTCACTAAAGGTTACCTTTCTATTCTGTTTTGATTTTTTGTATCTGAGTTTTCTACTCTTATTGTTGTTAACAGAGACTGATCCTTTATGGGATTCATTGTGGCACTGCAACTTTAAGATATATTTCTTCTGGATACCTGGATACCCCAGTATGTACATGTAATCTGTGGACAATTTAATACCGACAACGACATAACGGAGTACATTGTTGACAGTTTGTACAGCTACAATAATATTACTATGATGGACTGTGCAATATAGACTTTATCAAAAAAATAATTTTTTTTCCTCTAATTTCAACTTTAGTCATGGACAACGGGCTTTTGCTTTAAGGGATATCAATACGCTCTGAGTTTTTTGTTAGGGGTACAAACCGTAGTTTTGCATCTTAACTATACATATGGTTGGAAGCACAAATGAATCATTGGTAACCATTTGAGAGTTTTTTACGATATTTGGTGTTTTATACTTACTAATTTTCTTAGTGATAATATTTGGGCATCATTATTTATCTAATAGCCAGTGTATTCAGGCTTATGTTTAACCGGTGCTCTATAACAAACGGATTACTAATACTAATTCAAATACAGGGTTAACCAATCTTTTTACTAGTGCTCCATGACAAATAGACATCAACTAACATATAGGGTTAATTATCCTTTTTCAGCAGACTGATTTCAATACATGTATTTGCTAGTATTTCATATGGTTATTTGATTTATCAACTATTGTGGTATAAATTGGATGTACGATTTAATCAACCCATAAGTATGATATATTGAGTGCCTATTCACATCATCCATTAATTTTGGTGTTTGTCTTAGGTTTTTATTCTAGTTCAAAAACGGTTTTCTCTTGCTGTTTTAATTGACTAGGCACTGTATATATATCAGCAGCATTTTATTGAACAACCACTGTACTTTTAGCCACAGTACAACAGATGTGAATTTTTGTTTCTAGAAATATCTTACAATATCACTGTGGTTGCTATTGTTGTTGATTGTATCCGTTATATATCTACTTTAAGTGTTATTTCTGTCTATATCTATCTACATATCATGGAACCACAAGAAGTACAAGGTTTTGTTTTTGAGGATCTTACACAAACACTTGATCCTTCAGCAGACACATTACAGTCTTGGTTAGATGATGCTCAACATGATCTTGAGAGTTTATTTGTACAAATGGATAGTTTAAGAAAGACAGATATTAGATTAGAATTGGACATCAAGACCTTCCTTATTTATCAACAGAGAGAACATATTCCTAGGGGACTTAGGATTAAAAAGTTTCCATCATTTCATGTTACATGTTTAAAGTTTATAGAGGAATGGAACACAGCTCTTTCCACATGTTCACAAACACTAATGACAATTTTGATTAATTATAAAAAACAACAGAGGCTGACACTGATCAAACAAATGCAAGACGTACAAATTGAACTAAAACAGGTACAAACAGACCCTGAATTTGGTCTTTATGATACTCAATTTAAAGAAAATATGCAAAAATTTCGGAGAGAACTATGGGAATTTAAGGCACAAAAAATTAATAGAGATAAAATGGACTATGATACTGAAAATGTTTATTCATGGTCCCATAAAGGATTAGTCTCTGTTAACAACAATAAGAGTAGAAAACTCAGATACAAAAAATCAAAACAGAATAGAAAGGTAACCTTTAGTGACACAGAGTATGATTACGATACATCAGACAGTGATTCCACAGGATATACACATGATACATCAGAACAGTTATCAGCACTCAGTACACCTATTGTTCCCCAATCAGTATTGTCAAAAAACGGATCAGGCCCACCTCACTCAATCTTAAAACCCTTACATCCAAAAGAACACGTAGAGGGGGCCAAAACAGATACCGTCGTAGACACAGAAAAAACAAAACGATATCCACAGAGAGTAAGGAGGAAACAAACACACAGATTTCTGCAAAAGAAGTGATTAATTTATCGAACTATAACCTTAGTCATGAGGAAGAGAGGGTATTGTCACGAGGACTTAGTTTTTCTCCATCCTGTCACTTTAATCTGTTTCAGACCATTCTAGATTTAAACAAATTTGTGAGATTGCTCACTCTCAAGAAACATTTTCTAAAAGATGAGTCTGAGTCAGAATTATTTTCGGATGGGGAAAACAATGCTTCTCATAAACAACCAATTAATGACTCTGAGAGTGTTTTGACATTTCAAGACAAATGCTGTATACAGGACATGGAGGATATACAACTGTTAGATTCTGATGGCATTAGACATGGTCCATCTGCACAAGACATAAATATATCTAGACTAAAAAATAAAAGTACCTTTTATCCAGTACAGACGAGAGGTAATTCGTTGGATATTTTTCAACAAACTATTGAAAACCAACTTATTAAACTTGACAGTGATTTAAAAAATCCTCCTTCCACTATTACAGACAGTACCAAACATTCCAATAAAAAAATTCACAGTATCTGACAACAAAGCATTGAAACAATTAACTTCAAATAAAAATCTTGTATTTCGAGAGTCAGATAAAGGTGGAAACCTAGTTGTCTTAAATAGGCAAGATTATGTCTCGGAAGCCTTTCAGCAATTATCAGATCGCAATTCATATTGTACTTTAGCCACCAATCCCACGGCAACATACAAGGGTTTACTGAGGGAAATAGTGAAATACGGCATGGATAATGGCATTATTTCGGCCAATATGTCAGAATATCTGATTCCTGAGTGGCCGGTAACTGCCGTGTTTCACTATTTCCCCAAAATACATAAAGATCCCCTAAATCCTCCAGGGCATCCCATTGTAGCGGGGATAGGGTCCCTTAACGAACCACTATCAGAATTGGTGGACATATATCTGCAACCTCTAGTTCTAGCACTACCAAGCTATAACCAAGACACCACATCCTTCATTAGACAAATACAAGAGATTTCATGGAAATCTAGTTACACTCTCATGTCTATGGACGTTTCCTCATTATACACGTCAATACCTCATGATAAAGGTTTGGAGGCATTAGAATTTTTTCTAAGATATAGATCTAATTATGATGAGGCTACGATATCCTTTTTGTTGCAAGCCACGGAATACTTGTTGACTCACAATTTTTTTCTTTTCGAAGGACGTTTCTATCTCCAAAGATGTGGAACGGCCATGGGCGCCAAGTTTGCGCCATCATACGCCAACCTATTTTTAGGTTGGTGGGAGCTCTTCCACATCTTTGGAGATACAAACCCTTTTAGGCAATCCATTATCTATTACGGTCGCTACATAGACGACCTGGTATTTATCTGGGATGGAGATAATGAGTCTATCGACTCTTTTCACCAATATGTGTCAAGTAATAGGTTAAACCTCAACTTCACAATAAAATCCAGTGTAGATTCTTTAAATTTTTTGGATGTGACCATTAGACCAATAGGTGAAGTAATCCAGGTTGAATTATACCGTAAACCCACGTCGGGTAATAGTATCCTTAAATATGACTCTTGTCATCCATCACATCTCCTTGCCTCCATCCCCAAAAGCCAACTCATTCGAGTAAAACGGAACTGTACTGATCCAAAAACCTACGAAGAGCACGCTGCAGATACCGTGAAGCGATTAAAATCACGAGGCTATCCAAAAACTATTTTGACACAAGCAAAAATTGAAGTAGATAAGGTCCCTAGGTCAGAACTTCTGACTTACAAAAAAGACAGAAGGGGCAAAAAGGAGAGCAATGAGAAACCCTTTTCTTCTGTACCAATTTTTGTAACACCATATAGTATGGAGTATGGAAAGATCTGTAAAATAATTAAAAAGAGTCTACCAATCTTAGAGAGTGACGAAAAACTAAATCAAGTCCTAGAGGGAGGTTGCAAATTTGTATCACGCAAAGCAAAGACTTTGAGAAACATATTATCACCCTCTATGTTGCCCAGAGTTGTCAATGACACATGGTTACAAAAACGTAAGGGGTGTTACAAATGTAATGCCTCACGATGCAAGACGTGCTCTCATATCGTTCAGGGCAATACCTGCAGATCAGAAGCACTAGGTAAAACAAGTGATATAAGATATTTTATAAATTGCAATAGTACACACGTAATTTATCTATTGACTTGTCAAGGATGTAATATTCAATATGTGGGACGTACTAAACGGTCCTTGAAAGACCGGGTCATGGAACATCTAAGGTCCATAGAGGACCCTGATTCAAAAACGCCCATTGCCAAACATTTCAGAAATTTTCATAATTCTGACAAAACACTGTTGAAAGTACAGGGTATAGACTTTATACCTAGACATCCCCGGGGTGGAGATAGGGAAAAGAAACTTGATGAAAGAGAGGTCTTTTGGATTCTTCATTTAAAAACCAGGGTACCTACGGGTTTGAATTCCAGAATGGATGTAAATATGTTTATTCAACGTTGACCTACCGCTCAAAATGTATTGTAATGAAAAAGTGTCTCTATATGTATAATACTACTTAATTAACGCTTTATAAACTTTTTCTCAAAGTATTATTTACATTTCAGTGAGGATTAGGTCTTGATGTCCAATTTAGTTATATACCTACATTTATACTTGGGTTTATTTTATTTTTTGCTTTATTGCATTAATACTCTATTATTTTACGCAACGATAAATAATAGCATAATGGTTTATACTAAATTGTGATACAATCAATTAAACTTATGTTGCAGTGCACATATATGCACACACTTTTGTAATGGGTGCCACACAGAGAGGCTATATAGACTAGAATTTTTTGTTTTTGACAGGAACTTAGGGGTTAATGAGATGTGTTTTAATTGATGTTATGTCATTGGACAGAAATCTGTATATTAAGAGCACCTTCACCACCTGTTCTCTATCAGTGAACAAGTGCCCCAGAGGCATGAAACGCGTATGATGTCACAGGAGGTGATGTTCCCCCTGTTCCAGTTCATCTATTGCTTTTACCATGTTGCTGTATGAGGATCTTGCTTTTATTTATTATTGAATAAAGACTGGCTTTTTACCTATCCCTGGTGTGCCGAGGAGTTTCCTTGTTTTTCTCTATGTGCAGCGTCTGGACAGAGACGTAATCCCTACGTGCACCCGCAGTGGCCGAGGAGCAGGACACGTGGTAACGCAGAAGAACACCGTGAGAAAGAGTTGATTGGAGCATCCTACCCTCACAAGTTGTGTTCCTATATATATATATATATATATATATACTGTATATTCCTGGTTGTCTAGTGGGGGTGCATGTTCTAAGTGGGGGTGCATTTCCTCCAGGATTACATGAGCTAACATTTTTGAGGTTGGGGGTTTAGTGGGCAGCAGATTTCCCAGTGCCTAGTGAAGTCTGAATTCCAAATACGCCATTGAATCCTGTTAATGTGAACTGACCATGCCTATAAACAAAATCATCGAAGAAGAAAACCTTACAGTCACTATGCATATGCCAAGCAAAACTGGACAAAATAGGTTTCACGAGATCAAGTTATAATGTTAGTGACATAGGTAGTGGAATATTCCTTAAACTGTGAGATTGTGAAATGTATTTAGGGACTGGCCATTATTGTTGTGATCTTGTTGCCAATTGGAAGAACAGTAAAATTTGGAGTAGTAGCTGAGCTAGTAACTACAGGTACATCTGTGGTTCATAAGTGTGGTCAAAGTGATAGTAAATTTCCTGCATGCATAAAAAAGCACTTTATAAAAAGAAACATTTGTAATAGTTTTGCATGGATATATAGATATATATATATATATATATATATATATATATATATATATATATATATATATATATATATATATATATATATATATATACTGTATATATATACACACGCATAAAAAAATAATGCATATCATTTTAAGAGGTATATTAGCAGACATGATTGAAAAATAAAGAAAGAACACTGCATTGTTGTTTTACTATGCTAAACTAAAATAAAATTGATGTGTTTATCACTTCTATTTCAGGTTCACAAGAAGTACATTCTTTTTATACAATTTCTAAATTGGCATATCAAACCTGCAAGTTAAAAAAAAACCTCATGTATTGTCTTTCATGTATTAGGTGGATATAGGATACCCCTATTCAGCCAATTAAAAAAAATAAACCCAACATTTCAGTAATTCATTTGGAATATTTGAATGTTAACACTGCCATCTAGCCATAAAAATGCGCATTGCAACTAAAGCAGATAAAGAATGTAAGGCTAGATTACTAGGAGAGCACTCATTTTTGCTCCTGCTCGCTAACTCCCCTAGACATAAGTTTTTTGTACAAGTCGGGCAACGCACGTATTACAAGTTGAAAGTAAAAAATGCAGAAGTTATAATATCGCCTCGGCGGTAATTTATTCACCCCATAGACTTCAAAGGAGTGTGGAAAGTGGAAAAAATGAACATCCTACTCACTTGCAAACCCGAGTGTGCTAACCCTACATGAAAATACTAATATTTCACATTCCAATGTTCTTCACATAGCAGAATATGTTCTCTTTATTCATAAATACATTTTGCTACATATATCTGATGTTATTTTGGTACAATATATAAAACAGTTTGTTTTAAAAACATTGATTTTGTATGAAGAACATTCGCCAATATATGCTATGCATTTTAAAAAAAAATATATATATATATATATATATATATATATATATATATATTATTATATATAGGTATAGCTATTTACAGAAAAATAAAGGAATATCTATTTAAAAATACTTAGAACATATTTCTCTATGTGAAGAACATTGGAATGGGCAATATTTATAGTAAATACATAGTTAAACACTTTATTAAATATGAATATTGCATAAATATGATTTTTCATGTTTTCAGCTACTTTACTGCAAAGGGCTCCAATACACTTATATATATGCCTCTATATGTATACATATCTATATATGTGACTATATCTTTGTGCCTTTAGAACATTTAATTGCAATTTTTAAAAATAATTTTTATTAGATAGTGTTATTATGAGTGTAACTGTACCGTGTAATGTATTTTTATTAGATGGTGTTATGTGTGTAACTGTACTGTGTAATGCATATTTATTAGATAGTGTTATTATGAGTGTAACTGTACTGTGTAATCTATATTTATTAGATAGTGTTATTATGAGTGTAACTGTACTGTGTAATGTATATTTATTAGATAGTGTTATTATGAGTGCAACTGTACTGTGTAATTTATATTTATTAGATAGTGTTATTATGAGTGTAACTGTACTGTGTAATGTATATTTATTAGATAGTGTTATTATGAGTGCAACTGTACTGTGTAATTTATATTTATTAGATAGTGTTATTATGAGTGCAACTGTACTGTGTAATGTATATTTATTAGATAGTGTTATTATGAGTGCAACTGTACTGTGTAATGTATATTTATTAGATAGTGTTATTATGAGTGTAACTGTACTGTGTAATGTATATTTATTAGATGGTGTTATGTGTGTAACTGTACTGTGTAATGCATATTTATTAGATAGTGTTATTATGAGTGTAACTGTACTGTGTAATCTATATTTATTAGATAGTGTTATTATGAGTGTAACTGTACTGTGTAATGTATATTTATTAGATAGTGTTATTATGAGTGCAACTGTACTGTGTAATTTATATTTATTAGATAGTGTTATTATGAGTGCAACTGTACTGTGTAATGTATATTTATTAGATAGTGTTATTATGAGTGTAACTGTACCGTGTAATGTATTTTTATTAGATGGTGTTATATGTGTAACTGTACTGTGTAATGTATATTTATTAGATAGTGCTATTATAAGTGTAACTGTACCGTGTAATGTATATTTATTAGATAGTGTTATTATGAGTGTAACTGTACTGTCTAATGTATATTTATTAGATATTGTTATTATGAGTGTAACTGTACTGTGTAATGTATATTTATTAGATAGTGTTATGAGTGTAACTGTACTGTGTAATGTATATTTATTAGATAGTGTTATTATGAGTGTAACTGTACCGTGTAATGTATATTTATTAGATAATGTTATTATAAGTGTAACTGTACCGTGTAATGTATATTTATTAGATAGTGTTATTATGAGTGTAACTGTACTGTGTAAATATAAAAATAGAGAGAGATGCACTCAGCTGAGACAGAACAAAAGCTGGAAAAACTTCCGTGCCTGTTCATTTTTGGGTGCCACTCAGGGTGCATACTCTTTTAGCACACTATGCCCCTTCACAGAGAAAAAATATCCTGTAGCATATCAGTCTGACCCTGCCCAATGACAGTCCAGCGCCGAAATACCAGGCAATTCTTCTCTGAACAAGAGAAAACAACAACCCCAGACGATCGTTTCGGCCTTTTGTGGGCCTCGTCAGTGAGGTGCAGTCGCATCCCTCTAAGGGCATGTGTGCAAGGAGTCCACGTCTGGTTTCCCCTTTTACTCTTAGGGAGACCCAAGAGCAATTTGCATAAATATAAAAAGAGAGAGAGATGCACTCAGCTGAGACAGAACAAAAGCTAGAAAAACTTCCGTGCCTGTTCATTTTTGGGTGCCACTCAGGGTGCATACTCTTTTAGCACACTATGCCCCTTCACAGAGAAAAAATATCCTGTAGCATATCAGTCTGACCTTGCCCAATGACAGTCCAGCGCCGAAATACCAGGCAATTCTTCTCTGAACAAGAGAAAACAACAACCCCAGACGATCGTTTCGGCCTTTTGTGGGCCTCGTCAGTGAGGTGCAGTCTCATCCCTCTAAGGGCATGTGTGCAAGGAGTCCACGTCTGGTTTCCCCTTTTACTCTTAGGCACCCAAAAATGAACAGGCACGGAAGTTTTTCCAGCTTTTGTTCTGTCTCAGCTGAGTGCATCTCTCTCTTTTTATATTTATGAAAATTGCTCTTGGGTCTCCCTAAGAGTAAAAGGGGAAACCAGACGTGGACTCCTTGCACACATGCCCTTAGAGAGATGCGACTGCACCTCACTGGCGAGGCCCACAGAAGGCCGAAACGATCGTCTGGGGTTGTTGTTACTCTTGTTCAGAGAAGAATTGCCTGGTATTTCGGTGCTGGACTGTCATTGGGCAGGGTCAGACTGATATGCTACAGGATATTTTTTCTCTGTGAAGGGGCATAGTGTGCTAAAAGAGTATGCACCCTGAGTGGCACCCAAAAATGAACAGGCACGGAAGTTTTTCCAGCTTTTGTTCTGTCTCAGCTGAGTGCATCTCTCTCTTTTTATATTTATGAAAATTGCTCTTGGGTCTCCCTAAGAGTAAAAGGGGAAACCAGACGTGGACTCCTTGCACACATGCCCTTAGAGAGATGCGACTGCACCTCACTGACGAGGCCCACAGAAGGCCGAAACGATCGTCTGGGGTTGTTGTTTCTCTTGTTCAGAGAAGAATTGCCTGGTATTTCGGTGCTGAACTGTCATTGGGCAGGGTCAGACTGATATGCTACAGGATATTTTTTCTCTGTGAAGGGGCATAGTGTGCTAAAAGAGTATGCACCCTGAGTGGCACCCAAAAATGAACAGGCACAGAAGTTTTTCCAGCTTTTGTTCTGTCTCAGCTGAGTGCATCTCTCTCTTTTTATATTTATGAAAATTGCTCTTGGGTCTCCCTAAGAGTAAAAGGGGAAACCAGACGTGGACTCCTTGCACACATGCCCTTAGAGAGATGCGACTGCACCTCACTGACGAGGCCCACAGAAGGCCGAAACGATCGTCTGGGGTTGTTGTTTCTCTTGTTCAGAGAAGAATTGCCTGGTATTTCGGTGCTGGACTGTCATTGGGCAGGGTCAGACTGATATGCTACAGGATATTTTTTCTCTGTGAAGGGGCATAGTGTGCTAAAAGAGTATGCACCCTGAGTGGCACCCAAAAATGAACAGGCACGGAAGTTTTTCCAGCTTTTGTTCTGTCTCAGCTGAGTGCATCTCTCTCTTTTTATATTTGTAACTGTACTGTGTAATGTATATTTATTAGATAGTGTTATTATGAGTGTAACTGTACAGTGTAATGTATATTTATTAGATAGTGTTATTATGAGTGTAACTGTACCGTGTAATATATATTTATTAGATAGTGTTATTATGAGTGTAACTGTACTGTGTAATGTATATTTATTAGATAGTGTTATTATGAGTGCAACTGTACTGTGTAATGTATATTTATTAGATAGTGTTATTATGAGTGCAACTGTACTGTGTAATTTATATTTATTAGATAGTGTTATTATGAGTGTAACTGTACTGTGTAATGTATTTTTTTTAGATGGTGTTATGTGTGTAACTGTACTGTGTAATGCATATTTATTAGATAGTGTTATTATGAGTGTAACTGTGCTGTGTAATCTATATTTATTAGATAGTGTTATTATGAGTGTAACTGTACTGTGTAATGTATTTTTATTAGATGGTGTTATGTGTGTAACTGTACTGTGTAATGCATATTTATTAGATAGTGTTATTATGAGTGTAACTGTACCGTGTAATGTATTTTTATTAGATGGTGTTATGTGTGTAACTGTACTGTGTAATGCATATTTATTAGATAGTGTTATTATGAGTGTAACTGTACTGTGTAATCTATATTTATTAGATAGTGTTATTATGAGTGTAACTGTACTGTGTAATGTATATTTATTAGATAGTGTTATTATGAGTGCAACTGTACTGTGTAATTTATATTTATTAGATAGTGTTATTATGAGTGTAACTGTACTGTGTAATGTATATTTATTAGATAGTGTTATTATGAGTGCAACTGTACTGTGTAATTTATATTTATTAGATAGTGTTATTATGAGTGCAACTGTACTGTGTAATTTATATTTATTAGATAGTGTTATTATGAGTGCAACTGTACTGTGTAATGTATATTTATTAGATAGTGTTATTATGAGTGCAACTGTACTGTGTAATGTATATTTATTAGATAGTGTTATTATGAGTGCAACTGTACTGTGTAATGTATATTTATTAGATAGTGTTATTATGAGTGTAACTGTACTGTGTAATGTATATTTATTAGATGGTGTTATGTGTGTAACTGTACTGTGTAATGCATTTTTATTAGATAGTGTTATTATGAGTGTAACTGTACTGTGTAATCTATATTTATTAGATAGTGTTATTATGAGTGTAACTGTACTGTGTAATGTATATTTATTAGATAGTGTTATTATGAGTGTAACTGTACCGTGTAATGTATTTTTATTAGATGGTGTTATATGTGTAACTGTACTGTCTAATGTATATTTATTAGATATTGTTATTATGAGTGTAACTGTACTGTGTAATGTATATTTATTAGATAGTGTTATGAGTGTAACTGTACTGTGTAATGTATATTTATTAGATAGTATTATTATGAGTGTAACTGTACCGTGTAATGTATATTTATTAGATAATGTTATTATAAGTGTAACTGTACCGTGTAATGTATATTTATTAGATAGTGTTATTATGAGTGTAACTGTACTGTGTAAATATAAAAAGAGAGAGAGATGCACTCAGCTGAGACAGAACAAAAGCTGGAAAAACTTCCGTGCCTGTTCATTTTTGGGTGCCACTCAGGGTGCATACTCTTTTAGCACACTATGCCCCTTCACAGAGAAAAAATATCCTGTAGCATATCAGTCTGACCCTGCCCAATGACAGTCCAGCGCCGAAATACCAGGCAATTCTTCTCTGAACAAGAGAAAACAACAACCCCAGACGATCGTTTCGGCCTTTTGTGGGCCTCGTCAGTGAGGTGCAGTCGCATCCCTCTAAGGGCATGTGTGCAAGGAGTCCACGTCTGGTTTCCCCTTTTACTCTTAGGGAGACCCAAGAGCAATTTGCATAAATATAAAAAGAGAGAGAGATGCACTCAGCTGAGACAGAACAAAAGCTAGAAAAACTTCTGTGTCTGTTCATTTTTGGGTGCCACTCAGGGTGCATACTCTTTTAGCACACTATGCCCCTTCACAGAGAAAAAATATCCTGTAGCATATCAGTCTGACCTTGCCCAATGACAGTCCAGCGCCGAAATACCAGGCAATTCTTCTCTGAACAAGAGAAAACAACAACCCCAGACGATCGTTTCGGCCTTTTGTGGGCCTCGTCAGTGAGGTGCAGTCTCATCCCTCTAAGGGCATGTGTGCAAGGAGTCCACGTCTGGTTTCCCCTTTTACTCTTAGGCACCCAAAAATGAACAGGCACGGAAGTTTTTCCAGCTTTTGTTCTGTCTCAGCTGAGTGCATCTCTCTCTTTTTATATTTATGAAAATTGCTCTTGGGTCTCCCTAAGAGTAAAAGGGGAAACCAGACGTGGACTCCTTGCACACATGCCCTTAGAGAGATGCGACTGCACCTCACTGGCGAGGCCCACAGAAGGCCGAAACGATCGTCTGGGGTTGTTGTTACTCTTGTTCAGAGAAGAATTGCCTGTTATTTCGGTGCTGGACTGTCATTGGGCAGGGTCAGACTGATATGCTACAGGATATTTTTTCTCTGTGAAGGGGCATAGTGTGCTAAAAGAGTATGCACCCTGAGTGGCACCCAAAAATGAACAGGCACGGAAGTTTTTCCAGCTTTTGTTCTGTCTCAGCTGAGTGCATCTCTCTCTTTTTATATTTATGAAAATTGCTCTTGGGTCTCCCTAAGAGTAAAAGGGGAAACCAGACGTGGACTCCTTGCACACATGCCCTTAGAGAGATGCGACTGCACCTCACTGACGAGGCCCACAGAAGGCCGAAACGATCGTCTGGGGTTGTTGTTTCTCTTGTTCAGAGAAGAATTGCCTGGTATTTCGGTGCTGAACTGTCATTGGGCAGGGTCAGACTGATATGCTACAGGATATTTTTTCTCTGTGAAGGGGCATAGTGTGCTAAAAGAGTATGCACCCTGAGTGGCACCCAAAAATGAACAGGCACAGAAGTTTTTCCAGCTTTTGTTCTGTCTCAGCTGAGTGCATCTCTCTCTTTTTATATTTATGAAAATTGCTCTTGGGTCTCCCTAAGAGTAAAAGGGGAAACCAGACGTGGACTCCTTGCACACATGCCCTTAGAGAGATGTGACTGCACCTCACTGACGAGGCCCACAGAAGGCCGAAACGATCGTCTGGGGTTGTTGTTTCTCTTGTTCAGAGAAGAATTGCCTGGTATTTCGGTGCTGGACTGTCATTGGGCAGGGTCAGACTGATATGCTACAGGATATTTTTTCTCTGTGAAGGGGCATAGTGTGCTAAAAGAGTATGCACCCTGAGTGGCACCCAAAAATGAACAGGCACGGAAGTTTTTCCAGCTTTTGTTCTGTCTCAGCTGAGTGCATCTCTCTCTTTTTATATTTGTAACTGTACTGTGTAATGTATATTTATTAGATAGTGTTATTATGAGTGTAACTGTACAGTGTAATGTATATTTATTAGATAGTGTTATTATGAGTGTAACTGTACAGTGTAATATATATTTATTAGATAGTGTTATTATGAGTGTAACTGTACTGTGTAATGTATATTTATTAGATAGTGTTATTATGAGTGCAACTGTACTGTGTAATGTATATTTATTAGATAGTGTTATTATGAGTGCAACTGTACTGTGTAATTTATATTTATTAGATAGTGTTATTATGAGTGTAACTGTACTGTGTAATGTATTTTTTTTAGATGGTGTTATGTGTGTAACTGTACTGTGTAATGCATATTTATTAGATAGTGTTATTATGAGTGTAACTGTGCTGTGTAATCTATATTTATTAGATAGTGTTATTATGAGTGTAACTGTACTGTGTAATGTATTTTTATTAGATGGTGTTATGTGTGTAACTGTACTGTGTAATGCATATTTATTAGATAGTGTTATTATGAGTGTAACTGTACCGTGTAATGTATTTTTATTAGATGGTGTTATGTGTGTAACTGTACTGTGTAATGCATATTTATTAGACAGTGTTATTATGAGTGTAACTGTACTGTGTAATCTATATTTATTAGATAGTGTTATTATGAGTGTAACTGTACTGTGTAATGTATATTTATTAGATAGTGTTATTATGAGTGCAACTGTACTGTGTAATTTATATTTATTAGATAGTGTTATTATGAGTGTAACTGTACTGTGTAATGTATATTTATTAGATAGTGTTATTATGAGTGCAACTGTACTGTGTAATTTATATTTATTAGATAGTGTTATTATGAGTGCAACTGTACTGTGTAATTTATATTTATTAGATAGTGTTATTATGAGTGCAACTGTACTGTGTAATGTATATTTATTAGATAGTGTTATTATGAGTGCAACTGTACTGTGTAATGTATATTTATTAGATAGTGTTATTATGAGTGCAACTGTACTGTGTAATGTATATTTATTAGATAGTGTTATTATGAGTGTAACTGTACTGTGTAATGTATATTTATTAGATGGTGTTATGTGTGTAACTGTACTGTGTAATGCATTTTTATTAGATAGTGTTATTATGAGTGTAACTGTACTGTGTAATCTATATTTATTAGATAGTGTTATTATGAGTGTAACTGTACTGTGTAATGTATATTTATTAGATAGTGTTATTATGAGTGTAACTGTACCGTGTAATGTATTTTTATTAGATGGTGTTATATGTGTAACTGTACTGTGTAATGTATATTTATTAGATAGTGCTATTATAAGTGTAACTGTAGCGTGTAATGTATATTTATTAGATAGTGTTATTATGATTGTAACTGTACTGTCTAATGTATATTTATTAGATATTGTTATGAGTGTAACTGTACTGTGTAATGTATATTTATTAGATAGTGTTATGAGTGTAACTGTACTGTGTAATGTATATTTATTAGATAGTATTATTATGAGTGTAACTGTACCGTGTAATGTATATTTATTAGATAATGTTATTATAAGTGTAACTGTACCGTGTAATGTATATTTATTAGATAGTGTTATTATGAGTGTAACTGTACTGTGTAAATATAAAAAGAGAGAGAGATGCACTCAGCTGAGACAGAACAAAAGCTGGAAAAACTTCCGTGCCTGTTCATTTTTGGGTGCCACTCAGGGTGCATACTCTTTTAGCACACTATGCCCCTTCACAGAGAAAAAATATCCTGTAGCATATCAGTCTGACCCTGCCCAATGACAGTCCAGCGCCGAAATACCAGGCAATTCTTCTCTGAACAAGAGAAAACAACAACCCCAGACGATCGTTTCGGCCTTTTGTGGGCCTCGTCAGTGAGGTGCAGTCGCATCCCTCTAAGGGCATGTGTGCAAGGAGTCCACGTCTGGTTTCCCCTTTTACTCTTAGGGAGACCCAAGAGCAATTTGCATAAATATAAAAAGAGAGAGAGATGCACTCAGCTGAGACAGAACAAAAGCTAGAAAAACTTCTGTGTCTGTTCATTTTTGGGTGCCACTCAGGGTGCATACTCTTTTAGCACACTATGCCTCTTCACAGAGAAAAAATATCCTGTAGCATATCAGTCTGACCCTGCCCATTGACAGTCCAGCGCCGAAATACCAGGCAATTCTTCTCTGAACAAGAGAAAACAACAACCCCAGATGATCGTTTCGGCCTTTTGTGGGCCTCGTCAGTGAGGTGCAGTCGCATCCCTCTAAGGGCATGTGTGCAAGGAGTCCACGTCTGGTTTCCCCTTTTACTCTTAGGCACCCAAAAATGAACAGGCACGGAAGTTTTTCCAGCTTTTGTTCTGTCTCAGCTGAGTGCATCTCTCTCTTTTTATATTTATGAAAATTGCTCTTGGGTCTCCCTAAGAGTAAAAGGGGAAACCAGACGTGGACTCCTTGCACACATGCCCTTAGAGAGATGCGACTGCACCTCACTGGCGAGGCCCACAGAAGGCCGAAACGATCGTCTGGGGTTGTTGTTTCTCTTGTTCAGAGAAGAATTGCCTGGTATTTCGGTGCTGGACTGTCATTGGGCAGGGTCAGACTGATATGCTACAGGATATTTTTTCTCTGTGAAGGGGCATAGTGTGCTAAAAGAGTATGCACCCTGAGTGGCACCCAAAAATGAACAGGCACGGAAGTTTTTCCAGCTTTTGTTCTGTCTCAGCTGAGTGCATCTCTCTCTTTTTATATTTATGAAAATTGCTCTTGGGTCTCCCTAAGAGTAAAAGGGGAAACCAGACGTGGACTCCTTGCACACATGCCCTTAGAGAGATGCAACTGCACCTCACTGACGAGGCCCACAGAAGGCCGAAACGATCGTCTGGGGTTGTTGTTTCTCTTGTTCAGAGAAGAATTGCCTGGTATTTCGGTGCTGGACTGTCATTGGGCAGGGTCAGACTGATATGCTACAGGATATTTTTTCTCTGTGAAGGGGCATAGTGTGCTAAAAGAGTATGCACCCTGAGTGGCACCCAAAAATGAACAGGCACGGAAGTTTTCCAGCTTTTGTTCTGTCTCAGCTGAGTGCATCTCTCTCTTTTTATATTTATGAAAATTGCTCTTGGGTCTCCCTAAGAGTAAAAGGGGAAACCAGACGTGGACTCCTTGCACACATGCCCTTAGAGAGATGCGACTGCACCTCACTGACGAGGCCCACAGAAGACCGAAACCATCGTCTGGGGTTGTTGTTTCTCTTGTTCAGAGAAGAATTGCCTGGTATTTCGGTGCTGGACTGTCATTGGGCAGGGTCAGACTGATATGCTACAGGATATTTTTTCTCTGTGAAGGGGCATAGTGTGCTAAAAGAGTATGCACCCTGAGTGGCACCCAAAAATGACCAGGCATGGAAGTTTTTCCAGCTTTTGTTCTGTCTCAGCTGAGTGCATCTCTCTCTTTTTATATTTGTAACTGTACTGTGTAATGTATATTTATTAGATAGTGTTATTATGAGTGTAACTGTACAGTGTAATGTATATTTATTAGATAGTGTTATTATGAGTGTAACTGTACCGTGTAATATATATTTATTAGATAGTGTTATTATGAGTGTAGCTGTACTGTATAATGTATATTTATTAGATAGTGTTATTATAAGTGTAACTGTGCTGTGTAATGTATATTTATTAGATAGTGTTATTATGAGTGTAACTGTACTGTGTAATGTATATTTATTAGATAGTGTTATGAGTGTAACTGTACTGTGTAATGTATATTTATTAGATAGTATTATTATGAGTGTAACTGTACCGTGTAATGTATATTTATTTGATAATGTTATTATAAGTGTAACTGTACCGTGTAATGTATATTTATTAGTTAGTGTTATTATGAGTGTAACTGTACTGTGTAAATATAAAAAGAGAGAGAGATGCACTCAGCTGAGACAGAATAAAAGCTGGAAAAACTTCCGTGCCTGTTCATTTTTGGGTGCCACTCAGAGTGCATACTCTTTTAGCACACTATGCCCCTTCACAGAGAAAAAATATCCTGTAGCATATCAGTCTGACCCTGCCCAATGACAGTCCAGCGCCGAAATACCAGGCAATTCTTCTCTGAACAAGAGAAAACAACAACCCCAGACGATCGTTTCGGCCTTTTGTGGGCCTCGTCAGTGAGGTGCAGTCGCATCCCTCTAAGGGCATGTGTGCAAGGAGTCCACGTCTGGTTTCCCCTTTTACTCTTAGGGAGACCCAAGAGCAATTTGCATAAATATAAAAAGAGAGAGAGATGCACTCAGCTGAGACAGAACAAAAGCTAGAAAAACTTCCGTGCCTGTTCATTTTTGGGTGCCACTCAGGGTGCATACTCTTTTAGCACACTATGCCTCTTCACAGAGAAAAAATATCCTGTAGCATATCAGTCTGACCCTGCCCATTGACAGTCCAGCGCCGAAATACCAGGCAATTCTTCTCTGAACAAGAGAAAACAACAACCCCAGATGATCGTTTCGGCCTTTTGTGGGCCTCGTCAGTGAGGTGCAGTCGCATCCCTCTAAGGGCATGTGTGCAAGGAGTCCACGTCTGGTTTCCCCTTTTACTCTTAGGCACCCAAAAATGAACAGGCACGGAAGTTTTTCCAGCTTTTGTTCTGTCTCAGCTGAGTGCATCTCTCTCTTTTTATATTCATGAAAATTGCTCTTGGGTCTCCCTAAGAGTAAAAGGGGAAACCAGACGTGGACTCCTTGCACACATGCCCTTAGAGAGATGAGACTGCACCTCACTGACGAGGCCCACAGAAGGCCGAAACGATCGTCTGGGGTTGTTGTTTCTCTTGTTCAGAGAAGAATTGCCTGGTATTTCGGTGCTGGACTGTCATTGGGCAGGGTCAGACTGATATGCTACAGGATATTTTTTCTCTGTGAAGGGGCATAGTGTGCAAAAAGAGTATGCACCCTGAGTGGCACCCAAAAATGAACAGGCACGGAAGTTTTTCCAGCTTTTGTTCTGTCTCAGCTGAGTGCATCTCTCTCTTTTTATATTTATGAAAATTGCTCTTGGGTCTCCCTAAGAGTAAAAGGGGAAACCAGACGTGGACTCCTTGCACACATGCCCTTAGAGAGATGCGACTGCACCTCACTGACGAGGCCCACAGAAGGCCGAAACGATCGTCTGGGGTTGTTGTTTCTCTTGTTCAGAGAAGAATTGCCAGGTATTTCGGTGCTGGACTGTCATTGGGCAGGGTCAGACTGATATGCTACAGGATATTTTTTCTCTGTGAAGGGGCATAGAGTGCTAAAAGAGTATGCACCCTGAGTGGCACCCAAAAATGAACAGGCACGGAAGTTTTTCCAGCTTTTGTTCTGTCTCAGCTGAGTGCATCTCTCTCTCTTTTTATATTTATGAAAATTGCTCTTGGGTCTCCCTAAGAGTAAAAGGGGAAACCAGACGTGGACTCCTTGCACACATGCCCTTAGAGAGATGCGACTGCACCTCACTGACGAGGCCCACAGAAGGCCGAAACGATCGTCTGGGGTTGTTGTTTCTCTTGTTCAGAGAAGAATTGCCTGGTATTTCGGTGCTGGACTGTCATTGGGCAGGGTCAGACTGATATGCTACAGGATATTTTTTCTCTGTGAAGGGGCATAGTGTGCTAAAAGAGTATGCACCCTGAGTGGCACCCAAAAATGAACAGGCATGGAAGTTTTTCCAGCTTTTGTTCTGTCTCAGCTGAGTGCATCTCTCTCTTTTTATATTTGTAACTGTACTGTGTAATGTATATTTATTAGATAGTGTTATTATGAGTGTAACTGTACAGTGTAATGTATATTTATTAGATAGTGTTATTATGAGTGTAACTGTACCGTGTAATATATATTTATTAGATAGTGTTATTATGAGTGTAACTGTACTGTGTAATGTATATTTATTAGATAGTGTTATGAGTGAAACTGTACTGTGTAATGTATATTTATTAGATAGTGTTATTATGAGTGTAACTGTACAGTGTAATGTATATTTATTAGATAGTGTTATTATGAGTGTAACTGTACCGTGTAATATATATTTATTAGATAGTGTTATTATGAGTGTAGCTGTACTGTATAATGTATATTTATTAGATAGTGTTATTATAAGTGTAACTGTGCTGTGTAATGTATATTTATTAGATAGTGTTATTATGAGTGTAACTGTACTGTGTAATGTATATTTATTAGATAGTGTTATGAGTGTAACTGCACTGTGTAATGTATATTTATTAGATAGTGTTACTATGAGTGTAACTGTACCGTGTAATGTATTTTTGATGTGTTTTGTGCCAATTTTTATTTTAGCGTAAAAGTTAGCCAGATCTCTGAAGTCGCGATATCCTGATGCACAATAAATTCAATTGTGCTCAAGCAAACAAGTTTACTATCAACCTGTAATACACACTACTTCCGATGCACGCATGCAGCCGCAATAAACCTATCGCTCGTGTAACAGTTAGCTCGCCACTCAAAATTTGGCCTTAATAAAATATGAATGTCAAAACAGAAAAAGAATTGTAGAATTATTCCTTTTTTTTACAATAAAAATGCTGAAAAAAGGCAAAGGGGTATACATTTATTTTTAAACTATCATGGAATGCAAAAGTGTTAAATAGTTTTTTGGCATTTAAAAGGTTAAATCTATTAAAATTTAGTGAACGTAAAAGAAGATACAATTATACAATAAATAAATATTCAAGACATTTTAAATACAAGTTTTTTTCAATGTCTGTTTAATGTGTTTTTTTTTGTGAGCAAAGATTTTGAAGATAATTTGTGCATTGTGTGCATGCAGGAGGCACACTAAAGGGATGGAATTTACACATCTGTTCTGAGACAACTTTAAAGGGTATCAAACACTTTGAGATTGTAATATAAAAATCTTGTGCTTGTCTAACACTCCCTGGAGAAGCCAAATAGCAAATTCGGTAACCGGCAAATGTTGGAAATCAAATAGCTGGTTTAGGCAATTTTTCAGCATATATATACACTGTATACACACACACACACACATATATATATATATATATATATATATATATATATATATATATATATATATATATATATATATATGTACAGTACATATATTTATATATAATCATGTGATTTGTTGAAATCGTAGTAGATATACAATTTTCAAATACTATTAGCTCAATATACTATTTTAAAATATACAAATAGTATACTCATGTGGCCATCAAATTATCAATTAATATATTTCATAGGCTTAAAAATATGAGGAAAAATAATATTATTTTTTTGTTTTTTGTATTGATGGTATGTTATACATGTAAAAAGTATATTTATTAAGTATATATTTATATTATTTGTATACAACCCACCAATACAAATACAGATAATATAACTTCTTAAAATCCTGCATCAATTTGGACGTTTATACTCCAAGCTTCACAAGTCTTACCCTGCTTTGTTCTACAAATTGATTGTCTGATCACTTTAGCAGCTAATTTATATCTCTACCTAATTGGCCACTGCAGAGGAAATAAGAGGCTTTAAATCGACTGAAAATCAATGCACATTTTGGTAATAAAATTAGTTTGTTTTGAAAGCATTGATTTCGTATCAAGAACATTGTTTCTCTGAAAAAATGTAATTATTTGCTATGGAATGTCTAATATATTTGCCAACATTTTGGGGTCGTCTTCACAATTATTAGACTGAACTAGTCTAGCAAACAATATAGATTTTGCAGATATACCAAGAGAAAACAATATGGTAAAAACGAAAACAGTACTCCGCTCTCAAACAGACCACTGCCTTCCCAGTCCAGTACCTCCGTTCAGAAATGCTTGATAGATGTAGGCGCTGGTCAGGAGGGTTCTCATTGAAATGTAGAGCCTCTTGGTAACACAATGGGTTTGCGATAAAATGCGATCATAGATCTTTTGTGATTTTTAACCTGCTCTTGAAAAAGAAGACCTTTATCGTTGAAATGCGTACAGCTGAGCTGAATAAATCTGTATTACATTACAAACTTTGCAAATAAAAGCTGTAATCTGATTTTAATATTATTATAAAC
This sequence comes from Bombina bombina, assembly GCF_027579735.1. Lineage (NCBI taxonomy): Eukaryota > Metazoa > Chordata > Amphibia > Anura > Bombinatoridae > Bombina > Bombina bombina. Next base: position 828,960,044 of record NC_069500.1, read on the forward strand.
TTGCTGAAATTCGGATCCCTAGATTCCTAGTAAGTAATTCCTTCTTAATATGAGGAGAGTCCATGGCCTCATTCCTTACTTGTGGGAAATACAGAACCTGGCCACCAGGAGGAGGTAAAGACACCCCAGCCAAAGGCTTAAATACCTCATCCCCCAGTCATTCTTTGTCTTTCGTCACAGGAGGTTGGCAGAAGATACGGAGTAGTTCCTTATAAAGGGCATCTGCCCTTCAGAATGGGACTGGAGTTTTAAGTAGTCTTGTCAGCCTCTCAGTGAAAGCATTGATGAAAGTTAGGGTCTGAAGATGCAGGGAGAGTCTTTCTGTGAACCCATCCAGACCCTTACTAACAGCTCCTAAGCAATCAGTGTTGACGAGTTTCTCTGCTTGCTTTTCTAACTCAAGTCCATGTCAGGAGCAATGCTACAAGACTTTCAAACTTAAGAGGCTGTGTTTCTGTTCCACGGCATAGATTCCGGTAAGATTGTTTCATTTTTATACACTCATGACAACGCATGATAAGAAGACAGGATCACAGTGTGGCTCCTTTTATCTGCATGGAATCAAGGGTTAATACCCTCAGAAGGGGGTTATTGAACAGAGGGGATTAATCACATAATTGTTTCTATTTTATTATGTTTTATGCTGTGATATGTATGAGATGAGGCTCAGGTAGTGGTTGGAACATAATTTAGCTGTGTAACCTGTTAGGCTTGGCGCACTTTTTACTATAGCAGGGGTGGTCCTGCATGGCGCACCACATGACGGGTGTGGTCACACTGATTTCCTCTTCTTCCAGACCGTGCGGTTTACCGGAGACAAAGCGGTTTCTCTGTTGGGCCTGGGTCATAGCAGAAGGTAAGTGCCCCAGCCATTGGGGGTATAAAGTTGTCTGTTATTCTTTTTTCTATATTCCGATTGTAAGAGCAAGCTATTGAGGACTCTGACATGTTAGAGGGTACTCCCTCTTTACCTAATTCTAATACCTGTTTATATTGTGAGGAACCTACGGTATACCCGCCTGCTCAATTATGTTATATTATCAAGGAAAGTCAATATATTTAGTACCACTGAGCCGTCCATCTCTGAGGAGTCTCCTTCCCGTGAGGTGCGCACCCTACAGTCATCTTCAATTACACATGCAACTTCCCATAGAACTCCTAATCCTCCATCGGGAGGGGGCTTTTTTACTGTTAGATTTTGCTGAGCAATTACAAACTGCAGTGTCTGATGCTTTTGGTGCTTTACCTCGCCCAGCTAAGCACAAGCAAAAGGTTAATTATTGCTATCCTTCCCGGGGGTCATCTACTAGTTTGTTGGATTTATCTGATACTAGATTATCCGCTGATGAGGACGCCTCTGATACTTCAGAGGACGCTCTTTCTGGGTCGGAATCTGCTGCCTCTAAACCTCCAGCTGTGGAGGAACCAGACTTCAGATTTAGGATCGAACATTTACGTTTTCTGCTAAAGGAGGTTTTGACTACTTTAGAGGTTCCTGAGCCTAAGCTGCCCAAGGAACCCTGCATTCCTAAATTAGATAAGGTTTACAAGGACAGGGTTGTTCCACAGTCTTTCCCGGTTCCTGTTAAGATGGGGAACATTATTAAGAATGAATGGGAAAGACTTGGTTCTTATTTTTCCCTTTCTTCTTCTTTTAAGAAATTATTCCCGTTTCCGGACTCTCAATTGGAGTTGTGGGGTTCCGTCCCTAAGGTTGATGGTGCTATCTCCACACTTGCTAAGCGCACTACTATCCCTCTTGAGGATAGTTCGTCGTTTAAAGAGCCCATGGAAAAGAAGTAAGAAACTCTGTTAAGAAAGATGTTTCAACATACGGGATATTTGTTTCAACTGGCAGCGGCTGTTGCAGTGATTGCGGTAGCGGCTATCTATTGGTGTGAATCCTTATCTGAGTTGATCGAGGTGGAGGGTCCCCTCGACGTGATCCAGGAAAGAATTAAGTCCTTGAGAGTGGCTAATTATTTTATTTGTGATGCAAATATGCAGATTATTCACCTGAATGCCAAGGCTTCAGGTTTTTCTGTTTTAGCTCATAGGGCACATCTTGATCAGCTGACATGACTTCGAAATCTAGACTTCTTTCCCTTCCATTTAAGGAAAAGATTATTTTTGGTCCAGGCCTGGACGCAATCATATCCACGGTTACTAGAGGCAAGGGTGCCTTTTTACAATAGAATAAGAAAAAAAAACCTAAAGGACAAGGTCCTAATTTTAGTTCCTTTTGTTCGGATAAATCCCAACTTCAGCAACCCACCGTAAAGCCTGAACAATCCAAGGGATCTTGGAAACTGGCTCAGTCATGAAATAAATCCAAGCAGAACAAGAAGCCCGCTGAGACAGTCGGCATGAAGGGGCGACCCTTGATCCGGCTCTGGATCTGGTAGGGGCCAGGCTGTCACTCTTTTCGGAAGTTTTGTTTGGGGACATGCAAGACCCGTAGGTCCTGGAGGTCATTGCTCAGGGATACAGGATAGGTTTCAAGTCTCATATATTCAAGGGCAGATTCCTTTTGTCAAACCTGTCTTCAAGGCCATAAAAGAGAAAGGCCTTTTTAGGGTGCATGAGGGATCTCTCCTCCCTGGGAGTCATTGTACCAGTACCTCTTGCAGAAAGAGGTCTGGGATACTACTCAAATCTTTTTGTGGTCCCAAAGAAGGAGGGTGCTTAAACAAATTCCTATCTGTCTCCTCGTTCATCCTTCCCTTAGTACAAGAAGGACAGTTCATGACCACGATAGATCTGAAGGATGCTTACCTCATCCCCATACACAAGGAACACTTCCAGTTCCTGGATCAGCACTTCTAGTTTATTGCACTTCCATTTGGTCTAGCTACTGCTCCAAGGGTTTTTACAAAGGTTCTAGGGGCTCTGCCTGCAGTGGCCAGAACCAGAGGTATAGCAGTAGCACCATACTTGGACGATATTCTGGTTCAAGCACCATCCTGTTGATCGAAGATAAACTTAGGAAAGAGTTCTCTTATTCCCAATACCAGGGTGGAATTCTTGGGTATTATAATAGACTCCATATCCATGAGGATATTTCTTACAAACCAGAGACATTGCAAACTAACTTCCGCTTGTCTTGCCCTCCAGACCTCCTTGAAGCCCTCTGTGGCTCGGTGTATGGAGGTAGTTGGTCTCATGGTGCCCTGCGTGGACATCATTCCTTTTGCCAGATTCCACCTCAGACCTCTTCAGCTGTGCATGCTGAGACAGTGGAACGGTGATCATTTGGATCTGTCTCAACAGATTTCTCTGGACAACTGGTTGAGAGAATCAGTCTCATGGTTGCTCTGTCCAGATCATCTGTCCCAAGGGACATCCTTCTTGAGACCATCCTGAGAGATTGTGACTAGGACTACAGGATGGGGAGCTGTTTGGGGTGCCAGGAAGGCACAGGGCCTGTGGACTCTAGAGGAATCCCTCCTCCCGATCAACATTTTGGATCTTCAATGCTCTAAAGGCTTAGCCTCTTCTGGGTTCATCCCAGTTTATCAGATTCCAATCAGACAACATTACCTCAGTGGCTTACATCAACCATCAGGGGGGAACGAGGAGCTCCCTAGCAATGAGGGAAGTATCTCAGATTCTGGAATGGGTGGAGGCCCACAGCTGCTCTCTCTCAGCGATCCACATTCCGGGTGTGGACAACTGGGAGGTGAATTTCCTCAGCAGACAATTCTTTCATCCGGGGGAATGGTCTCTCCATCCCAAGGTGTTTGCGGAGATTTGCAGCAGATGGGGGTCACTGGAGATAGATCTCATGGCATCCTGGCTCAATTCCAAGCTACCCAGATATGGGTCATGGTCCAAGGATCCTCAGGCAGAGCTCTAATAAATGCATTAGCAGTGCCTTGGAGGTGACCACTTCTACCTCGTGTAGTGGCCTGCATCAAGCAGGAGCAAGTTTCAATGATTCTAATTGCTCCATTGTGGCCGTGAAGGATGTGGTTTGTGGATCTGGTGGGTATGTCTTCATCTCCTCCATGGAGGTTAGCTTGTCGCAGGGATCAGCTAGAGCAAGGTGCTTTTGTTCATGACAATCTAGATTCTCTGAGGCTGACTGTGTGGAGATTGAATGCTTAGTCCTCGCTGAAAGAAGTTTTTCTGAGAGGGTTATTGATACTCTCATTCAAGCGCATAAGCCGTTATCATAAGGTGTGGAAGACCTACTTATTCTGGTGTGAGGAACGGGGATTTCCCTGGCATAAGGTCAGAGTCTCCAGGATTCTTTGGAGAAGGACCTTTCTGCTAGCTCCCGTAAGGAACAGATCTTGGCCCTATCTGTTTTACTTCACAAGAGGCTCGCTGAGCTTCTGGATGTCCAGTCTTTTATTCAGGCTCTGACTAGGATCAGGCGTTTGTTTAGATCTAGTGCTCTTCCTTGGAGATAAAATCTTGTTCGTAAAGTTATGCAGAGGACTCCTTTTGAGCCTATGCATGCAGTTGACATCAAATTACTGTCTTGGAAGGTTCTTTTTCTACTGGCTATTGCCTCACAATGTGAGCCTCCTTACCTAGTATTTCTTATAGGGTTTCTTCCTAAGGTAGTTTCAGATTGCAACATCAATCATGAGATTTTGTTTCCGTCTTTGGACGCGATCGCATATACGGCGCAGGTTTCGGTGCAAGCGTGGGAACCTGCTCCGCCCGTAATTTCACCTCGCACATCGGGGTATTATATATACCCCGCTGGCAGTTCATAAAGTGCCGTAAGTCTGATAAACTGGCGATGTCCAGAAATAAGTGTAAATACAAATTTCTCGCTAGGGACTTACGGCACTTTAGAAACTGCCGGCGCCTAAGAAAAGTACAGAAAATAACAAATCTCCCGTAAAAGTCTAACCTGCCTCCCAAAAATAAGCCCGACACATAAAACCCCTATATCCGCAATCCCCCCTCTCACTACTAATAATAAATGTATTAACCCCTAGACCGACAACCACCCACAACGCAATATGCCTATTTCAACTATTAACCCCTATATCCGCCATAAAACCCACACCGCAAGTAATAACTCAATTATTAACCCCTAACCTGCCATAGCCCACAATACAATTAACCTATTCAAGTATTAACCCCTAAACCGCCATAGCCTATTAAATGTATTAACCCTATTAACAACTATTATTTAAATAAATCTAAATAAATTTACTATTATTAACTAAATTTATCCTATTTAAAACTAAATACATACCTATAAAATAAACCCTAAGATAGCTACAATATAATTAATAATAATAGCTATTTTAGGATTTATTTTTATTTTACAGGCAACTTTGTATTTATTTTAACTAGGTACAATAGCTATTAAATAGCTAATAACTATTTAATAACTACCTAGTTAAAATAAATACAAATTTACCTGTAAAATAAATCCTAACCTAAGTTACAATTACATCTAACACTACACTATCATTAAATAAATTAAATTAATTAACTACAATTACCTAACATTAAATACAATAAAATAAAATAAACTAAAGTACAAAAAAACCCCACTAAATTACAGAAAATTAAAAAAAATTACAAGAAGTTTAAACATATTACACCTAATCTAAGCCCCCTAATAAAATAAAAAAGCCCCCCCAAATAATAAAATTCCCTACCCTATAGTAAATTACAAATAGCCCCAAAGTAATCAGCTCTTTTACCTGTAAAAAAAGAAATACAACCCTCCCAACATTAAAACCCCCCACCCACACACCCAACATTACTAGAATTCTATCAGCCAATCGGAATTGAAGGGACGCCATCTTGGATGACGTCATTTAAAGGAACCTTTATTCTTCGTTAGGACGTCGTAAGAAGAGGATGCTCCGCACCAGATGTCTTCAAGATGGAGCCGCTCCTCGTCGGATGGAAGAAGATAGAAGATGCCGCTTGGATGAAGACTTCTGCCCGTCTGGAGGACCTCTTCTGCCCGGATCGGATGAAGACTTCTGCCCGGATCGGATGAAGACTTCTGCCCGGTTGGGTGAAGACGGCTCAAGGGTGATCTTCAAGGGGGTAGTGTTAGGTTTTTTTAAGGGGGGATTGGGTGGGTTTTAGAGTAGGGTTGGGTGTGTGGGTGGTGGGTTTTAATGTTGGGGGGGGTTGTATTTCTTTTTTTACCGGTAAAAGAGCTGATTACTTTGGGGCAATGCCCCTCAAAAAGCCCTTTTAAGGGCTATTTGTAATTTAGTATAGGGTAGGGAATTTTATTATTATTTTTATTTTTTTATTTTTTTAAAATATTTTATTTTTATTGAGGGAAATAAAAAACAAACAGACAGTTTTGCTCGTAAAGCAAACATTCACAAATATAACAGTAAATTGCTAATTACAATCTGCGGGATACATTGTTCAAGGAGCAAACCCATACTTCCCTCTTTATTGCCCCCCTCGACAATAAAGATAGCAGCAGCCACTTTTGGGCCCCAATGAAACCTTCTAAGCTAGGGGCTATTTTGTTTAGTTTTTTATTTTATTAGGGGGCTTAGATTAGGTGTAATTAGTTTAAACTTCTTGTAATTTTTTTATTTTCTGTAATTTAGTGTTTTTTTTGTACTTTAGTTTATTTTATTTTATTGTATTTAATGTTAGGTAATTGTAGTTAATTAATTTAATTTATTTAATGATATTGTAGTGTTAGGTGTAATTGTAACTTAGGTTAGGATTTATTTTACAGGTAAATTTGTATTTATTTTAACTAGGTAGCTATTAAATAGCTATTAACGATTTAAAAGCTATTGTACCTAGTTAAAATAAATACAAAGTTGCCTGTAAAATAAAAATAAATCCTAAAATAGCTGCAATGTAATTATTAATTATATTGTAGCTATCTTACGGCTAGATTTAGAGTTGGGCGGTAGCCGTCAAAACCAGTGTAAGAGGCTCCTAACGCTGGTTTTTACCGCCCTCTGGTATTTGGAGTCAGTCATGAAAGGGTCTAACGCTCACTTTGCAGCCACGACTTTTCCATACCGCAGATCCCCCTACGCCATTTGCAAATTCTATCTTTTCAATGAGATCTTCCTAACGCCGGTATTTAGAGTCTTGGCTGAAGTGAGCGTTAGAAATCTAACGACAAAACTCCAGCCGCAGAAAAAAGTCAGTAGTTAAGAGCTTTCTGGGCTAACGCCGGTTCATAAAGCTCTTAACTACTGTGCTCTAAAGTACCCTAACACCCATAAACTACCTATGTACCCCTAAACCACCTATGTACCCCTAAACCGAGGTCCCCCCACATCGCCGCCATTCTATTAAAAATTTTTAACCCCTAATCTGCCGCTCCGTACACCGCGGCCACCTACGTTATCCCTATGTACCCCTAATCTGCTGCCCCTAACACTGCCGACCCCTATATTATATTTATTAACCCCTAATATGCCGCCCCCAACGTCGCCTCAACCTACCTACAATAATTAACCCCTAATCTGCCGACCGGAGCTCACCGCTACTATAATAAATGTATTAACCCCTAATCCGCCTCACTCCCGCCTCAATAACCCTATAATAAATAGTATTAACCCCTAATCTGCTCTCCCTAACATCGCCGACACCTAACTTCAAGTATTAACCCCTAATCTGCCGACCGGAGCTCACCGCTACTATAATAAATGTATTAACCCTTAAAGCTAACTCTAACCCTAACACCCCCCTAACTTAAATATAATTTAAATCTAACAAAAATAAATTAACTATTTTTAAATAAATTATTCCTATTTAAAGCTAAATACTTACCTGTAAAATAAACCCTAATATAGCTACAATATAAATTATAATTATATTGTAGCTATTTTAGGATTAATATTTATTTTACAGGCAACTTTGTAATTATATTAACCAGGTACAATAGCTATTAAATAGTTAATAACTATTTAATAGTTACCTAGTTAAAATAATTACAAAATTACCTGTAAAATAAATCATAACCTAAGTTACAATTAAACCTAACACTACACTATCAATAAAGATGGCGTCCCTCGAATTCCGATTGGCTGATAGGATTCTATCAGCCAATCGGAATTAAGGTAGGAATATTCTGATCGGAACAGCCAATAGAATGCGAGCTCAATCTGATTGGCTGATTGGATCAGCCAATCGGATTGAACTTGAATCTGATTGGCTGATTCCATCAGCCAATCAGAATTTTCCTACCTTAATTCCGATTGGCTGATAGAATCCTATCAGCCAATCAGAATTCGAGGGACGCCATCTTGGATGACGTCCCTTAAAGGAACCGTCATTCGTCGGGAAGTCGTCGGTGAAGATGGATCCGCGCTGGAGGTCTTGAAGATCAGCCGGTCGTCATCGGATTGAAGAACATAGAAGATGCGGCTTGGAAGAAGATGTTTGCTGGTCCGGATGTCCTCTTCTGCCCGCTTAGATCAAGACTTCAGCCGGAGGATGGACGTCACTCTTCAGCCCCCGCTTGGGCTTGGATCAACACTTCGGAGGCTTGGATCAAAACTTCCGAGGACAGATCGGTGAACCTGGCATGGTGAAGATAAGGTAGGAAGATCTTCAGGGGCTTAGTGTTAGGTTTATTTAAGGGGGGTTTGGGTTAGATTAGGGGTATGTGGGTGGTGGGTTGTAATGTTGGGGGGGGTATTGTATGTTTTTTTTTACAGGCAAAAGAGCTGAATTATTTGGGGCATGCCCCGCAAATGGCCCTTTTCAGGGCTGGTAAGGTAAAAGAGCTTTGAACTTTTTTAAATTTAGAATAGGGTAGGGCATTTTTTTATTTTGGGGGTCTTTGTTATTTTATTAGGGGGTTTAGAGTAGGTGTAATTAGTTTAAAATTGTTGTAATATTTTTCTAATGTTTGTAAATATTTTTTTATTTTTTGTAACTTAGTTCTTTTTTATTTTTTGTACTTTAGTTAGTTTATTTAATTGTAGTTATTTGTAGGTATTGTATGTAATTAATTTATTGATAGTGTAGTGTTAGGTTTAATTGTAGATAATTGTAGGTATTTTATTTAATTAATTTATTGATAGTGTAGTGTTAGGTTTAATTGTAACTTAGGTTAGGATTTATTTTACAGGTAATTTTGTAATTATTTTAACTAGGTAACTATTAAATAGTTATTAACTATTTAATAGCTATTGTACCTGGTTAAAATAAATACAAAGTTGCCTGTAAAATAAATATTAATCCTAAAATAGCTACAATATAATTATTATTTATATTGTAGCTATATTAGGGTTTATTTTACAGGTAAGTATTTAGTTTTAAATAGGATTAATTTATTTAATAAGAGTTAATTTATTTCGTTAGATAAAAATTATATTTAACTTAGGGGGGTGTTAGGGTTAGACTTAGCTTTAGGGGTTAAAAAATTTATTAGAATAGCGGTGAGCTCCGGTCGGCAGATTAGGGGTTAATTATTGTAGGTAGGTGGAGGTGACGTTGTGGGGGGCAGATTAGGGGTTAATAAATATGATATAGGGGTCGGCGATGTTAGGGGCAGCAGATTAGGGGTACATAGGTATAATGTAGCTGGCGGCGGTGTACGGAGAGGCAGATTAGGGGTTAATAATAATATGCAGGTGTCAGCGATAGCGGGGGCGGCAGATTAGGGGTTAATAAGTATAAGGTTAGGGGTGTTTAGACTCTGGGTTCATGTTAGGGTGTTAGGTGCAGACTTAGGAAGTGTTTCCCCATAGAAAACAATGGGGCTGCGTTAGGAGCTGAACGCTGCTTTTTTGCAGGTGTTAGGTTTTTTTTCAGCTCAAACTGCCCCATTGTTTTCTATGGGGGAATCGTGCACGAGCACGTTTTTGAAGCTGGCCGCGTCCATAAGCAACGCTGGTATTTAGAGTTGCAGTGGCGGTAAATATGCTATACGCTCCCTTTTTGGTGCCTAACGCAGCCATTCTGTGAACTCTAAATACCAGCAGTATTTAAAAGGTGCGGGAGAAAAAAAGCATGCGTAGCTAATGCACCCCTTTGGCCGCCAAACTCTAAATCTAGCCGTTAGGGTTTATTTTATAGGTAAGTATTTAGTTTTAAATAGGATTAATTTAGTTAATAATAGTAAATTTATTTAGATTTATTTAAATAATAGTTAAGTTAGGGGGGTGTTAGGGTTAGACTTAGGTTTAGGGGTTAATACATTTATTATAGTGGTGGCGGCAGATTAGGGGTTAATACATTTAATAGGCTATGTGGGCTATGGCGGTTTAGGGGTTAATACTAGAATAGGTTTATTGCGGTGTGGGCTATGGCGGTTTAGGGGTTAATAGAGTTTATTAGTTATTGCGGTGGGGGATTGCGGTTGACAGGTAGATAAACATTGCGCATGCGTTAGGTGTGTGTTTATTTTTGCAGGCATTTTCGGGAGTTATGGTGCTCCCATACTCAGTGCAAGGCCTGCTACAGCTGCCTTTTATGGCGAGGTAAAAATGGAGTAAGATTTCTACATTTTCGCCACGTAAGGCTTTACGCTGGATATTGGATACCAATTTACGACGCGGTCCCATGTTAGCCTATGGGAGTAAAAATTGCGAGCGACGGGTGAAATATATGAGTGTAACTTGTATGCTACGCCGTATATGTAATCCCAAAACAGCGCAAAACCGGCATTGCTGGCTTTTGCAGGTGACGCTGCATATGTAATGGAGGTCTTCGTGTCCTAATCCTTCTTCTGGGAAGGAACGGTTACTTCATAATTTGGATGTGGTTCAGGCCCTGAAGTTCTATCTTCGGGCTATGAAAGAGTTTAGACAGACTTCTTTGTTGTTTGTTGCCTATTCTGGGAGGCGTAGGAGGCAGAAGGCCTTGTCTACTTCCTTATCTTTTTTGGTTGAGGAGCATCATTCGCTTAGCTTATGAGACAGCAGGACATAAGCCTCCTCAGAGGATTAAGGCTCATTCTACTAGAGCAGGGGCTTCCTCTTGGCCTTCAAGAATGAGGCCTCTATTGAGCAGATTTGTACATACATACATACCTTTTTAAATTTTTTACAAATTTAACGTTTTTTCTTCGGCTGAAGCAGCTTTTGGGAGAAAGGTTGTGCAGGCTGTGGTGCCCTCAGAATAGGTTTTGCCTCTCTTTTACCCTCCCGTCTCATTCAGTGTCCTCTAAAGCTTGGGTATATGTTTCCCACAAGTAAGGAATGAGGCTGTGAACTCTCCTCATATTAAGAAGGAAAACATAAATTATGCTTACCAGATCATTTCCTTTCCATCTGTATGAGGAGAGTCCATGGCGCACGCCCGTATTCTCCGATGGGCGGACCAAAAGTTTTGTTTTGTTCTTCTGGCACCAATTTATACCCTGATATTTCTCCTACTGTTCCTTGTTCCCTCGGCAGAATGACTGGGGCATGAGGGAAGTTGGGGAGGTATTTAAGCCTTTGGCTGGGGTGTCTTTGCCTCCTCCTGGTGGCCAGGTTCTGTATTTCCCACAAGTAAGGAATGAGACCATGGACTCTCCTCATACAGAAGGAAAGGAAATTATCTGGTAAGCATAATTTTGCTTTTCCTTTAGTATTCATTTTGGATTTTCAAATGTTGAGCCAGATTTATGAAGCCTAAAAATGTGCATACAATCTCATTCTCACATTTAGCAAACTTAAATGCACCTAAACATTTTGTAGATCAATAGTTAATTCATACCTGGCGCATTGTGTATACTAAGAGCATCAGTGCGCCCAAATCTCTTTTCTCACATTATCAATAGTTCGAATGGTATATATTCGACCAGTAACATATTTATTATTTTTTGCACTCAAAGCTTTCTTCACATTCTCCTTCATCTAGACGCAAAAAAGCTCTCCTTAGATACTGTGGAGAACAGCAGCTGACATAATTATCTATGAGCTTGTTTTGTGTGCACATCATGGAATACTTTCTGATTTTGGCTGGTATTTCTATTTCTCTGTGAGTGGAAAGACCTTTGATGGAAGAGGAATGTAGGCGGAGCATAGCTGCCGCTCACACTCGTAGCCAGGGGAGGAGTCCAACTGGATTTCTCTCTATTTAGCTGGCTTCCACTGCATAAGCAAAGGGCATCTAACTGTACATTTTATTACCCCCAACCCCCCATTTGAGCTTCTCTATGAAGCTGCAAGTTTGAACAAGAAAGTTTTCTATTACATGATAAGCCTATCGGCTGCTGGTGAGACAGTCAGCTGACCAGATCATCATCTAGTAGTGCTCGCTTTGCTTCAGCAGTGAATAATGTGGTGCTAATTCATAAAAGGGTAATTCTCTACTTTTAAACCATCTATGAGGAATCAGTATTTGAAATGGATGTTCAGCATTGGAACTAAAAGGGTGAAGCACTTGAAGCTTACTAGCGTAGCATTACCCAGAATCTCCTTGACCAGTTGTAAACATATAGTTGTGGTTTCCTTTTGAGAAATGTGCAATTAGGCTATATAATGATAAACATAGGACAGGTCTACACTGAATCTATGATGAGAATTTTTTTAAGAGTGAGGACCCCCTAGCACCTTATCTTTGAAATCCCACTTATTCCACCCACAGGAGACTGAAATCTGCCAGAAACTGTATCTTCACTGACCCAGGAGTTGCTCTGTTTTTCTGGAAGTCTAAATCACTTCTGAGGCCTAAACATTGTGTGTGATCAAGTTGTGCTAAACTAATGCTTAAACATCTGTCAGCCCCATATTCCATCTCTTGCTTATTACTGAACAAACACTTTCAAGGGAGGTTAAAAACTAAATAAACACAACAATACCAAGTGTTGTAAATTGTTATAATTATTTACCTTGCTATTGTTGCATATGCAGCAGAAAGATGTAATCTTTATTTTTTTTTAAAGGCAAAGATATGGCAAGTAAATCAATGCTCTTAGGTACAGGAGGCAACCATGTCTATGCTGAATTATATGTGCTTTCATTTTTACATCTAGAGCACATGGCTAGACGGAACAGCAATGTCACAAACAGCTATTTTACAGTCCCTGTAGCATGTGCACAAAATGTAAAAAAACAAGAGCTTGAATACCTTGGTACTGGCATGGTGACTCATGTAGCTATGATCAGTGCTTAATTCATTGTATCTCACTGTATTAAATTAATTAGTTTTAAAAAGTAATTTGAACGATACTTTCAATTTTTAATTAAAGAAAGGAAAGTGTGGCATTGTTCCCATTAAAGTTCTGGGACCCAAATATATTTGACATTTTGTAATGGATTTGAACCCAAAACCCCCAAGGAAGGGGAGCTGGGGCATAATTTTATTGCAGGGGGATTCATTTTATTGTTCTGGGGCTGGGGAAATCATTTTATTGCTGGGGGCATCCTATTTTTGTTGGGGGCATAATTTTATATGCAGGGGAGATGGGACATCATTTTTGTGCTGGGGCATCATTTTTTTGCAGGGGGCATCATTTTATTGCAGTGGGCTGGGGGCACTATTTTATTGCAATGGGGCTGGGGCATCATTTTATTGCAGGGGGGCTGGGGGCTTCATTTTATTGCTTGGTGCATCATTTATTGCAGGGGTGCTGAGGGCATCATATTTTTGTTGGGGGCATCATTTTATTGGAGGCGCTGGGGCATAATTTTTTTGCAGGGGAGCTGGGGCATCATTTTATTGCAGGTGGGCTGGGCATTATTTTATTGCTAGGGGCGTCATTTATTGCAGTGGGGATGGGGCATTTTTTTATTGCAGGGGGACTGGACATCATTTTATTGCTGGTGTCATCATTTTATTGCAGTGGGTATGGGGCATCATTTTATTGCAGGGGGACTGGGCATCATTTTATTGCTGGGGGCATCATTGCGGGGCTGGGGGAATTATTTATTGCAGGGGGGCTGGGTGCATCATTTTATTGCAGGGGCATCATCTTATTGCAGTGGGCTGGGCATCATTTTATTGCAGGGGGCTTCATTGTATTGCTGAGGGCATCATTTTATTGCAGTGGGGCTGGGGGCATCATTTTATTGCAGTGGGGCTGGGGCATCATTTTATTGCAGGGGGATCGGGGGCTTCATTTTATTGCTGGGTGTATCATTTATTGCAGGGGTGCTGGGGGCATCATATTTTTGTTGGGGGCATCATTTTATTGCAGGGGCATCATCTTATTGCAGGGGGTCTGAGCATCATTTTATTGCAGGGGGCATCATTTTATTGCAGTGGTGCTTGGGGCATCATTTTTTGCAGGGGGGCTGGGGGCATCATTTTTTGCAGGGGGGCTGGGGGCATCATATTTTTGTTGGGGGCATCATTTTATTGCTAGGGGACTGGGCTTCATTTTATTGCTGGAGCATCATTTTATTGCAGTGGGGATGGGGCATCATTTTATTGCAGGGGGGCTGGGGGTTTAATTTTATTCCTGGGGCATCATTGCAGTGGGGCTGGGGGAATCATTTACTGCTGGGGGGATCATTTATTGCTGGGGGCATCATACTTTTGTTGGGGGCATTATTTTATTGCAGGGGAGATGGGGCATCATTTTTGTGCTGAGGCTTCATTTTATTGCAGGGGGGCTGGGGGCTTCATTTTATTGCTGGGGGCACCATTTATTTTATTTATTTATTGCAGGTGTGTGTGCTGTTTGCGTGTGGGCTGTGTGTGTGTGGGCAGTGTGTATGGGCTGTGTGTGTGGGGGGGGCTGTGTGTGTGTAGTGGATGTATGTTTTATATATATATATATATATATATATATATATATATATATATATATATATATATATATATATATATATATATATATATATAAAATGTTGTGCATTACCTTAAATTATTTTTTTTTTTTCATTTTAAAAGCTGTGGGGCGGGGTTGGGGGTGGAGATTTGGCTGGGTTGGGGCGGAGATTGGGCATGGTTGGGGCGGGGAGAAAGGGGGGCCCCGTTTTGTCATCCTGCCTTGGGCCCCGCAATGGCTAGGGCCGGCCCGGAAAGTAATTGTATCTACCCTCACCCCCACAACCTATCTCTGCTGTAATCAAATGATTTTTCAATGTTTCTTGCTTCCGGCTAACTTCCTTGCTCATTTCAGACAGTCCTCTTATGAAATGGAAAAGAGCATATTTTGATATAATAAATAAGGCGCAAATGCTAATATAATTGGAGAAATGTATCTTTGCTTCGTCTGAGCTTGGAAAAAAGGCTTTTTTTGTCATTTATAAATTTGAGCGCACATGTACGCTTCGACATAGGCGAGCTCAGGCGAACAGAAAGGAGAATGACAAAGCACATTCAATAACACATGGATAAATCCAACTCACTGTGTTATCAAGGAGCTTTGCATCATATCTGAAACCCACAATGTTACCAAGAAGTTCTACATTTCATTTAAAACCTTTCTGAGACCAGCGCCTCTATCTATCAAGCACTTCTGAACTAGACTATCAGTTGCCATTTTTTTTGTGTTCTGCTTTGCAAGCGACTTCCAAGAATTTTGATACGTATCTTGCGTTCCTTTGGTCTAATCTGATCAAATATCATCCTGATATTTTGCTTTAGTGTAAATCTTTGAACTACAAGTATATGTATCAAATGCTATAAATAATCCAATTTGCTTAAAATGTAACAGGTGAAAAATATTAAAATACTACTCAGCTCTGATATGATCATAATTCTATATTTGTATTCATATGCTTGTGAAAACTCCCTCTCACACAGTTATCTAAAGTATGTACTTATAACTAACATAACAGGTTTTATCACCATCTATGACTGATAAAGAACTTTCTAGGCATTCTTTACAAAGGTCTCTATGCAATTTGTATTGAAATCACAACCCTTAGCATTTTTACGAGAAGATAGTTACACAAACTTTCTTTGTTGTTTTGTAATGCATTTGATTTCCTTCTATTAAAGGTCCACTCAATGCAGTAGAATTGCATAATTAATAAGTGCATAATAAAAAGACAAATATTTAACACTAAAGGGTCGATTTATTAAAGTGCAGACGAACATATAGTGTATCATGTCCACTGCACATAGATAAATGCAGAGAGCATATGCTGTGGGCATTTATCATTGCACCAGCAGTTCTTGTGAACTGCTTGTACAATGCCGCCCCCTGCAGATTTGCGGCCAAGAGGGTGTCAATCAGCCTGATCGTATAGGATTGGGCGGATTGATGTCCGCAGCCTCAGAGCAGGTGGACAAGGTAAAAGACCGCTGCTTCATAACTGCTGTTTCCATTCGGAGCTTGATAATTCAGCCCCCTACTCTGAATTTTAAATAGACAGTAGATTTTTTTTCTGACAAATTTATTTTTTCTCCCATTTTCTGGCCCCTTGTAATCACGTGACAGACATAAGCCAATCACAGACTAGTATAGACGTATACCCTGTGAGCTTGTGCACATCCTCAGTAAGATCTTGTTCCCCAGAAAGTGTGCATATGAAAATACTGTGCAATAGTTCATAATGGAAGCAAATTGGAAAGTGTCTTAAAACTGCATGCTCTTTCTGATTCATAAAAGTTTATTTTAACTTGAGTGTCCCTTTAACAAGCTTCAGGATATTAAGGGGACAGGAAATTAAAAAAAATAAAAATAAATTAAAAACCAACTTTTTTCTTTCATGATTAAATAGAGATAGAGCAAGTGATTTTAAACAACTTTCCAATTTACATCTATCTAGTTTGTTTTGTTCTCTTGGTGCCCTTTGTTGAAAAAGATACCTAGGAAGAAACAGGAGCTTCTGATTGGTCGCAGCACATATATGCCTCATGTTATTGGCTCACCTAATGTGTTTAGCTATCTCCTAGTAGAGCATTTGCTGCTTCTTCAACAGAGGATATCAAGAGAATGAAGCAAATTTGATAATAAAAGTAAATTGGAAAGCAATTTAAAGGGACAGTCAACACTAAAATTGTTATTGTTTAAAAAGATAGACAATGCCTTTACTACCCATTCCCCAGCTTTGTACAACTAACATTGTTGTATTAATTTACTTTATAACATTTAAACCTCTAAATTTCTGCCTTTTTCTAAGCCACTAAAGGCAGCCTCTTATCACATGCTTTTTATTTGCTTTTCACAACAGGTGAGTTCTGGTTCATGTGGCCATATAGATAATGTTCTAACAGCCGTGGAGTTATTTAAGAGTCAGCACAACACAGCACTAATTGTCTAAAATGCAAGTCAATAGATAATAAATAAAATGTCATGTGATCACAGGGCTGTCAGAAGATGCTTAGATACAATATAATCACAAAGGTAAAAAGAATATTAATATAACAGTGTTGGTTATGCAAAACTGGGTAATGAGTAATAAAGGGATTATCTATCTTTTAAAATAATAACAATTCCGGTGTAGACTGTCCCTTTAAAATGATATGCTGTCTAAATCATGAAATAAATATGTTGCATTTTATGTCCCTTTAAACTAATTTAAATAGCATCTACAATTAAAAAAATAAACAGTTAATTTCTCTTATCAAATTTACCAGTTTCTCTTGGTAACCTTTATTAAAATCCATGAGAGCATAATAAAATAGGCTCAGGAGCTTGCACGTTTTGACCATTGTTACAAAGACTGCTACTATATAAAGCTCTAGGAACGTGCATGCTCTTGAGCCTATCTCTGTATGCTCACATGGAATAGTGCTAAGTTTCAGAATAAGAGGAAAATTGTATTGTATAAATAAACAGATTTTTTTATCCCCTTTGAATAAACAGATCCAGAATGATAACAATATTTTAGATGGAGTTTAAATCATCAAATGTAATGAAGATGCCCTATAACTTACTTTTTAATGTAGCACTGAAATTCAAATACCCCACACTCCGGCCAGCCACTTCAAAAGTATTTTTTTTTGGTGAGCTAACGGTTTAAGCTGCTCTCCAATCAGTGCTCTAGCTACAAAAAGATAATGGCCTCTATGTATGAAGCCGTCTACTTTCCTGCATTCGCCGGCCCAATACGCTCGCCTAATCTCGCCCACCATCGCCGCCGCTGACCTGAATACGATCGCCAAAGTTATCAAAAAAATCTGTCAAGAAGCAGCGCACCAAGTACGGAGCAATGAGCAGCGGACTGTTGTTAACTGACAGTCATCGATGGCTTCTTTGCAGCTTTTTTGATAGCCTGTCACTAAGCACCCATGCTAAATTACACTGTTTTACCCCCTAAACCGCCGCTTCCGGAGCCCCCCACAACTAAATAAAGTTATTACCCCCTAAACCGCCGCTCCTGGACCCCGCCGCAACTATAATAAATGTATTAACCCCTAAACCGCCGCTCCCGGACCCTGCCGCCACCTACATCATACCTATTAATTCCTATACTGCCCCCCACTACACCGCCGCCACCTATATTCAAGTTATTAACCCCTATCCTGCGGATCCCGGACCCCGCCGCAACTAAATAAATTGTTTAACCCCCTAAACCGCCGCACTTATATTAAAGTTATTAACCCTTATCCTGCCCCCCACTACACTGCCGCAACCTACATTAAACTCATTAACCCCTAAACCGCCGCTCCCGGCCCCCGCCGCAACTAAATTAAATGTTTAACCCCTAAACCGCCGCTCTCGGACCCCGCCGCCACCTATATTAAACTCATTAACTCCTAAACCTAGGTCTAACACTAACACCCCCCTAACTTTAATATTATTTTAATAAATCTAAATAAAACTTACTATTATTAACTAAATTATTCTTATTTAAAACTAAATACTTACCTCTAAAATAAACCCTAAGATAGCTACAATATAACTAATAATTATATTGCAGCTAGTTTAGGATTTATTTTTATTTTACAGGCAACTTTGTATTTATTTTAACTAGGTACAATAGCTATTAAATAGTTAATAACCGACACAGAGCCATCCTCTTCAACCGACGACTGAACGACGAATGAAGGTTCCTTTAAGGGACGTCATCCAAGATGGCGTCCCTCGAATTCCGATTGGCTGATAGGATTCTATCAGCCAATCGGATTTAAGGTAGGAAAAATCTGATTGGCTGATTGAATCAGCCAATCAGATTGAAGTTCAATCCAATTGGCTGATCCAATCAGCCAATCGGATTGAGCTCGCATTCTATTGGCTGATCGGAACATTTAGAATAGGGTAGGGCATTTTTTTTTATTTTGGGGGGCTTTATTATTTTATTAGGGGGCTTAGATTAGGTGTAATTAGTTTAAACTTCTTGTAATTCTTTTTTATTTTCTGTTAATTTAGTGTTTGTTTGTATATATATATATAGTTTAGTTTATTTAATTTAATTTTAGGTAATTGTAGGTAATTTATTTAATTTATTTAATGATAGTGTAGTTGTTAGGTTTAATTGTAACTTAGGTTAGGATTTATTTTACAGGTAATTTTGTAAGTATTTTAGCTAGGTAGTTATTAAATAGTTAATAACTATTGTACCTAGTTAAAATAAATACAAAGTTGCCTGTAAAATAAAAATAAATCCTAAAATAGCTACAATATAATTATTAGTTATATTGTAGCTATCTTAGGGTTTATTTTACAGGTAAGTATTTAGTTTTAAATAGGATTAATTTAGTTAATACGAGTAATATTATTTAGATTTATTAAATTAATATTTAAGTTAGGGGGGGTTAGGGTTAGTGTTAGACTTAGGTTTAGGGGTTAATAACTTTAATATAGGTGGCGGCGGGGTCCGGGAGCGGCGGTTTAGGGGTTAAACAATTTATTTAGTTGCGGTGGGGTCCGGGATCCGCAGGATAGAGGTTAATAAGTTTATGTAGGTGGCGGCGGTATAGGGGGCGGCAGATTAGGAGTTAATATGTATAATGTAGGTGGCGGCGGGGTCCGGGAGCAGCGGTTTAGGGGTTAACATGTTTATTGTAGTTGCGGCGGGGTCCGGGAGCAGCGGTTTAGGGGGTAATAAATGTATTTAGTTGCGGCGGTGTGGGGGGGGGCAAATTAAGGGTGTTTAGACTCGGGGTACATGTTAGGGTCTTAGGTGCAGACATCTCCCATAGGAATCAATGGGATATCGGGCAGCAGCGAACATAAGCTTTCGCTATGGTCAGACTCCCATTGATCCCTATGGGATCCGCCGCCTCCAGGGCGGCGGATTGAAATCCAGGTACGCTGGGCCGGAATAGTGGCGAGCGTACCTGGTAGTAGTTTGATAACTAACAAACGTAGTCAGATTGTGCCGAACTTGCGTTCGGAACATCTGTAGTGATGTAACCATCGATCTGTGTCGGACTGAGTCCGGCGGATCGTAGGTTACGTCACTATATTCTACTTTTGCCGGGCAGTAGGGGTTGATAACTATGGTGAATCAGCCTCGCCACAAATACGCAGTGGAATTCCAGCGTATTTGCGGTTGATGGCTTGATAACTAGAGGCCATTGTGTGAGTGTCGTATGGCTAGAGCGACGATTGGAAAACAATTCAAATTCAAACCCGTAGCTCACAAAAAAAAGTGGGTGGCCGAAGTTAAAGTGTACCTTATTACAACTAATGAATTAAACTCCATCTATGGCTAACATTCTGGATCTGTTTATACAAAGGGGAACGTTTACCATCACTTTAAATGGTACACTATCTGAATCATGAAAGTTTAATTGTGACTTTAATGTCTCTTTAATATCTCAATCCAGTGCAAAAAATGAGAAAGCATTTATTTAGTTATGTGCACAGTTTGGACACTTTATTACTTTTTTTTTTTTTTGCTGTTCCTAAATGTCCTTTGTAAAAAGTGATGCCCATAGAAAAAGCACACTCTTCTCATTATTCCAATAACTAAAAAGCATGCAATACCTAAAATATATCTGCATATTTATCAATTGTTGGTCATTAACTGAATTAGCCTTGACTTTGCCTAAGCACACACTACTCTACATCTATACATTGCTTAATGCTAACCCCCAAATTGATGCTCCTTTTTTATCTTTTTGTAGCAATGAATTCCTCTATCTCTCTGGACCTACAAATGCTCCCATCATTCACCAAGCAGTGCACTGGAGATCAGGCCCTTGGGGGACAGATGGGAAATCCCCCATGTATTATGCTGGCAAGAATCGAGAGACTTTCCAGAGGTGGCAGCAAAATCACAGAGATAGAGAACAGAGGGCACTTCCAAATGGTGAGAGGACTGGGGGGGGGGGGGGGGTTGCTAACTTATAGCTATAAGTCAGAGAGAGAAGGTAGAAGAAAAATTGCTTCAAGATGATAAGATACTGTTTCTAAATGCAGATGAGAGGATCAAAAGCTTACCACTCTGGCAAGAATATCTAAGAGGTTTTGTCAGTACTGTGAAGTCCTTCAAAGAATTTTAGAAAAGCACATTTTAGCTTGAGATTTGTTTAGCTAGCTCCCTATGTAGGTTCTGAGTGTGGAGGAAGATACCAACATAACAATATAATGGTCACAAAATGCCCCCAAAGATTTTGTATGATTTCTCTCAATGCCAGTGAATTTTTGATAATCAGGTCCATATTGAAAGTAGACAGAAGCACTGCCTTATAGTAAGATGTCAGAAACTGAGATGGAATGAGGCATTGCTACACAGATTGGGCTGGGTGGTAATAGGCATTGCCAAGAAGAGCACAGAGAAAGATGTAGAGGCAAAGCAATGTAAGATACAATATAAACTTATTATATGTGTTCCCTACAGCTTATTCTCAGCACTTGAGAGAGACAGCTCTGTATGACCCAACCATACCAGCTCAGTACCTGCAAGACTCTGCTCGCTGGGGTTCTTTCCAGTGGAGAGACAGACCTATAAATGGCAAAGAGTTTGGTAGGTAGTGAAGAATATGCTACCCATGATAACTACTTTGTTTATCTATCTATCTATCTATCTATCTATCTATCTATTTATCTATCTATCAGTCAATTTTATACTTAACATTTGCCAGTCCTGTTTGGAACACATTCTTAATTATGTAATATACTTGATAACATATTTAAGGGGCCTTTATTTACTTATCAAATTATACAGCTAATAGGACTTAATAAAAGGAATATGAAACAGACGTGCAGATTTCCATTGTTGGCATTGCTGAATATGGCCACAACATTCAGCTCTCTTCAGAGCAATATTATAATATTATAATATTTATAATTATAATAATATACAACCCCCAAAAGAGCCTGCGTCCATATTTGGCATTCATCTATACAAACAAATGCAGAAAAAAAGAAATCTGCATGTCTAATATGACAGAGTTCTTCATTACTATAGCAATACAAGTGGCATGCTATTGTTTGTGCAATTTGCAATAAGTAATATTGTGACCACACAAGCGCATTACAAGTTGAAAGTGAACACACTCGCCAGATTAGCACAACTCAATACCTTGTGTGAAGGCTAACGGTTAAAATAAATGTACACCAAAGACATCAAAAATACATTAAAATAAACTGTTACACTATCTGATAACATTTATTTTTCTAAATATTAATAACATTTTTTATAAAAAGTATTTGGTATATGACAAGGTATTTGAATAGAAAGAGCTATATTGTATATGTCTAAATATGTGTATGGGTGTGTACACACACATATTATATATATATATGTGTGTGTGTGTGTGTGTGTGTGTTTATTAATATATGTATTTATGAATGTTGTTTCATGTTTTAAGGTATTTGAGTGGAAAGGGCTCAAAGGTGTGTATATATATGTGTATATATGTATGTACATATGTATACTGTATATGTTTATATGTGTATACATATATACACAAATATATATATATATATATATATATATATATATATATATATATATATATATATATATATATATACACACACACAGATAGAAGCACACTCACAGGAACGAACCTTTGTTAGCCTGTTCTATGGTGGTTTACCACCGGGGTGCAGCTTCATTTAGCCCGGTAATGCTTTTCACAGAGTAGAACTTTCCTGTAGTATATCAGTCTGATTCCACCTATTACAGTCAGTAATACCAGGCAATTCCTCTCTGAACAAGGAACATAGCAACCCCAGACGATGAAGGCCAAAACGATCGTCTGGGGTTGCTGTGTTCCTTGTTCAGAGAGGAATTGCCTGGTATTTTGGTGCTGGACTGACCGTAATAGGCGGGATCAGACTGATATACTACAGGAAAGTTCTACTCTGTGAAAAGCATTACTGGGCTAAAAGAAGCTGCATCCAGGTGGTAAATCGCCATAGAACAGGCTAAAAATGATATTGAGCCAGTAGTTCGTTCCTGTGAGTGTGCATCTCTGTGTGTATTTATTCTCCCTATGGGAAAAAGGGGGAAACCAGACTTGGACTCCTTGCTCAGAGTGCTTAGAGGAATATAGCTACACCTCAATGATAAGGCCCAATGAAGGCCGAAACGATCGCCTGGGTTGCTGTGTTCCTTTTTCAGAGAGGAATTTCCTGTTGTTTCGTTACTGGACTGACCGTAATAGGCGGGATCAGACTGATATACTACAGGAAAGTTCTACTTTGTGAAAAGCATTACTGGGCTAAAAGAATCTCTCTCTCTCTCTGTCTCTCTCTCTCTCTGTCTCTCTCTCTCTCTGTCTCTCTCTCGCAGCATGCAGCACTGGGTCTGACTGTTGCGTGTAACATTTATATTACCAGTCTCGCAGTCTGAGTCTTACACACAGAGAATGCTAGTGCAGTGCCACAGCCTGATATGTGGTGCAGAGTTATATATCTCCTCCTGTTGTTATATATATCTCCTCCTGGTGGCCAGGGCCGGATTTGTCATTAGGCACAGTAGGCATGTGCTTACAGGCGCATTGGCAGCAGGGGCGCCACAGAGTCAGTGGAATTTTTATTTATTTATTTTTTTCTAAAAAAAAAAGTTAACTTTTTTTTTTTATGATTTTGCCTAGGAGCACTGAGCACTGCAGTAGTATAGTTTGATTTGAAATTGTACAGTAGTATATAGACCGTAGAGTAGACTACAGTACTAGTAGATAGTTTAGTTAGTCGCTCTGACTGTCTGACAGTACTGACTGGGCGGGCCGGCGGCTGCTGCTTAGCAACTTACTTCTTTTTATCAGAACAGTTACAGAACAGAGCAGAACTAGCAACAACTTTAACAAGTAGGAGTCCTACCCCCCTGACTCCACCTTCAAGTCTCCCCCCTCCAGTCTCCAGTCAGCACAACTTAAGCCGTCTCATCTCGACTCAGTCTGAGTTTTCAGACTCCAGTCCAGTCAGTAAGTGTGCCGCTGTCGGCGCCGCGCATGCGCACCATTGCCGCTGATTTTGTTTGGGGCTGGCCTGGCTGGGCAGCGTCACGCCCACATAACGTGATGCCCTCTGCCTCAGTGTCAGAGTACTAGGCGGGAAAGACAGTGAGCTGACAGAGTGCTCATTGCTGCTGGTCTGAAGTTGTTGGTTGCTCCACCTGCTGACCCTGTTGGAGCCTGTCGCCTGCCCTGGGCCCTGAGACGCCTGTCTGCAGCCTAAGTGACAGTGAGTGACTAAGCGCTGTCTGACAGACTAGTAGTGAGTCCTCTTCTCTGTTCTCTGTCTGTGGTTGTTGTAGCTGCTTAAAGGGACAGTCAAGTCCAAAAAAACTGTCATGATTTAAATAGGACATGCAATTTTAAACAACTTCCCAATTTACTTTTATCACCAATTTTGCTTTGTTCTCTTTGTATTCTTAGTTGAAAGCTAAACCTAGGAGGTTCATATGCTAATTTCTTAGACCTTGAAGACTGCCTCTAATCTGAATACATTTTGACCACTAGAGGGCATTAGTTCACATGTTTCATATAGATAACATTGCACGTAAAGTGACCTAGGAGTGAGCACTGATTGGCTAAACTGCATGTCTTTCAAAAGAACTGAAATAAGGGGGCAGTCAGCAGAGGCTTAGATACAAGATAATTACAGAGGTAAAACGTGTATTATTATAACTGTGTTGGATATGCAAAACTGGGGAATGGGTAATAAAGGGATTATCTTTCTTTTTAAACAACAAAATTCTGGTGTTGACTGTCCCTTTAACTGTCTGCTTTAGTGATATACTTAGTTCTGTGTGTGCAGCATAGTGACAGTCAGACTCAGTCAGTATCAGTAACTAACTAACACAGTAGAACAGTTATTATCTGACTGACTGTCTGTGAGTCTGTGACACAGCATCAAAAACCTAGTGGTATATAGTACAGACTACTACAGTCTAGACTACAGCAAGCACAGACAGTCATACAGAACTAGTTTACTAAAATTAGTGTAAGTTACAGACAGACTCAGTTACAGAGAAAGTAAGTCAGACAGGCTGAAATGGATGATCATGTTTCCAGACCTGAGACAAGGCCCTAATTTTTTTATTTAATTACCCTCTCCGGATTGGGTACAGCCAGAGAAAGGGGCAGGCAGTCAGGCTGTTTGGTTTGCTGCATCACAGACAGTCAGTCAGAATGCTTTTACTGGTGTTAGTTACTGACTGCTGTTTAGTACTATTCTGCAGCAGAGAACTAGTTTACTAACTGTAAGTTACAGTTACAGTCAGAGAGAGTCAGACAGGCTGTGAAATGGAAGATCATGTTTGTTCCAGAGGCTGAGACCAGACCCTAATTTTTTATTTAATTACCCTCTGGGGGGGTCGATCCGATATAAATCGTCGCCCGCAAAAGCCGGCGACGCCAATATTTACGCTGATTTGGTATCCTATATACGGCGTAACCTAGAAGTTACGCGCGTATATTTCTGCCGTCGCCCGTAGTTTTTTGGGCCATAGGCAGGTATACCAAACCAGCGCAGTTTGGTATCCAATATGCAGCGTAAGGACTTACGTGGCGAAAATGGAGAAAACTTACTCCATTTTCACCTCGCCACAAAAAGCAGCCGTAAGAAGCCTTACGCTGACTATTGGAGCCCCGTAACTCCCTAAACTAACTAGAAAATAAACCTAACACCTAACGCATGCGCAATGTCTATCTCCCTGTCAACCGCGATCTGCTAAATAAAACCTAACACCTAACGCATGCGCAATGTCTATCTACCTGTCAACCGCGATCCCCCCCCCCCCCGAAATCCCTAATAAAGTTATTTACCCCTAAACCGCCGCTCCCGGACCCCGCCGCCATCTACATAAACTAACCCCCTACTGTGAGCCCCTAAAACCACCGCCATCTACCTTATCTATCCCCTAATCTGACCCCTTACACCGCCGCCACCTATATAAAAATTATTAACCCCTAATCTAATCCCCCTATACCGCCGCCAGCTATATTAATATTATTAACCCCTAATGTAAGCCCCTTACACCGCCGCCATCTCTATTAAAATGATTAACCCCTAATTTAATCTACCTACCCCGCCGCCAGCTATATTATCTATATTAACCCTAAGTATATTATAGTTAATATAGGTATTACATTATATATATTAACTATATTAACCCTAATTATATTAGGGTTAATATAGTTAATATAGTTACTATAGTATTTATATTAACTATATTAACTCTATCTAACCCTAACTAAAATTATATTAAATTAATCTAATTCATTTATAAACTAAAATATTCCTATTTAAATCTAAATACTTACCTATAAAATAAACCCTAAGATAGCTACAATATAATTAATAATTACATTGTAGCTATGTTAGGGTTAATATTTATTTTACAGGTAAATTGTTAATTATTTTAACTAGGTATAATAGATATTAAATAGTTATTAACTATTTAATATCTACCTAGTTAAAATAATTACCCAATTACCTGTAAAATAAATCCTAACCTAAGTTATAAATACACCTACACTATCAATAAATTTAATAAACTACAAACATCTATCTAAAAATACAATTAAATTAACTAAACTAAATTACAAAAAAAAACAAACACTAAATTACAAAAAATAAAAAAAAGATTACAAAATTTTTAAGCTAATTACACCTATTCTAAGCCCCCTAATAAAATAATAAACCCCCAAAATAAAAAAAATTCCCTGCCCTATTCTAAATTAAACAAATTTCAAAGCTCTTTACCTTACCAGCCCTTAAAAGGGCCTTTTGTGGGGCATGCCCCAAAGAATTCAGCTCTTTTGCATACAACAAATACAATCCCCCCCCCCATTACAACCCACCACCCACAATCCCCTATTCTAAAACCACCCAAACCCCCCTTAAAAAAGCCTAACACTACCCCCCTGAAGATCTCCCTACCTTGTCTTCACCACACCGGGCCGAACTCCTGATCCGATCCGGGCGACGTCGTCCTCCAAGCGGCAAAGAAGAATTCTTCCTCCGGCGATGTCTTCCTCCAAGCGGCAAAGAAGAATTCTTCCTCCGGCGACGTCTTCCTCCAAGCGGCAAAGAAGAATTCTTCCTCCGGCGACGTCTTCCTCCAAGCGGCAGCAAAGTCTTCATTCTTCCGGCGGCATCTTCAATCTTCTTTCTTCGCTCCGCCGCCGCGGAGCATCCATCCCGGCCGACTGCTGTCATTTAAAGGTACCTCATTCGTAGTACAGCAGTCGGCCGGGATGGATGCTCCGCGGCGGCGGAGCGAAGAAAGAAGATTGAAGATGCCGCCGGAAGAATGAAGACTTTGCTGCCGCTTGGAGGAAGACGTCGCCGGAGGAAGAATTCTTCTTTGCCGCTTGGAGGAAGACGTCGCCGAAGGAAGAATTCTTCTTTGCCGCTTGGAGGAAGACATCGCCGGAGGAAGAATTCTTCTTTGCCGCTTGGAGGAAGACATCGCCCGGATCGGATCAGGAGTTCGGCCCGGTGTGGTGAAGACAAGGTAGGGAGATCTTCAGGGGGGTAGTGTTAGGCTTTTTTAAGGGGGGTTTGGGTGGTTTTAGAATAGGGGTATGTGGGTGGTGGGTTGTAATGGGGGGGGGGGGATTGTATTTGTTGTATGCAAAAGAGCTGAATTCTTTGGGGCATGCCCCACAAAAGGCCCTTTTAAGGGCTGGTAAGGTAAAGAACTTTGAAATTTGTTTAATTTAGAATAGGGCAGGGAATTTTTTTTATTTTGGGGGTTTATTATTTTATTAGGGGGCTTAGAATAGGTGTAATTAGCTTAAAAATCTTGTAATCTTTTTTTTATTTTTTGTAATTTAGTGTTTGTTTGTTTTTGTAATTTAGTTTAGTTAATTTAATTGTATTTTTAGATAGATGTTTGTAGTTTATTAAATTTATTGATAGTGTAGGTGTATTTATAACTTAGGTTAGGATTTATTTTACAGGTAATTGGGTAATTATTTTAACTAGGTAGATATTAAATAGTTAATAACTATTTAATATCTATTATACCTAGTTAAAATAATTAACAATTTACCTGTAAAATAAATATTAATCCTAACATAGATACAATGTAATTATTAATTATATTGTAGCTATCTTAGGGTTTATTTTATAGGTAAGTATTTAGATTTAAATAGGAATATTTTAGTTTATAAATGAATTAGATTAATTTAATATAAATTTAGTTAGGGGTGTTAGGGTTAGATAGAGTTAATATAGTTAATATAAATACTATAGTAACTATATTAACCCTAATATAATTAGGGTTAATATAGTTAATATATATAATGTAATAACTATATTAACTATAATATACTTAGGGTTAATATAGATAATATAGCTGGCGGCGGGGTAGGTAGATTAAATTAGGGGTTAATCATTTTAATAGAGATGGCGGCGGTGTTAGGGGCTCACTTTAGGGGGTTATAGATATAATATAGCTGGCGGCGGGGTACGGGAGCGGCGGTTTAGGGGTTAATAACTTTATTAGGTTGCGGCGGGGTACGGGAGCGGCGGTTTAGGGGTTAATAGCTTTTTTATTGTTAGGCTAGTGAGGGGGGATAGCGGATAGAGGGTTAGACAGTGCGGGCTATGTTAGGGAGGCGTGTTAGACAGTGCGGGCTATGTTAGGGAGGCGTGTTAGACAGTGCGGGTGTTTTAGACTTTAGTCAGGTTTTATAGGCGCCGGCAGTTTCTAACGTGGCGCAAGTCACTGGCGACGCCAGAAATTTGTACTTGCGCAGATTTCTGGACATCGCTGGTTTGTCAGACTTACGGCACGTTAGCATCTGACGGCGACCTATATGGGATAGCTCGAGTTGCGAGCTGAAACTGCGGGCGACGCCGGTTCCCTCGCTTGCGCCGCAAACTGCGATCTATATCGGATCGCGCCCTGGATTGGGAACAGCCAGAGAAAAGGGCAGGCAGGCCCATTTCACAGCCTGTGTTTGACTCTCTCTGTAACTGTAACTTACAGTTAGTAAACTAGTTCTGTGCTGTAGGCTAGTACTACAGACAGTCAGTAACTAACACCAGTAAAAGTTATCTGACTGTCTGTGACGCAGCAAACCAAACAGCATGCCTTCCCCTTTCTCTGGCTTCCAGAGGGTAAATAAAAAAATTAATGTCTGGAATCATCCATCTCACTATCTCAGAGTAAATTACTAGTGTGCTAAAAGAACGCGCAACCTGAGTTGCAATATAAATGAACAGGCATGGAAGTTATTTTAGTTTTTGTTCTATCTCAGGAGTGCTGTTCTCTCTCTTCTGATATTTATGCAAATGACTCTTGGGTCTCCCTAAGAGTAATGGGGGAAACCAGACGTGGACTCCTTGCACACATGCCCTTAGAGAGATACAACTGCACCTCACTGACGAGGTCCACAGAAGGCCGAAACGATTGTCTGGGGTTGTTGCTTCCCTTGTTCAGAGAGGAATTGCCTGGTATTTCAGCGCTGGACTGTCATTGGGCAGGATCAGACTGATATGCTACAGGATATTTTTTCTCTGTGAAGGGGCATAGTGTGCTAAAAAAACGCGCACCCTGAGTTGCAATATAAATGAACAGGCATGGAAGTTATTCTAGCTTTTTTTCTATCTCAGGAGTGCTGTTCTCTCTCTTCTGATATTAGAGTAAATTACTATGCTAGGATGCTGACACTAGTCTCAAAGTTTCCAGTAGGAGAAAAAAATTGCACATTGTTTTGCAGAAGGAAAAGTGTTTGAATATATTATGTCTGTCTGAGTCTCAGAGTAATGTATTCAAACACTTTTCCTTCTGCAAAACAATGTCCAATTTTTTTTCTTCCTATAGTAAACTTTGAGACCAGTGTCACCTTCATAGCATAGTAATTACTAAACAAACACATATGTTTTATAGTGAACCGTTCATTTAATTTATGTTTGTAAGTTTACATATTGTATTTCTTTCATGTAATTAGCAAGAGTCCATGAGCTAGTGACGTATGGGATATACATTCCTACCAGGAGGGGCAAAGTTTCCCAAACCTCAAAATGCCTATAAATACACCCCTCACCACACCCACAATTCAGTTTTACAAACTTTGCCTCCGATGGAGGTGGTGAAGTAAGTTTGTGCTAGATTCTACGTTGATATGCGCTCCGCAGCAAGTTGGAGCCCGGTTTTCCTCTCAGCGTGCAGTGAATGTCAGAGGGATGTGAGGAGAGTATTGCCTATTTGAATGCAGTGATCTCCTTCTACGGGGTCTATTTCATAGGTTCTCTGTTATCGGTCGTAGAGATTCATCTCTTACCTCCCTTTTCAGATCGACGATATACTCTTATATATACCATTACCTCTGCTGATTCTCGTTTCAGTACTGGTTTGGCTATCTGCTATATGTAGATGAGTGTCCTGGGGTAAGTAAGTCTTATTTTCTGTGACACTCCAAGCTATGGTTGGGCACTTTGTTTATAAAGTTCTAAATATATGTATTCAAACATTTATTTGCCTTGACTCAGAATGTTCAACTTTCCTTATTTTCAGACAGTCAGTTTCATATTTGGGATAATGCATTTTAATTTAACATTTTTCTTACCTTAAAATTTGACTTTTTCCCTGTGGGCTGTTAGGCTCGCGGGGGCTGAAAATGCTTCATTTTATTGCGTCATTCTTGGCGCGGACTTTTTTGGCGCAAAAATTCTATTTCCGTTTCCGGCGTCATACGTGTCGCCGGAAGTTGCGTCATTTTTTGACTTTATTTTGCGCCAAAAATGTCGGCGTTCCGGATGTGGCGTCATTTTTGGCGCCAAAAAGCATTTAGGCGCCAAATAATGTGGGCGTCTTATTTGGCGCGAAAAAATATGGGCGTCGCTTTTGTCTCCACATTATTTAAGTCTCATTTTTTATTGCTTCTGGTTGCTAGAAGCTTGTTCTTTGGCATTTTTTCCCATTCCTGAAACTGTCATTTAAGGAATTTGATCAATTTTGCTTTATATATATGTTGTTTTTTCTCTTACATATTGCAAGATGTCTCACGTTGCATCTGAGTCAGAAGATACTACAGGAAAATCGCTGTCAAGTGCTGAATCTACCAAAGCTAAGTGTATCTGCTGTAAACTTTTGGTAGCTATTCCTCCAGCTGTTGTTTGTATTGATTGTCATGACAAACTTGTTAAAGCAGATAATATTTCCTTTAGTAAAGTACCATTGCCTGTTGCAGTTCCTTCAACATCTAAGGTGCAGAATGTTCCTGATAATATAAGAGATTTTGTTTCTGAATCCATAAAGAAGGCTATGTCTGTTATTTCTCCTTCTAGTAAACGTAAAAAATCTTTTAAAACTTCTCTCCCTACAGATGAATTTTTAAATGAACATCATCATTCTGATTCTGATGATTCCTCTGGTTCAGAGGATTCTGTCTCAGAGGTTGATGCTGATAAATCTTCATATTTATTTAAAATGGAATTTATTCGTTCTTTACTTAAAGAAGTACTAATTGCTTTAGAAATAGAGGATTCTGGTCCTCTTGATACTAATTCTAAACGTTTAGATAAGGTATTTAAAGCTCCTGTGGTTATTCCAGAAGTTTTTCCTGTTCCTAATGCTATTTCTGCAGTAATTTCCAAAGAATGGGATAATTTGGGTAATTCATTTACTCCTTCTAAACGTTTTAAGCAATTATATCCTGTGCCGTCTAACAGATTAGAATTTTGGGACAAGATCCCTAAAGTTGATGGGGCTATTTCTACCCTTGCTAAACGTACTACTATTCCTACGTCAGATGGTACTTCGTTTAAGGATCCT
The DNA here is from genome assembly GCF_027579735.1 of Bombina bombina. Classification (NCBI taxonomy): domain Eukaryota; kingdom Metazoa; phylum Chordata; class Amphibia; order Anura; family Bombinatoridae; genus Bombina; species Bombina bombina. The sequence goes on from NC_069500.1 coordinate 828,991,936, forward strand.
CTAGATAGGAAAATTGAATCCTTTCTAAGAAAAGCTTATCTGTGTTCAGGTAATCTTCTTAGACCTGCTATATCTTTGGCTGATGTTGCTGCAGCTTCAACTTTTTGGTTGGAAACTTTAGCGCAACAAGTAACACATCGTGATTCTCATGATATTATTATTCTTCTTCAGCATGCTAATAATTTTATCTGTGATGCCATTTTTGATATTATCAGAGTTGATGTTAGGTTTATGTCTCTAGCTATTTTAGCTAGAAGAGCTTTATGGCTTAAAACTTGGAATGCTGATATGGCTTCTAAATCAACTTTACTTTCCATTTCTTTCCAGGGTAACAAATTATTTGGTTCTCAGTTGGATTCCATTATTTCAACTGTTACTGGTGGGAAAGGAACTTTTTTACCACAGGATAAAAAATCTAAAGGTAAAAACAGGGCTAATAATCGTTTTCGTTCCTTTCGTTTCAACAAAGAACAAAAGCCTGATCCTTCATCCTCAGGAGCAGTTTCAGTTTGGAGACCATCTCCAGTCTGGAATAAATCCAAGCCAGCTAGAAAGGCAAAGCCTGCTTCTAAGTCCACATGAAGGTGCGGCCCTCATTCCAGCTCAGCTGGTAGGGGGCAGGTTACGTTTTTCAAGGAAATTTGGATCAATTCTGTTCACAATCTTTGGATTCAGAGCATTGTTTCAGAAGGGTACAGAATTGGTTTCAAGTTGAGACCTCCTGCAAAGAGATTTTTTCTTTCCCGTGTCCCAGTAAATCCAGTAAAAGCTCAAGCATTTCTGAAATGTGTTTTAGATCTAGAGTTGACTGGAGTAATTATGCCAGTTCCAGTTCCGGAACAGGGGATGGGGTTTTATTCAAATCTCTTCATTGTACCAAGGAAGGAGAATTCTTTCAGACCAGTTCTGGATCTAAAAATATTGAATCATTATGTAAGGATACCAACATTCAAGATGGTAACTGTAAGGACTATCTTACCTTTTGTTCAGCAAGGGAATTATATGTCCACAATAGATTTACAAGATGCATATCTGCATATTCCGATTCATCCAGATCATTATCAGTTCCTGAGATTCTCGTTTCTGGACAAGCATTACCAGTTTGTGGCTCTGCCGTTTGGCCTAGCTACAGCTCCAAGAATTTTTACAAAGGTTCTCGGTGCCCTTCTGTCTGTAATCAGAGAACAGGGTATTGTGGTATTTCCTTATTTGGACGATATCTTGGTACTTGCTCAGTCTTTACATTTAGCAGAATCTCATACGAATCGACTTGTGTTGTTTCTTCAAGATCATGGTTGGAGGATCAATTTACCAAAAAGTTCTTTGATTCCTCAGACAAGGGTAACCTTTCTGGGTTTCCAGATGGATTCAGTGTCCATGACTCTGTCTTTAACAGACAAGAGACGTCTAAAGTTGATTGCAGCTTGTCGAAACCTTCAGTCACAATCATTCCCTTCGGTAGCCTTATGCATGGAAATTCTAGGTCTTATGACTGCTGCATCGGACGCGATCCCCTTTGCTCGTTTTCACATGCGACCTCTTCAGCTCTGTATGCTGAAGCAATGGTGCAAGGATTACACGAAGATATCTCAATTAATATCTTTAAAACCGATTGTTCGACACTCTCTAACATGGTGGACAGATCACCATCGTTTAATTCAGGGGGCTTCTTTTGTGCTTCCGACTTGGACTGTAATTTCAACAGATGCAAGTCTCACAGGTTGGGGAGCTGTGTGGGGATCTCTGACGGCACAAGGAGTTTGGGAATCTCAGGAGGTGAGATTACCGATCAATATTTTGGAACTCCGTGCAATTTTCAGAGCTCTTCAGTTTTGGCCTCTTCTGAAGAGAGAATCGTTCATTTGTTTTCAGACAGACAATGTCACAACTGTGGCATACATCAATCATCAAGGAGGGACTCACAGTCCTCTGGCTATGAAAGAAGTATCTCGAATTTTGGTTTGGGCGGAATCCAGCTCCTGTCTAATCTCTGCGGTTCATATCCCAGGTGTAGACAATTGGGAAGCGGATTATCTCAGTCGCCAAACGTTGCATCCGGGCGAATGGTCTCTTCACCCAGAGGTATTTCTTCAGATTGTTCAAATGTAGGAACTTCCAGAAATAGATCTGATGGCGTCCCATCTAAACAAGAAACTTCCCAGGTATCTGTCCAGATCCCGGGATCCTCAGGCGGAGGCAGTGGATGCATTATCACTTCCTTGGAAGTATCATCCTGCCTATATCTTTCCGCCTCTAGTTCTTCTTCCAAGAGTAATCTCCAAGATTCTGAAGGAATGCTCGTTTGTTCTGCTGGTAGCTCCGGCATGGCCTCACAGGTTTTGGTATGCGGATCTTGTCCGGATGGCCTCTTGCCAACCGTGGACTCTTCCGTTAAGACCAGACCTTCTGTCACAAGGTCCTTTTTTCCATCAGGATCTGAAATCCTTAAATTTAAAGGTATGGAGATTGAACGCTTGATTCTTGGTCAAAGAGGTTTCTCTGACTCTGTGATTAATACTATGTTACAGGTTCGTAAATCTGTATCTCGAGAGATATATTATAGAGTCTGGAAGACTTATATTTCTTGGTGTCTTTCTCATCATTTTTCCTGGCATTCTTTTAGAATACCGAGAATTTTACAGTTTCTTCAGGATGGTTTAGATAAGGGTTTGTCCGCAAGTTCTTTGAAAGGACAAATCTCTGCTCTTTCTGTTCTTTTTCACAGAAAGATTGCTATTCTTCCTGATATTCATTGTTTTGTACAAGCTTTGGTTCGTATAAAACCTGTCATTAAGTCAATTTCTCCTCCTTGGAGTTTGAATTTGGTTCTGGGAGCTCTTCAAGCTCCTCCGTTTGAACCTATGCATTCATTGGACATTAAATTACTTTCTTGGAAAGTTTTGTTCCTTTTGGCCATCTCTTCTGCCAGAAGAGTTTCTGAATTATCTGCTCTTTCTTGTGAGTCTCCTTTTCTGATTTTTCATCAGGATAAGGCGGTGTTGCGAACTTCTTTTGAATTTTTACCTAAAGTTGTGAATTCCAACAACATTAGTAGAGAAATTGTGGTTCCTTCATTATGTCCTAATCCTAAGAATTCTAAGGAGAAATCGTTGCATTCTTTGGATGTTGTTAGAGCTTTGAAATATTATGTTGAAGCTACGAAATCTTTTTCGTAAGACTTCTAGTCTATTTGTTATCTTTTCCGGTTCTAGGAAAGGCCAGAAAGCTTCTGCCATTTCTTTGGCATCTTGGTTGAAATCTTTAATTCATCTTGCCTATGTTGAGTCGGGTAAAACTCCGCCTCAGAGAATTACAGCTCATTCTACTAGGTCAGTTTCTACTTCCTGGGCGTTTAGGAATGAAGCTTCGGTTGACCAGATCTGCAAAGCAGCAACTTGGTCCTCTTTGCATACTTTTACTAAATTCTACCATTTTGATGTATTTTCTTCTTCTGAAGCAGTTTTTGGTAGAAAAGTACTTCAGGCAGCGGTTTCAGTTTGAATCTTCTGCTTATGTTTTTCGTTAAACTTTATTTTGGGTGTGGATTATTTTCAGCAGGAATTGGCTGTCTTTATTTTATCCCTCCCTCTCTAGTGACTCTTGTGTGGAAAGATCCACATCTTGGGTAGTCATTATCCCATACGTCACTAGCTCATGGACTCTTGCTAATTACATGAAAGAAAACATAATTTATGTAAGAACTTACCTGATAAATTCATTTCTTTCATATTAGCAAGAGTCCATGAGGCCCGCCCTTTTTTGTGGTGGTTATGATTTTGTATAAAGCACAATTATTCCAATTCCTTATTTTATATGCTTTCGCACTTTTTTATCACCCCACTTCTTGGCTATTCGTTAAACTGAATTGTGGGTGTGGTGAGGGGTGTATTTATAGGCATTTTGAGGTTTGGGAAACTTTGCCCCTCCTGGTAGGAATGTATATCCCATACGTCACTAGCTCATGGACTCTTGCTAATATGAAAGAAATGAATTTATCAGGTAAGTTCTTACATAAATTATGTTTTTCTTTATTGTGATTTTGCATAGAGTTAAAATTAATACTGTACTTACCTTGTTACCTTAAAGGGACACTGTACCCAAAAAAATTCTTTTGTGATTCAGATTGAGCATGAAATTTTAAGTAACTTTCTAATTTACTCCTATTATCAAATTTTCTTCATTCTCTTGGTATCTTTATTTGAAATGCAAGAATGTAAGTTTAGATGCCGGCCCATTTTTGGTGAACAACCTGGGTTGTCCTTGCTGATTGGTGGATAAATTCATCCACCAATAAAAAAGTGCTGTCCAGAGTACTGAAACAAAAAAAAAAAGCTTAGATGCCTTCTTTTTCAAATAATGATAGCAAGAGAACGAAGAAAAATTGATAATAGGAGTAAATTAGAAAGTTGCTTAAAATTGCATGCTCTTTCTGAATTACAAAAGAAAAAATTTGGGTTCAGTGTCCCTTTAAGCTTTATAGTGTTACAACTAATATTTCTTTTTAGTTGTCCTAAATAATAATAAAAAGTTTTTTTCACTTTTCTTTTTTTGTGTGTGTGTGGGGGGGAGCTTCAGAATTTTGTGCCTACAGGCACCTGAGATGTAAATTCGGCCCTTCTGGTGGCTGGTACATAATATGGTTATTACCCCTATCGTTGCATGTATCATCTGTCTGCCTGCCATGATCACAACTCGTTTCACACATTAACATATTTCAATTTTCAATGTAAAACTTTATTGCCCTTTTGACTACCACCAGTATTATTTCTGCATCATGTGAGGCTTTATTCACTGTTTCTACTCTCTGCATAAAGAACAATGTATCTGCTTTCTATGGGGGCAGAACTCAGCCTAAATCTTATAACTATAAGACAGTTCAATTATGATACTTATGTTCACAGTACTCTACAACTATATTATATAAATTATATATAATGCCCTCTGCTACTGAACAAGAAATCAAAGTAAGGTCTATACAGGTGGCCCTCGGTTTACAACGGTTCAATTTGCACCGTTTCAGAATAACAACCTTTTTTTCAGTCATGTGACTGTTATTGAAAAGCATTGAGAAGCAGTGCATTGATTAAAATAGCCAGTAGGTGGAGCTGTCTGCTTGTGTTGCAGCAAAGATATGCAAGCCAAGCAAGCTTAAATTAATCAGTTTAACCAGACCTGAGCTATCGAGCAGCTTGCAAAGGAACAAGATCTTCCTGTCTATAAATCAGTCCAGATTGGAATGCATAGAAAGAACTGTTTGCAGAAAAATGCAAGTAAAGTCTGTGTTGTGTGATTATTTTATTAGGTTTTATAATGCTGTTTAGCAAATGTTTTTGTTCATTTAACTTAGTTTAATTATATATTCTGTGTTGTGTGATTATTTTATTAGGTTTATAATACTGTTTAAGTCTTCATTTCAAAGCTTTGAAAATAATGTATTAGGTGTTACTTATGCCAATTTTGAGAGGGGCTTGGAACCTAACTCTCCTCACTTCCCATTGACTTACATTATCAACTGGGTTTCAATTTACAACGGTTTAGATTTACAACCATTCCTTCTGGAACCTAACCCCGGCTTAAACTGAGGGCTACCTGTATATAAGGATATCATATTCTTCATCAGTCACTACACATTAGGTGAGATTATGCCAGACTGGCTCAAAACATTGTTCTCCTGAGCCTGGCCCTAGGTCCAAGAATTAAATGACACCCCCATATTTTTGTCCACTACCAAACATTGTCAGCAATGAATATATACACATGCAAGTCCTGGTGAACATTTCCTAAAAAACGTCACAGTATACCCTGACCAAAAAAATATTATGGCCGTGCGGGTGGGGGTAGGGTGGTGGGAGCAGAATGTTGAGTGCCTAGGGCAGCACAAAACCTAAATATGCCACTGCTTGACAGGGTTATCAATCGCAGAAGCATTTTAGGACTATGATTACTGGAAAAACACACTGACAATACCGGTTGACATTCAGAAATTGTTATCTCTCAAAAACAAGAGCAAAATTTTGATTAACTCTATGTGCCTCTATGTCTTACTGCCATAAATAAGTAGATAATACCCGTTTGCTAAATCACTTTAAAATGCTGCAGCAAAGCTGGCAAGAAAATATCACCTAAACATCTCTATGGAAAAACGGAAGATATTTTACCTTTAAGATGTCTTCATCTTACAAGAATAAGTGCTCTGTGAACAGTTATAATTCAGCTACTGTCCAGCCGTAAGTTGAAAAAACCCCACAAAAAAACAATAGCCAATAAGCATCAGCAGTGCTGAGGTCATTCTATGCTTTGCCGTGATCTCATGAGATTTCACTGAAATCCCTTGAGATTTCATAGTAAACTTCCTTAAACTGAATAGGGAAATATCATGACTGCACATACCATATACATACTCTTTTGCAAGCCCTGGGACTAGTATTGTGATTGGCTGCTTAAAGTCCATTTAAAATGGAGTGTGAGTACTTAAGTCATTTTTAGGTAAATATCTTCATTTTTTACATAGAGATATTCAGGTGATATTTTCTAGTCTGCTTTTGACAGCTATGTTGAATTGCTTTCAAGTGCTTCAACATTTGGGTGTGGGATTTCTAGAATTGACCTGGTACCGGTTAATCCACTCATCTTTTGTTTTTCAGTTGTGAACAGGCACAAATTTGGTACAGAAGAATCGTGGGAAAAAGTTGCATGACAAATATGAAAATTTGCAAGATAAAATAATAACCTGATCTCCATGAATCAATAAAGATTATTTGCTGAACTTGATGTGTAAGAAAACAATGTATTATATGATGTGTAGTTTCAAGAGAATCCAGCATATACGTGTGTTAATTTGATTGCTCTGTTTAATAAACCAGCATATTTCTCTGAACTATATTCAAACATTCTATAATTATAAATGTTGATTTGAATTAAACATATATGTTCCAATAGACAAAAGACAGGAAACTCAGAACTAAAAAACTATTTATACATGATAGATAGGGTTGCTATTCAACACTGTAGATTTACATGATCAACAAATGCAAGATAACAAGACAATGCAATAGCACTAAGTCTGAACTTCAAATGAGTAGAAGATTTTTTTTCGGACAATTTTAAAAGTTATGTCTTTTTCCACTCCCCCTGTACCATGTGACAGCCATCAGCCAATCACAAATGCATACACGTACCATGTGACAGCAATCAGCCATTCACAAATGCATACACACTTATTCTTGCACATGCTCAGTAGGAGCTGGTGACTCAAAAAGTTTAAATATAAAAAGACTGTGCACATTTTGTTAATAGAAGTAAATTAGAAAGCTGTTTAAAATTGCATGCTCTATCTGAATAATGAAAGTTTAATTTTCATTGAGTGTCTCTTTAAGTTGGTACTTGTGTAGTTTTAAGGTTAAAGGGACATTAAACCTAAAAAATTTTTTTATGATTTAGATAGAGAATAAAATTTTAAACAACATCGCAATTTACTTCTTTTAATTAATTTGCTTAATTCTTTAGATATTCTCTGTTGAAGAAAAAGTAATGCACATGGGTGAGCCAATCACACGAGGCATCTATGTGCAGCCACCAATCAGCAGCTTCTGAGCCTACCTGCTTTTCAACAAAAGATATCAAGAAAATGAAGCAAATTAGATAATAGAAGTAAATTGGAAATTGTTTAAAATGGCATGATCTTTCTAAAACATGAAAGAAAAAATGGGTTTCATGACCCTTTAAGATCAATGTACTAATCAATGTACTGATGTATGATTAAGGGGGAGACCTCGAAACATCACTTATTTGTTTTTATGCTGTTACCAATAAAGTGAAACGTTTATAATAGTGCTGTGGACCATCTACGTGTTTTATCACGTTTTGGGGAAAAGGCAGTACCCCAGGTCTTCACGTGCACTGTAGTGGTTCTACTCTTTCCTATATCACTTGTGGATATTTAAGATCAATGTAGGTAATAAGAATAAACATAGAAAGAAATACTCTGTTATGGTGAAAATTATGTGTGGGATTAAAATATGAAATAAACTATGACTTTAAAAATAGTCCTGTCAGTTTTCTGAGTTATGCTGCATTTATGGTTTTATATACTAAGCATGGTCACTAAACCATTAAAGAAACAACTTTCAGATTAGTTTGCCATCTGTCCAGGTTTCACTGGGACAGTCCTGGAATAGAAAGGTAAACCTAGGGCCAAACTCATAGTGAGAGAAAGTAACAGAGAAAGAGTAACAGGTGAAGAAACACATAACCCCATTCAGGGGAAAGAAATTACACTGGGACTGGGAGATGAGTGGTTGTGAATATGGAGTGAGGAGCAAATTATATGGGTAACCACACCCACCCCATGCCGCTCAAGAAATGCCCTGGAAACCGTTAAGAAAAAGGTTGTAACCACCCTTAACGCTCAAGCTGCAATAATGGGGAAAAAATCGCAACCATCTGCCATTTTACAAGAAAGTCGTACAATAAACAATGCAGTACCGAAACAACATTACCAAATTGAAACAAATTTGTCAGATTAAATAAGATACAAAAGAATAACTTCCGTTTAACTGCTTCCAGAAGAACGCAACCAGCCCCAGTGTCTCTTGTACTGTATGTAGTCTAAATCTGTGTAGAATAGCAGCACAATTTCGATCTGGTCAATTAGGACTCTTTCTCTATTAAAGGGACACTCATGTCAAAATAAACTTTTATGATTCAGATAGAACATGCAGTTTTAAATACACTTTCCAATTTACTTCCATTATCAAATTTTGCAGTCTTTTTTATTCACACCTTCTGGGTAACAAGATCCTACTGAGCATGTGCAAAAGCTCACAGGGTAAAAGTATACTAGTCTGTGATTGGCTGATGTCTGTCACATGTTACAGGGGGCCGGAAAATGGGAGAAAAAATTAATTTGTCAGAAAAAAAAAATCTGCTGCTTATTTGAAATTTAGAGTAGGTGTTAAATCATTGACTTTTTATTATGCACTTCTTAATTATGTAATTCTACTGCCTTGAGTGGTCCTTTAAGGAATCCATCCTCTGTAAATTCCTTGTTAAATATCTTCAATCAGCAATACCTCAATGGGGAAAACAACCAATACAATAATGCAAGGTGGCGCTAAATGGAATGTACTCACAAGAAGGTGTGTTAATGATGCGCCTTTATTAAAAAAAAAACTGACGGAATCTTCTTATCCTCAAAAAGAATTTCAGTTTAATAAAATACTTTGCAAAAAGCTGAATACAAATAAAAACACTCAACTAGTTCCGATTAACCTGCTAAGCTTCATTTTATTTACTCTTGAAAAGGTGGTTTGTTCACCGAAACAAAGCAGGAGCTTTACATTTTTGCAGCTGCTGCATTGCTATATATTATTGTTTAGTGCTTTTTTAAATATATTTTGTGTAACTGTAAAAAAATGCAAAAATGTAAAGCCCACGTGATCTATCATGCACACTAACTCCAAACAAATTATACAGCTGTAAAAAGTGCCGATACATACTGATCTGTCACAAGCTGTGAGAATACCTGAGCTCCAAGATGGCGGCGCCCAGTATGAAGTGGCGGAGCTTCAGTATCTGGCACCTATAAGCTATTAAAACAGGAAAAATACTTTGAAAAGAGCTGCAGGAGATGCAATGCAATAACATAGTGAGTAGTTAATATTATTTTATACTTGGGTACAGAAGTTTAATGTCTCTTTAAGGGGAAACCAATTTTACAGTACACTTTCCCTTTAAAGGGATATAAAAGTTCAAAAAGAAAATGCTCTGATGTGTTATAATATTTTATTATTGCTTAGATATTTATTTGCGTTTAATGCCTGCAAAGGCAAATTCAACTCCAGAGCAGCAATGTACTACTACTACTACTACTACGTAGATATGCTTTTCAACAAAGGATGAAAATGAACAAAGAAAAGATGATAAAATTGTGAAGTCTCTTAAAATCGGATGCGCTTCTGAACCTTGAAAGTTTAATTTTGCTTTGCATGTCCTTTTAAGACACAATTGATGTGGGGGCGGAGCTAGCCGTCAAGCTGGAGAGACGTGTCTAGAGAGAGTTCCTTACTATCCACCTAAAGATAATTATAAAACAGACGTTTAAAATTGCTTTTTTCTCCTCTCTAGAGGAGAACCTTCAATGTTTATACTCCTGCTAGCAGTGAATAACCCGATTACACCGTGACAGCTGCACTACCTACTGACAGAAGGTCTTCAACCTCTCCACACTGCGGCCTGCTCCGATCTAAACCAGTGCAGACACCCGGCTGATCGCTGCAGCAAAGGCAAAGCATACCAGACATCCCGACACACAGCCCCACTTGTGGGTAAAAGAAGGCCAGACTCAATCACTACTGCTGCCCGGAGGGTCGGGGCTCCGCTCCGGTGCAGCAGGCTGTGGACAGTAGCAGAGATCCTAAGAGGGACCGGAGATCCAACGCATACAAAAGCCGCAACGAACAACGAGACTCACCTCTGGCTGCTTGTCCTATCTAGAGGTGAGGGAGAGACCCGTGTGGGACTAGCGGGTGAAAACTTGAGAGGTCGGAGACCCTAAACCACGCCGCAACTTTTTGGCTCGAACCGCTGCCATCTTAAGCGCCTGCGGTGCAGGCCTAGCGAGGCATCTAAACTGCAGAGACCAGGTGAGAAGGGGGTATTAAGACAGCCTGAATCCCTGTTGCCCTGCCCGGCGGCACACACTTGACCCACTCCACGTCTGCTAGCAACTAGAACACCACGCAGACAACTTCAGCACATTCCAAAGTGCGGCCTCATAATAGTTTATTAACGCAGCGCCATACATACACAAAGGGGCAACAAACTGAGCAACATTTTACTCTACTGCTCATAAACGGTGGAAACTCTTGCCCACTACAGCACGAGACCACTTAACGTCCATAACTACTCTGTTTGGCTCCCTCAAGAACTGACTTCCCTGCAGAGGCCAATAATTCTACACTTTTGAGATCACTACTCATACCACCATATACAGTGCATACTGTACTTGAAATTAGAACAGAAGAAAGACCTCCCGGGCACCTACCCCTCTACCTTTACTTAAACAGGACGCTTGTCAACTACAGTAGGCCTTAACCTCTCTCCCTACCATTTCCCACCTGGCTCCACAGGTGGGTCATATCCTCATTCCCTTTTCCCACTTTGTCGAGAGGAGACACATCCCCTGGGGAGAGGGGTACATAATCAAGACTATCACAGCTGTCTGACAAGCTCTCAGAAATAAGGGGTAAAAACTATGTAAAATACATCCATTGCAGAAGAGGCCACCATTTCTTTTCTACCGCTGATGTACCCAGCAGTGCAGGACAAAGTTTTATGATAGCAGACCTCTAGGCCACGTAGCTCTCAAGAGGACATATATTTTCGTTTAAAAAGCAAATCTTTTAACAGCATGTAACTAAACCCCAAGTGTTTGTGGCCCCGCCGGTCAATGTTTCTTCATTAACATATGTGAGGCAAGCAGGCCCTCCACAGTGATATATACGTACCAATTGAATATCTTGTATCTCATAGCAACAGAATGTCGCAAGCCTACAAAAGGAAACAGAAGCCCCAAGCCACACCAAAGAGAACTGTTGCTGATCACTTCCAGCGTCATGCTAGCGCCCTCCAACCGGGCTCAGAAGATGAATACTCAGATGCTGGGAGTGCTTCAGACACTCAAACTAGATCATTACTAAAACAGAAAGCAACACAAGTCCTGGGAACGTCCGATAGTCCCAATAATAATATGATAGAAGCCATTCAGTTCCTATTATCCTCCCACCACGACTCCCTGACCAAGAGATTTGACAGGTCTCATGCGGACTTAAAGAGAGATATTGGCCTCATAGGGGAGCGAACTGACGCGCTCGAGCGCAAACAGGAAGACCTAGCAATAGATCACACCAACCTACTCGGCTATTCCCAGTCTCTAGCCATTCAAATCACAGATCTAGAGTTAAAACTGGCAGATCTAGAAGATAGATCCCGCCGGAACAATATCCGCATTAAAGGCATCCCGGAATCAGTTCTACCACAAGACCTAGAAAAATATCTCCAGGGACTGTTTGAAGCAGTACTGGGACCTGCAACAGGCTCTGAAACCCTTATAGATAGAGCCCACCGGGCCCTTAGAGCTCGCTCTGCAGATGGAGGCCAACCAAGGGACGTTATAGCGAAGCTCCACTACTACACTTATAGAGAAAAAATATTCAGAGCTCTAGCCAGGGATAAACGCCTACCTGAAGAATATGCCGGTCTGCAAGTCTATCCTGACCTCTCCACCCATACACTACAGATTCGCAGACACTACCAGCCCTATACAAAAATACTGAGGGAGAAAGAATTAAAATACAGATGGGGTTTCCCAGTACGCCTCTTCATTACCAAAGATGGCCAGCAATATATGGCTTCCACTCCACAACAGGCCCGTGAATTACTCCAAAAATGGAACTTACTCCCTACTGACGGAGAGGATCACCCTTCTGCCCCGGGATCGACTTCTGGACTAAGAGCATCGGCTCCGCCATGGAAGCCTTTACCACAAAGACCCCCTAGCACTGCTGGACATTCTAATGAGACCTTCAAGAAGCACAGAAACCCTACTGGTCCACACCAAGACTCAGACCCATATAGAGCCTGCTTTTATGTGCTATGTTCTACGTTCTCTAATTTATACTACCTCTGCTGAACCTCCTGAGAGAAACTACCAACTCATCACAGGAGGAAACATTCCCTAACCCCTGAAAGTCTATCTTATGGATTGAAAAGAATGAAGACGGGTGAGATCTAAGCTATTGTATAGTGTAATTTATCTGTTTCCCTTTGTTTTTCTTTTTGCCTACATGAGCATTTATAATGGACTTTAGATATGTTGGTTTTTTTCTGGTTCTCCTATTACTGCTCACATGCACATTGTTATGGTTTATTACTACAATGGACACCTACCATAAACTTCCTCGTATGTTTTGCCACTGCTTACCTATACAATGGACACTTATTAGAGACTTTAAACATGGCTGTTCTCTTCTTGTATTGTCCACACATATACTGTTACTCATTATGTAAACTATGGGAATTGACTAGGTTTGTCTCTTGTTATTGAATCACATACTTATCTCTGATATTACAGAACCGACCTATACACTTAAAAACATTGAATACCCCTAAACTCACCTACCTGACCATCCCAGATACCCGAGCATGACGGAAGTTGAGCTTAGACCAAACCTACCCCTAAATGATATGACCATCTCTCCCGAGAGGATCTATCATTGGCTGACTTTGCCCTACGACCAGATCATGTTTTAACTCTCCCTGTGACACCCTATCCTCTATAGAGACTACTGAGACATTTTATTTCACTCTCCTATGGGCCCAACATGAGAAGATTGCCCCAACCCTACTGAGATCACTACTGGCAGATCTTGACTATTGCAGTTCACTGACTTTTAACTAGCGACTCACAGCCTAGTGAATCACACCATGATATTAGTCCCGAATGTCAATACCACCACTAGGGAGAACTTAATTATATGACACATAGAGTATATTATTGGACGGGAAAAGTTTAGTTATACCTAGCAGGGGAGTGGTGACTGGGAAGTTTTTAATCACTCGATGTTAGATTATCAAACATAATCCACAGTTCCTCCTGTTGAAATTGAAATTGTAATTAATGTTTTATTAAGAGGTTTACAGAGTTAATTGTTATCTTATATATGACATACATGTTTCACATATGTATCTTAAGCTTTACTTTCTTTCTTTCATCTTGACTATTTCTCTCTCCTTTTCCTTTCTCCTCTTTACTTCTTCTTACATTTGGCTCCAAACCGGCAGGGCCATGAACCCCTCTCCGCTTAGCTCCCCCCCAGTTTATTAGTTGTGCCCCACTAGCATAGACCAGTAGGTGCACTCATTGCGAAAGTGTAAGCTCACCACTTTCAGCCAGTTACTGAGGCTCTTTAATTTTTGCACACCACCTCTCTCGTTCCAAAACGTCCCACGGGCCCCTAGGCACCACTACCAACGCCCAGACCTCTATAATTCCCAATTAAGAACATGCTTGTACTCCAATTAACTCAAGGAGTCTCGCCCACACCCCCAAAATGATCCCTATACGCATAGCTACGCTAAACGCGCAAGGCCTTAACTCTCCCACTAAGAGAAAACTATTTCAGCAATATATCCTGATACACAAGGTTCACATTCTGTTCCTACAAGAGACTCATTGGATGGGGGAGCCCTGTGTCTCTGGACTCTCCCAGCACTACCCAGTCTGTGAAACTGCTTCTAACCTAGAAAGTAAAAATAAAGGAGTTGCCATCTTGATTAGTAGAGAACTGTCATTTAACTTGGAGTATATCGAAAGAGACAGTGAGGGCAGATTTTTGATCCTCATCTGTTCACTCAATAACTCAATATTTATGTTGGTATCATTATACGCACCCAACTCCAAGCAGATCCCATTCCTCCGTAAACTTTTAACACACATAGATCAGATTAAGAGGGGACACCTAGTAATAGGGGGAGACTTCAACATGGTCTGGAACCCAACCATTGACAAACAGTCCTCTGTCGCAATACATTCTGAGAGAAACACTTCTTCTATCTCCAATGCCTTTCGAAAACTTATATACCAACATAACCTCTATGACGCCTGGAGGTGCTTAGCACCTTCAGTGAAAGACTTCACACACCATTCAAAGGCCCATAACTCGTACTCCAGACTGGACTATATATTCTGTGACTCATGGTCCTTGGACCAATTCGTCAACCCCAACATTAGACCATGACATGGTCTACCTAGACTTCACTAAGCTGCAAGCTTTCACTAATAGACCCCCATGGAAACTCTCGGAGCAATGGCTGTCGGAGATAGAACTGCCTACACTCCAAAAGACAGTACAGGAGTTTCTGTCACATAATGACTCAGGACTCACTGATATCACTATGGTATGGGCCGCCCTCAAAGCATATCTGCGGGGACACTTTATAAAAAAAGCGGCCAGATTGCGTAAAGAGGCTGGCCAACCCTTAGCGAAATTATATGGAGACCTCCGAATTCTAGAGCAGGAGAATAAAACAAGCCCAAACGCTCAGATAGCCCTTCAAATAGGACTCATCAGAGACGAAATCTCCAAAAGAGACTTGTCGCGGGTCCAGGAAAACCTACACAAGCTCAAACAGCTATACTACCACAAGGGCAATAGAGCAGATAAACTCCTAGCCAATAAGCTCCATAAGCGCACGCTCCAGAAACGGATACCCTGCATCTCAACGAGTGAAGGTGTAGTATATTCCCCTAAAGAAATAGGATCAGCTTTCGCTGATTACTACTCCTCCCTATACAACATTGGGGACTCGAAAGCAACCAGCGACCCTACACATGTTAGTATCTCCAGGTTCTTGGAGAGCTTGCCTGTGCCCACCCTATCTGGAGACTCCAGGGCCGAACTGGAACGACAGTTCACCTTAGAGGAAGTCAAAGGAGCTATAAAAGACTTAGCTCCCCATAGGGCACCCGGACCAAATGGATTCACGGTCACGTTTTACCGAGAGCTCTGTCCAATCATATCTCCAGTACTACTTCGGCTGTTCCAGAGTATAGCGACCAGGGGCGCTTTCCCGGCAGAATTTCTAGAAGCGAATATCACCACTATCCACAAAGAGGGTAAGGACCCACTATTGTGCTCCAGTTACAGACCCATATCGCTTATCAATGTGGACGCCAAAATATATGCCAAAATATTGGCAAACCGATTAGGGAAGCACCTGCACACAATTATACACCTCAACCAAGTAGGATTTGTGCAGGGGAGGCAGGGAACTGACAATACCCGACGCCTTCTAAATATATATTCAGAGGCAATGGACATGGGACTCCCTATACTCACCCTGTCACTTGACGCCGAGAAGGCCTTTGACAGGGTTAGATGGGCCTACCTATTCCAGACACTTTCAGCGTTTGGTGTGCCAGATCCGTTTATCACCGCGACTAAAGCACTGTATTCAACCCCAACTGCAGTTGTTAGGGGAGTGGGATTCTGCTCCCCTAAACTTACAATTAGCAATGGAACCAGACAGGGGTGCCCCCTCTCCCCTTTACTGTTCATTCTGGCTATCGAACCCCTGGCAATTGCAATTAGAGAATCGACATTGATTCACGGGGTGCAGATGCATGACACCCCCCAAAAGCTTGCACTCTTTGCCGACGACCTTACGGTCCTGCCAGGGGATCCGCCACTTGGGAGTCTTTCTCTCACATAAAAAGACTGTGGTGATCAAGGAGAACTTTGAAACACTACTAGCAAAGGTCACTTCAGAAATTAATTCAAAGAGATATTGCGATGTTTCCTGGATGGGCAGGGTAGCAGCCCTTAAAATGATGATTCTACCAAAGCTCACCTACCTATTTCGTTGTATCCCGATACCAGTCCCGGGGGCGCTATTGAGGAGGTTTCAGACCCTCTTTAACTTGTACACCTGGCATGACAAGAGACCCCGGGTGGCGGCACATATCTTGCAACAGCCAATAGAGAGAGGAGGCCTTGGCCTTCCCAGTATTAAAACATACTACGAGGCGGCTATGCTAACCCATGCTACAGCATGGGCTCAGACCCTCCCTCCAACGAGATGGAGGGAACTGGAACAGGCGTCGCTCCCAGCATACATCCTCTTGGAGGATCTCCTTTGGTTACCCCAACACTGGCAAACCAAGATCCATGTCGCGAACGATATCGTAAGAGGGTGCCGAGATGCTTGGACTAAGCTGAGACACAATAAACTAGTGGCTCCACACCCCTCACCAATACATCCAATAAGAGGTCTTTTGATAGGGCTACTTAATTCAAATCTCAGCTCATGGGCTACTACGGGACTAAATTCCGTGAGAGACTTTTACAGGAACGGACAGCTACTGACCCACAGAGACATGGTAGACCTGCCCACATTGTCCTCTAGACATCAATTTGACTTACTTAGACTCCGTACTCTAATGAGATCGTGGGGCTTTCTAGATGACACACTAAGAGACCTGACTGTATGGGAGACGCGGTGGACTACTAATACGCAACTACACAAACCACTTTCGGGACACTATCACTGCCTTTTAGAGGAAGGGACTGCCCCAAAAACAGTACACATGAATGCATGGGAAGAGGAGCTACAAGCTACATTCTCGGCAGAAATCTGGGACAAAGCCATTGAACTGACGAAAAAGGCGACCCACTGTATCACTCTTTACGAGTTATATTTTAAAGTGATAACCAGATGGCACCTAGTGCCCACAAAATTAAGGAGACTTTTCCCAGAACATTCGCAGCTGTGCTGGAGGGAGTGCGGGGAGCTGGGCTCCCCCATCCATGTCTGGTGGACCTGCCCCAAGCTAGCGACTTATTGGCAGAAAGTAGGTAAGATTTGTACAGAGCTGGAATTTACTCAGGCCCTGAACCCAGCCCTAGCCATCCTACACTTAGACATAGACAGGCTCCCTAAAACTAAACAAAACCTCTTGATCTATATTCTCATGTCTGCTAAACTACTCATAGCCAGAAACTGGAAAAAGAGCCAGCCCCCCAGAATACAAAGTGTAATTGAAAACGTGAACTACCTCAAAAATATGGAAAATTATGTTGCTAGAGAGAGAAGGCAACTGAGTAATTATTGCGTTATTTGGGAACCCTGGGACTCTATGCTGTCCCGCGCGACCCCTAGCTCTGGAACCTAGACACTGAGGGGAGGGTAGAGAGATGAGAACACACCCTCTCCAAACACCTTTGTCTGTGGCCCATATATTGACTTTCTGCTCCCTCCCGTATCTGAGACCTGTGATAGTAACCCAAAGCTCTACTCACCAGATAGCAAGTGGAGAGGGATCGGAGAACTCTCTATTACATTTGGAACCTGAGTCATAATATACTGAGTAATACTTTACTGATTGAATGCCTCTTTTTGACTGGTTTGTTGGTTTTAAGGATTACACCTTTGTAAACAAATGCTATATACCTGTATATCTTTAAAATGCTCATTATATATACATAAGGTGACCTCTGTAAAAACGAGGATTCCTACACAGGGAGACGCCTCTATTCTTGTTCCTTGACAGCACTATCTGAAACCTGTACGTAAGAATATTCCTTTCGTACTTTTGTTAAATGTTGACTTTGTTTATATTCATGCTTGAGAAAGGCTGTATGTTAAAATTATATCCTCAATAAAAATATTTACTTTTTTTTTTAAAAAAAGACACAATTGATGTACACAAACCCACATACCACATGGACACCTGTTTCTTTCCAAATGACACTTCAGTATTCTGAAGACCATTGGTGGTTAGTGAAGATGGAAACGGGTATGAAAGATGGAAAGGGTTATGCAAGGAGTTGCATTCAAGGGCAATAATAGTATATGTTAACATTTCTTCTATTAACATTTTATGTAAAACAATTAGTTAAGAATTATACAAGAATTTACTGTGATGATATTTGAATGTCTTGTCATTTGCTTTGTGATGTTCTAGCCTTGCCAATACTTACTATAATTTTGTTAAATTTTTAAGTTGACTCCTGCTCAAAAAAAGCATTTTCCACAAAAAAAAAAACAAATTCCAAAACAAGGGGTCACAGGGTCATATTTATCAAGCTCTGTACGGAGCTTGATGCCCCGTGTTTCCGGCGAGTCTTTCTAAAGACCGCTACTCCATAACCTGTCCGCCTGCTCTGAAGCGGCAGACAGAAATCGCCAGAAATCAACTGGATTGAATACAATCGGGTTGATTGACACTCCCCGATTGGCTGCGAATCTGCAATGGGTGGCATTGCACCAGCAGTTCACAAGAACTGCTGGTGCAATGATAAACGCCAAGAGTGTATGCTGTCGACATTTATCGATGTGCAGCGGACATGATCCGCTATATCGGATCATGTCCGCTCGCACAATCATAAATATGCCCCATAGTCTAAAATTAGAGGGTAGCAGATTCAGGAGAAATGTGAGGAAGCATTTTTTTTTTTTTTACAGAAAGGGTGGTGGATTCATGGAACAAACTTCCAATTGAGGTGGAAAACACAAAGACTGTAAAGGAATTTAAAAATGCCTGTGACATACATAAGGTTATTCTAAGAAAAAAGTAACATGTAATATGGGTAGACTTGATGGGCCTTTTTGGTTATTATCTACCGTTAAATTCTATTGGCTAGATTATGAGTTTTTGTCGGTAAGGCTTGAGGCTCTAACGCTCCTTTTTTTTCCACCGCTACCTTAAGCCAATGTAGGTATTACAGGTTTTTTTAAACCTGGCGTTAGCCGCAAAAAGGTGAGCGTAGAGCAGAATTTAGCTCCACATCTCACCTCAATACCAGCGTTGCTTACGGTAGTGGTAAGCTGGCTAAACGTGCTCTTGCACGATTTCCCCATAGGAAACAATGGGGCTGAGCTGGCTGGAAAAAAACCTAACACCTGCAAAAAAGCAGCGTCCAGCTTCTAACGCAGTCCGATTATTTCCTATGGGAAAATAAAAAATATGTCTAATAATATGCACCTAACACCCTAGCATGAACCCCGAGTCTAAACACCCCTAATCTTACACTTATTAACGCCTAATCTGCTGATCCCGACATCGTCGCCACCTGCATTATATTATTAACCCCTAATCTGCCACTCCGGACACCGCCGCCACCTACATTATACTTATAAACCCCTAATCTGCTGCCCTCAATATCGCCGACACCTACATTATATTTATTAACCCCTAATCTGCCCCCCAACATCGCCGCAACGATATTAAATTAATTAACCCCTAATCTTCCGCCGCCAACGTCGCTGCCACTATAATAAAGTTATTAACTCCTAAGTCTAACCTTAACCCTAACACCCCCCCTAATTTAAATATAATTTAAAAACATCTAAATAAAATAACTACAATTAACTGAATTATTTCTATTTAAAACTAAATACTTACCTGTAAAATAAACCATAAGATAGCTACAATATAACTAATAGTTACATTGTAGCTAGCTTATGATTTATTTTTATTTTACTGGCAACTTTGTATTTATTTTAACTAGGTACAATAGTTATTAAATAGTTATTAACTATTTAATAACTACCTAGCTAAAATAAGTACAAAATTACCTGCAAAATAAATCCTAAGTTACAATTACATCTAACACTACACTGTCATTAAACTAATTACCTAAACTACCTACAATTAATTACAATTAAATTCAATAAAGTAAATTACGAAATAAAAATAAATACTAAATTACAGAAAATAAATATTTTTACAAGAAGTTTAAA
Source organism: Bombina bombina (assembly GCF_027579735.1). NCBI lineage: Eukaryota > Metazoa > Chordata > Amphibia > Anura > Bombinatoridae > Bombina > Bombina bombina. Next base: position 829,012,237 of record NC_069500.1, read on the forward strand.
CTAATTACACCTAATCTAAGCCCCCTAATAAAATAAAAAAGCCACCCAAAATAATAAAATGCCCTACCTTATACTAAATTACAAATAGCCCTAAAAAGGGTCTTTTGCAGGGCATTTCCCCAAAGTAAACAGCTCTTTTACCTGTAAAAAAAAATACAATACCCTCCCAACATTACAACCCACCACCCACACACCCCTACTCTAAAACCCACCCAATACCCCCTTAAAAAAAAAAACTAACACTACCCCATTGAAGATCACCCTACCTTGAGCCGTCTTCACCCAGCCGGGCACCAGTGGTCATCCGATCCGTCCAGAAGTCCTCATCCGATGGGCCAGAAGAGGAAATCCAGACCGGCAGAAGTCTTCATCCTATCCGGGCAGAAGAGGACATCTGGACCAGGAGAAGGCTTCATCCAAGCGGCATCTTCTATCTTCATCCATCCGACGAGGAACGGCTCCATCTTTAAGACCTCCGGCACGGAACATCCTTCTAGGCCGACGACTAACGATGAATGAATATTCCTTTAAATGACGTCATCCAAGATGGCGTCCCTCGAATTCTGATTGGCTGATAGGATTCTATCAGCCAATCGAAATTAAAGGTAGGAAAAATCCGATTGGTTGATTTAATCAGCCAATCGGATTTAAGTTCAATCCGATTGGCTGATTGGATAAGCCAATAGAATTGACCTCGCATTCTATTGGCTGATCCAATCAGATTGAACTTCTTTCCTACCTTAATTCCGATTGGCTGATTGGCCAATCGGAATTAAGGTAGGAAAAATCTGATTGAAGTTCAATCTGATTGGATCAGCCAATAGAATGCGAGGTCAATTCTATTGGCTTATCCAATCAGCCAATCGGATTGAACTTAAATCCGATTGGCTGATTAAATCAACCAATCGGATTTTTCCTACCTTTAATTTCGATTGGCTGATAGAATCCTATCAGCCAATCAGAATTCGAGGGACGCCATCTTGGATGACGTCATTTAAAGGAATATTCATTCGCCGTTAGTCGTCGGCCTAGAAGGATGTTCCGCGACGGAGGTCTTCAAGATGGAGCCGTTCCTCGTCGGATGGATGAAGATAGAAGATGCCGCTTGGATGAAGCCTTCTCCCAGTCCAGATGTCCTCTTCTGCCCGGATAGGATGAAGACTTCTGCCAGTCTGGATGTCCTCTTCTGGACGGATCGGATGACCACTGGTGCCCGGCTGGGTGAAGACGGCTCAAGGTAGGGTGATCTTCAATGAGGTAGTGTTAGGTTTTTTTTAAGGGGGTATTGGGTGGGTATTGTATTTTTTTTTGCAGGTAAAAGAGCTTACCTTGGGGCAATGCCCCGCAAAAGGCACTTTTAAGGGCTATTTGTAATTTAGTATAGGGTAGTGCATTTTATTATTTTGGGGGCTTTTATTAGGTGTAATTAGTTTAAACTTCTTGTAAAAAAAATTTTTCTGTAATTTAGTGTTTTTTTTTCATAAATTAGTTTATTGAATTTAATTGTAATTAATTTTAGGTAGTTTAGGTAATTAGTTTAATGATAGTGTAGCGTTAGGTGTAATTGTAACTTAGGTTAGGATTTATTTTACAGGTAATTTTGTATTTATTTTAGCTAGGTATTTATTAAATAGTTAATAACTATTTAATAACTATTGTACCTAGTTAAAATAAATACAAAGTTGCCTGTGAAATAAATATAAATCATAAGCTAGCTACAATGTAACTATTAGTTATATTGTAGCTATCTTAGAGTTTATTTTATTGGTAAGTATTTAGTTTTAAATAGGAATAATTTATTTAATTTTGTTAAATTTATTTTAAATTAAATTATATTTAAGTTAGGGGGGTGTTAGGGTTAGGTTTAGACTTACGTTTAGGGGTTAATCAATTTAATATAGTAGCGGCGACGTTGGGGGTGGCAGATTAGGGGTTAATAAATGTAAGTAGGTGTCGGCGATGTTAGGGCAGGCAGATTAGGAGTTAATAAAATGTAACTAGTGTTTGTGAGGCGGGAGTGCAGCGGTTTAGGGGTTAATACATTTATTAAAGTGGCGGCGATGTCGTCCGGTCGGCAGATTAGGGGTTGATAAGTGTAGGTAGGTGGCAGCGATGTTGGGGGGCGGCAGATTAGGGGTTAATAAATGTAAGTAGGTGTCGGCGATGTTAGGGCAGGCAGATTAGGGGTTAATAAAATGTAACTAGTGTTTGCGAGGCGGGAGTGCACCGGTTTAGGGGTTAATACATTTATTAAAGTGGCGGCGATGTCCGGTCGGCAGATTAGGGGTTGATAAGTGTAGGTAGGTGGCAGCGACGTTGGGGGCGGCAGATTAGGGGTTCATATATATATATATATATAAAATGTAGGTGTCGGCGATGTTAGGGGAGCAGATTAGGGGTTCATAAGTATAATGTAGGTGGCGGCGATGTCCGGTCGGCAGATTAGGGGTTAAAAAAAATTATTAGTGTTTGCGATGTGGGGGGGGGGGGCCTCGGTTTAGGGGTTAATAGGTAGTTTATGGGTGTTAGTGTACTTTGTAGCACTTTAGTTAAGAGCTTTATGTTCCGGCGTTAGCCCATTAAACTCTTAACTATTGACTATTAAATGCGGTAAGAGTCTTGACAGGAGAGGGTGTACCGCTCACTTCTTTCAAGACTCGTAATACCGGCGTTAGGCAAGTCCCATTAAAAAGATAGGATAAGGGGATTTGCGGTAGCCTCGAGTCGCGGAAGAAAAGTGAGTGGTACACCTGTACCTGCCAGACTCGTAATACCAGCGGGCGTAAAAAAGCAGCGTTGGGACCTCTCAACGCTGCTTTTTAAGGCCAACGCCAAACTCGTAATCTAGGCGTATGTTTCTATAACTCAGTCCTCGTCTCCAGATACTCTCCATCCCCTTAACTCTGCTCATTACCTCCTTCTCTCTTCCTCTTTTTTTACCTCCTCACATTCCTGCCTACATGACTTCTCCAGAATGGATCTCTCTGCCTCGCTCCACAAGACTCTACCCTAGTTTTCATAGTTTCAAGCATTCCTTAAAGACTCTACTGTTCAGGGATGCATAGAATACACGTTAATCTTTCTTACCTCAGTTCTTCTGTGTAATCTGTTGACACTCTACAAATAATTGATAATAATAATGATACCAATTACAAAATAGGCCATGACAAGTAAAAACGATTAAACAAATTGTCCACCAAAAAGAACTGAATAAAACAATGCATTGTGACGTACATTTGCCATTTAGACACATTAGGAGCCATTTGTCACATAAGTCCTCAGAACAGTATTTTATTGGAACAGGGGATTCTGGGTAAGGATATCTGTTTGTGAGGCATGTTTTTATTTGAAATCATTCTCTATATTTATTGAAAATGTATGCAAGATATTTGAATACAAAGTTTACAAAACAGATACCAATTCAAAATATTTTTAAAAATGCTTATTTTTTTTAATTATTTTATTTACATAAAACAGCTTTCAGAGTATGTACACAAAAATATATATATCTCATTAAATCTCTTTTTGTGAGAATGCACTTGTATACAGAAATATACACAATTATATATTTTTTTTTAAAAACTCAAGCAAAATAACAATTTCTTAATATGTATTTTAATATATTATTTTTTTAAACATTTCTGTCTAGTTTTAATTTGAAATGCCAGACTTTTATTACAAGAAAAATAATTTTCTACAAACAAAACAAACTGCAATAAATAATTTGCATAAAAATCTCGCTTATATATAAAATAATAATCCAAGGGGATTTGCACTCTCGCTTCAGGGTAAATCACCAAGGTGTCAGGGAACATCAAAAGTCAAATGCAAAGATAAGGATCCGCACTCACTGGACTTTCCAGTAAGTCCAGATCCATTGTGTGTGTATATATATATATATATATATATATATGCTTTCTTGGATCGAACATGATGCTCTTTTGTGAAAGGTGCAATATATTATGGGAAATATCCATTTTACAGACGCAGAAGAGATTACAAATAGTAATGAAAATCCTTTTATCATTCTGATCTGCAAAACGTTTCGGACCAGCTGGAAATGTTAATATTCACACCCACACAAGTACACACATATTTTTCTATTAACATAACTTGGAAAGATATTCTAATATGAAATTAACCTCAATTAAAATCTAAAAAATATATTATCAACACAATAATATTGACAATTATTTCATACATGTCAATAAAAAAAATGCACAAAAACACATTCCATTATGTACATCCTATGTTAGTCTGGTGCAAACAAGAAAATGGAAGTGACACAAACAGATGGATTGGTACAGAAATGTAGTGATGGGGTTAACTAATAATAACATATGATTTATCCGTATAATGTGTATAAAGTCTCATTAACATGAACCCCAACATTTCTCTTTTATGATTCACATAGAGCATGTATTTTATTAACTTTCTAATTTAATTATATTATCAAATTGTCTTCATTCTCTTTGTATCTTTTGTTGGGAAATAAGCTTAGGTGCGTACACTATATAGAAGAAGTTCAAGAACATAATACATTTGCAAGAGCACTAGATGGCAACACTATTTCCTTCAGAAACCTGCCTATGTATCTCTTCAACAAAGAATACCATGGGAACGAAGCAAATCTGATAATAGAACTAAAGTGGAAACTTTTTTAAACTTGTATGTTCTGTCCGAGTCATAAAATAAACTTTTGTAGTTTCATATCCCTTTAAACTACATATGTTATCTGTCATAAAAGAATGAATAAACATTAATTTAATTTAAACAATAGTACAATATTCATTAATTATTTATTTTGCATGCTTTTGCTGTAAAATACCTCTGGAAATTATGTCTGTTCATTGCTCCCTTGAAAAACTGAATCTCATATTCTGTACTTAAAGGGAAGTCTAGTCAAAATTAAACTTTCATAATTCAGATAGAGCAGGCAATTTTAAGCAACTTTTTAATTTACTCATATTATTGCTTTTTCTTCGTTCTCTTGCTACCTTTATTGGAAAAAGCAGAAATGTACAGCTTACAAGCCGGCCCATATTTGTTTCAGCACCTGGATAGCGCTTGCTGATTGGTGACTAGATTTAGCTACCCAATCAGCAAGCGGTAAAAATTGATAAGAGTAAATTAGAATGTTGATTAAAATTGCATGCTCTATCTGAATCATGAAAGTTTAATTTTGAATAGACTATTCCTTTAAGTGTGCTGCAAAATGCTGCAAATTGGCTGAGTCAGCTACTTACTGCAAAGTAATTGGCCTCAATCAAGGAATATAAGATAAATATACTCACCAACGTTTTCAAGTTTATTTTATATATAGCTTTTTCAATCAAATGCTTATTTGCTAATACAGGTATACCCCGCTCATACAGCGGGTTAGGGACCGGAGCCCCGCTGTAAAGTGAAAACCGCCTTAAAGTGAAACAAGGGAGTTTTAGCTTTCTTTTCAGTGTTTAAAATCTTGAAATCATGTTTGAACTGACATATATTAGGTGTGCAATAGTGCTACGTTTAACACTAGCACAGCAAGTATTCAATTAGTATTCAATAAATACTGTACCTGTAAAATAGTGACAATTACTGTAGTAAAATTTGCCAGACTATAGCACTGAGACAAAGATTGCACTGCAATGCTGTTAGAACTAAGCATAACAAAATAGTGCTATTCACTTTTCTCGCAATCTCACGATGATTACAGCACTGTTTCAAAATCCTTGGAGGTTGAACTTCAGCTCCACAAAGCGCTGTATTAGCGAATCGCTGTAAAGTGAGGTATACCTGTATATACTATGCCTACTTAAAAAAATAGTGAGTTTAATGTCCCTTAAAAATCTCCTTTCTCTGGAGCTTGTACAAATAAAAATGCACTAGTGAAACACAGAAATATGTATCTTAGGGGTGGAAGTCGGAGGTAATAAAATAACATGAGATTTTGAAGCTGAGGAGTTAATATGCATCATGTTGTGTTAAAGTAAAAAGGACATTAAATGCCTCTTGATTCTGTAAAAAAAAAAAAAAAAATAAAAAAAAAATTGTGCTTCTCCCACACCACACTCCCTAGAAAGGCAAAAAAGCAAGTTTTTTTAAGATGCAAATACTGCAAATTACATAGCCAATTTGCATTACTTTGAAAACCTAGGTTACAAATTTACTTTTTGGATTCTCTAAGGATCATGGGACAAAGGACAATATTTACACATAAGTAATAGGTGTTCAATTCCACCTTTAATTATTCTATTACATAGAAACATAGAATTTGATAGTAGATGAGAACCAATAAGGACCATCAAGTCTACCCATAGGTATTCCAATCCATCTGTCAGTGTGCCTTTAACTTTAGAAAGAACAGATTTTTAAACAAAAAAAAAGATATTTTATCCTTATGTACACAGAGCTAGCATACTATGCCCAATATGGGATTGCCCTTTTCCATCTAGTAGTGCATTACAAATCTGTATGTATTTGCTAAAAATAAAATATTAATTACAGGGAGTGCTTTGCTGGAGATTTTTCAACATCATGTTAAAAAAAAATTAGTTATCACAACAACCATAAGAAATTCCTATTAACAAAATACATTGCAAGCAATTACAATATGTGATGTTGCCTCACTACATACATAGAGGAAACATATCATTCATTGTACATTAATGCTTGCTTATTAGAAATGTAGTTATCCGAGTGGCATAAGAGGCGGGTGTTGGGCAAGTATTAGCAGCAGCTGTACCCATCTGAGTACCAGAAAATTGTTAATATGAAAAAAGGGCAAAATCACATTCTGGTTATATGGCAGGGCATATTGTAGTATGCAATCAAAACACATAATGTGTATTCATAGTTTACTGCTGGTGCCCTAAATTCATATACTAAAGATACTTGTAGAAAACACTAGGCCAGAAAAGGTCTATAAATTACATTCTAGTTGTAAAAATAATAACTGGTGGGGAATATTGTAGTGTGCTCTAAGTACAGATGTGTAAAATTATACATATAATAACAGATTTAAAAATACTTGATTCCTTTAAAGTTTAACCCGTTAACATTTACAACTGGAATGTGATCTAGCACAAAATGTGTTATTCATTTACGTAGAACTGTAAGGTTTCCAAACAAAAATACACTTTGCTTGTAATTTTCTAAAGACAAGTTAAGTGTTCTAATATTATATGAGGTAAATCTATTTGTTTGCATAGTTTGTAATATTTTAACTACAAAAAAAATATTTTTTGAATATTTCCCAATATTGTTTACTTATTTGGGCCAGATTACAAGTGGAGCACTATTTAGAGCGCTAATTGTTGTCAACTTTTTTGCGCGCGCCGGGTTGCACTTGTATTACGAGTTGAAAGTAAAAAAGTTATAGCACACGCAAACAGCCGAACTTACAATATATACATACACACACACACACGGATATATATATATATATATATATATATATATATATATATATATATATATATATATATATATATATATATATATATATATATATATATATATATAGGTATAGATATATACTGTATGTATACAGATATGTATAGGAAAATCTATTTAAAAATCCATAGAACATTATTATTGGAATGTGAAATATTTACAGTAAATACACAGTATAACACTTTATTAAAAATGAATATTGCATAAATATGCTTTTTCATGTTTTAATCTACTTAACTGCAAAGGGCTCCAATGCACTTATATATGTCTTTATATATGTGTTCATATATATTTATGTGTTTACATGTGCATTTATGTCTGTAAATACATATATACAGTACACATATAAATACATACACACGTATAGACATATATAAATACATGCATATCGATCTTTAGACATGTATGTTTGTATCTCAATGTTAAAGCCCTTTGTCTGCTTTTTTTCTCTCTAACACCTCATATCTTTGAGCCCTTATAACCTTTTTATGCAATATTTTTTTTAAATAATTTTTAGATGATGTTATTATGAGTGTAACTGTACTTTGTAATGTATTTATGTTTTTAGTGAGACTTTTTTTTGCAACAGAGTTAACCATAGCTCTGAGGACGCGCTAACTCGACAATCTTTAACTTGAATTGTGCTCCAGCGATCGTGTTTACTTTCAACTTGTAATACCAGCGCAATTTAACCTGCGCACAAATGATCGCAAAAAAACAATATTGCATGCAAACGTTTGTGCTCCACTCGTAATCTGGCCCTTTTTTTTTTTTCAAAGTCTTGAACCCCCTGAGTAAATATATATGTATGAAAATATATATATATGTATATATATATATATATATATATATATATATATATATATATATATATATATATATATATATATATATATATTTTCATACATACATGCAATAGTTGGTGACAGGAATTTTTTGTCCCTATTCCAAAAACAAGCATATTTGGCAAGGCCTAAATATCCATAAAAATATATCTGCAGGGGGAACTTAAATTCACTCCCCTTAAAGTATTATAACATATGGCAATTTTGAGAGATATATATATATATATATATATATATATATATATATATATATATATATATATATGTTATGGGGATGAAAATGAGATTAATATATTCCTGTCTCCATTACAAAATACTCCTTATTACCTACCTTCTGTAGGTAGGTGAGCAGAAAATATAAACACCACAAGTTCCATAAGTCCACACAAGTCTCATTACATGGACAAACTCATGGTATTTATTTTTAGTTAAACATTTTCAATGTATGTAATGTGGCAATTTTATAGGACACAAACAACCACGTACCGTATCACCATCTTCAAACGTATTAAATATTTTAGTACTTTGCACTTACTATTGATGCACAGATTTTACCACAAGATTATAAAAAGAGGTGAGGTATGATAACTCCCACAGAGTTATTAAATTCACAATAACCTTTAGAATATTGAAAACTGAAATGCATCTATTGAGATGTTAAAATGATTTATGGTTAAGTCACCAAGCAGGAAACCAACATGGCACCTATAACAGAGATCAGCAAATCTTCCTTTATTTTTGCGTTAGACCCCTGTGCATCTCATCTATTATATGAGATTTGCTTCAGTCTTTTTTGTGGTCTATCACAGTTAGGGTACCAAATGTGTATGGCTTCCGTCATTCCTTAATCCTAAAGAGAACTCCTGAAGTTTCAGTATTAACCCAGCTTGTAGGCATACTTTATTTATATATTTATAAACTATCCTCATATATTTCTTGGTAGTAGTCAGCACCATCAGATTAAACTTCAATATTTGCCGCAGAATGCAAAAAAAAAAAAATAATTGAATCCATACTTGAATCTGTCCAGTTTCAGAGTCCGCACTCTGCTATCGCGCACTCTAGTAAAACCCCATCCATTTTGGGGATCCGTTGGTGCTGATCTTCCAATAAAGTGCAATGTTTCTTCTCACATCCATGCGCTCAGCAGCACATTCTGTCCTGGGTTAGGATAAGAGTCTTTTTAATTCCTCTACCAGGCCTTAAAACCAATATGTTTGTTGTGAGGTTGGATCCAATATATCCCTGTAGATATCAGTCAACTCTGTCCAGCAGAGGTGGTGACACAATTCTAAACACCAATGCTGTTCCTGTCATCTCAGGAATCCTTCGACCTGTGAAAAAGAGACAACAATAAACTCATGAGCTGGCTACAGGTTATGTGAGTTCCCTAGAGTGCGTATTTGTGTGTACAGAATATAGCATACACCACTGCTTTTTTTGTAAAAAAAAGGTGCTATACACATTGATTGATATATTATGCTCAGTAACTTTGAGAAAAAAATAAAAATAATATATATATATATATATATATATATATATATATATATATATATATATATATATATATATATATACATACATACACACACACACACCAGTGACGTGCAGTGAGGTCAGACGCTGGTGAGGCACTAGATATGATACGATGGAGAAACACATGTACAGAGGGCCGCAAGTGCCCCCAACAGGGCAGGTTTAAATGATAGCTGGACCAGTGCACAGGTGACATAATCAGGTAATGGGTGAGAGCAAGTTAGTAACCACTGAGTTACTGATCAGCTGATTACTTCACCTGTGCACTGATTCAGCTATAATGAAAGCCTGGCCTGTTGGGGGTACTTGAGGACCATTGTTGAGAAACACTGCACTAAAGCACCAGCTCATCGGAAATATATTGATTACCTGGAAAATAAAGCACACATACTCTGCTCACTGACACCCACACACACTCTGCTCACATACACACTCACACAATTCTGTGGCACAGTGCCAGTTACTAAGCAATTAGAATGATACACAATCTCTTCTCTACTCACTACTGTATTGTAAAAATAGAAATAATTTACCATACAAGTTTTATACAAAGGACAAGTTATCAATACTGCCAACACAGCTGCTGCTGCAATATGGTGTTCAAGAAACGCATGTGCACATCCCACTTAGGTATGCTCTTCAACAAAGGACATCAAAGGATACCAAAAGAATGAAGTACATAATAAAAGTAAAATAGAAAGTTTATTTATTTATTTTTTGTGTGCAATTTCTATCTGAATGATGGAAATGTAATTATGACTTTCATGTTCCTTTCAAAAACTAATTTGATTTGCTGACATGGGGCCAGTAACAGTTGATGCTAATTCTCAAAATATAAATAACTAGAAAAGTCTATTAAAATAGCATGCTCTACCTCAATCATGAAAGTTTAATTTTAACTGTCTCCCTTTGACTATGTGTTTAACCAGTTACTTTACAGTGGCATTATTTCTAAAAACATTTAACTGCCATAATTACATATATTTTTTAAATGACTCATTATCTCCTTTTTTATTAATATAAACTGGAGTAAAAGCAGCACATATTAAAAACACAATGCAACAGCTTTCAATTGATTTGTGAATTACAAGTTAACAGCAGTCTTTAAATAAATGGAGACACAGAGAAAAATAAAAACAGATACTGCATCCTCTGACTTAACAGACATAACATATATGGAGTTTGTACCTAATGAAATCAAATAACCATGAAAAAGGGAGGCTTAGCAATATTCAATGTCAAAAACTTTAGTTTAATTAATATGGACACTGCACACTTAACTTCAAACTCTGGGTTTTAAATTATGGATTTAAATTTGAATTGACCCTTTGACTTCCTGTCAGTATTGGGTTATGTTCACTTACTGCCCCCCTGTTAATGAGCTGTGTCTGAGCACAATGTGTGAATCACAAGAGATGTAGAATACTACTTTACTCTTCTGCTTGGTGTCATCTGTTCTTAGGTTACCTCAGCTTCCAGTTGTATCACATGACCCTGTTCACTGCAGCCTCCTTCTGATTAATCTATATATCCTTCACTTGCTAGGAGGCATCAAGAGGGGTGCCTCCTATTGGTCCCAATTTTTGCTGCTAATATATTGACAGAACACAGGTGGCGCTGCAGCACAGCTTTTCCTTTGACTCATGTACTGCAATGGAGAGAAGCATCCCTGTACCTGCCTCTTCATAGCATTACATGGGGGGGAATATATATTTTTTTTACTTTTTCTTTTTTGTTTTAATTAAAATTTAATTAAGCTTTGGCCACATATGGCAGGGTAGGCACTGCCTCCCCTGCCTCTTATGAGTGCACGTCCCTGACACACACACCATCAGGCCTAGAGCTCACAGTGAACATAAGGTACAGAGGTGCCCAACAAGTATTCCACAAATCCAACATAAAGAAAGGCACTCTCCGGATTTAACAGCGGGTAATTGTAATCCCAAGTGATTTGGGATTAAAATTACCCGCTGTTAAATCCGGAGAGTGCCTTCCTTTATTTTGAATCTATATGTAGGTATAGATATATACCGAGATATACAGGAATATATATTTAAAAATACTTAAAACATATTCCCCTACGTGAAAGAATATTTAGACATAATTATGTATCATACATAATGTATGTATCTCTATGGAGCCTTTTTTTCTAAAATCTGAGACCTCATATCTTTGAGCCCTTATAACTTTTTATATAAATTAGTTTTATTTAAAATAATTTTTATTAGATAGTGATATTATGAGTGTAACCGTTTTTTAAATGTATTTTTGATGTCTTTTGTGCAACTTTTTTGTCTCGCATAACAGTTAACCAGAGCTAACGCGCATTAAATTCAATTTCACTCGAGCAAACGTGTTTACTCTAAACCTGTAATACGAGCCCTACTTCCGACGCACACAAACCCTTTTTGCTTGTGCACCACTTTTAATCTAGACCTTAGTGTGTATGATATTTGTGAATATATATATATATATATATATATATATATATATTTTTTTTTTATTTTTTTTTTTTTTTCATCCTGTGTGTGCTTTGTATGTTTGTGGTATACAATGCATGCACATTGTGTGAAGTGTGTATTTTTTGTGTAAGTGTGTATACAGACAGATTGTATACACTGGGATTATGTATAGTATTTGTCTAGTCTCAGACAGGAATTTACATTATGTAGAAAAACCGGAATCTGAAGAATGCAGAGATGAACCTAGTTTACACACAGTACAGAGTGCGTGAAAATAATGTTTTGAACATGAGCACGTATGTGTGTGTGTGTGTGTGTTTTGGTCTTTGTGTATGTGGGTATATTACTTGTGTGCACTGAAGAGGTTGTCTATATGTGCTCTTGCTATAATGAATTCAGTGTCCCCAGGCAAGGACACGGCTAAAGACATATTGACATCATACGTGTGCGCACACAATGCCAAGAAAAATGAGGTAAATGTCACTTGACAGACCTGTCTGGTTTGCACCTCACCCTCCTATCTACGATAAAGATGTAGAAATATGTGGTTTTACCTACTTTGTTAAATAGTGCAAAAATATCTGGTGATATTGGCCTAGAAACACAATGCATTGAAGGAGCACTGTGGTGAAGAACATGGTCTAAATCTGCTAAAAAAAATATTTTTCTCATGGAAAAAAATTTAATAAATTTAAAAAGCAGTTTACTTTGAAAGTAAAAAGTGCAGCTAGGCCTTAAACATACTTTATACTAATTAGTTCCAATGCTTATAGTTATGCTATACATAGATGCAAACTCTGCTGTCATAGAGTGTCTGTAGAAGTCTATGGCAGCAGTGTTTGTACCTATGCATAACATTGATATAAACCTTGTTGCAAACACTACTGCCAGATGGCTAAAGATACGTGCACGCTCCTGAGTTCACCTAGGATTACTAACAAAGGATACCAAGAGAAGTATGCAATTGATGACAGAAATAAACTGGAAAGTTGCTTAAAATTGTATGCTTGGTCCAATGCATTTAAGTTTACTTTTGACTTTACTGTCCCTTTAAATTGTAGTTATTTTAAAGGGACATTACGGTCAAAATTTAAATGCACATAGATTACATGTTTGAATAGAAACATATTTACAATACACATTTATTGGCAAGAATACTTCTAGTAAAAGTTATCACTGTTTTTGTGGTAACATTTTTCTCTGCACATGCATGTAAAGCATAGCTAGATATTGTCACTGCACCCACATTTTAAATACTGCGGCTGCTCAGAGCACCACTGGGGCTTGTATTACGTCAGCAATTAACAAATTGAGTAATTACCAGATGGTACAAGCACCTTAGGCTCTCTGATTAAGTGCTGTGTTTAAAATGCTGGTGCACGGTGCATACTTAAAGGGACAGTCTACACCAGAATTTTTATTGTTTAAAAAGATAGATAATCCCTTTATTACCCATTCCCTAGTTTTACATAACCAACACTGTTATATTAATACACTTTTATCCTCTGTGATTACCTTGTATCTAAGCCTCTGCAAACTGCCCCCTTATTTCAGTTCTTTTGACAGACATCCATTTTAGCCAATTAGAGCTGGCTCACTGGAACTCCATGTGCGTGAGCACAGTGTTATCTATATGACACACATGAACTAACACCCTCTAGTGGTTAAAAAACTGTCAAAATGTCCTGAGAGAAGAGGCGGCTTTCAAGGGCTTAGAAATTAGCATAGGAACCTCCTATGTTTAGCTTTCAATTAAGAATACCAAGAGAACAAAGCAAAATTGGTGATAAAAGTAAATTGGAAAATGGTTTAAAATTACATTCTCTATCTGAATCATGAAAGTTTATTTTGGACTAGACTGTCCCTTTAAATTTGAAACAGCTCTAGCTTTTCTTAGAAGCATTATGCTAATACTTGCATATTACAAAAATGCTTCTATTCAAAACTGAAATGCATCCATGTGGATTCCAATTTTAGCTGGAATGTCCCTTTAAAATATCTGACACACACCTATCTAAACATAGATATACAAACAGTTAGAAGAAATAACTATACACAGCACATATTTTCCTCCTTATACAGGACTAAATTACTGACCCTTGGGTAGCATCTTCTTTTGGCCATGCTCCCATGATATTAAGCTGGTTCTCCAGCTCAATGATTCGTAGCCCAATGTATCCTGAGGAGATTAGCAAAATGGCAACTCTGTGGAAGCAAACAACACTTATTGGGTGTGGAAAATAAAGGACAGAGGAGAAACACTGCATTGTTATACCCAAAACTATAAACCCTGTTTGCAGTAAAGGTGAGTACTTACAACAGCATATAGATGATAAGCAGGATGTTCACCGCACTTGGCCGCGCCCAATGTGTACGATTAGTATCATCACTAGCCAGCTTCTCTTGACAGATGTCCCCTGAGATAAAATTATAACAGAACATTATTCTTTTGCAACAGTGTGACCCTTGTGTGTGGGCGCATATCTAGATAGAATGATAGATAGAGACAAGCAACAAATGGGCTAGGGACGAAGAGTAGATGATGTTTATTAATGAGGTGGATAGTGAGCTAAAATTCGCTAGTGACAACTCACCATTACCATAGGATCCCAGACTGAGACCGTCCACTTCACTGGCACTGAATCGTAACCGGCTCTGCTCTTTTAACGGGCCCTCTGAAGATAGAGAAACATAGAAACAATCATTTTGATTGTAGAAAAGAAACAGAAAGTCCATCAAGTATGCACATATATTTTTAAGTTTAAGCTTAAATACATTTTTGGCCTAGCTTTATACATATCACAGGCAATCTTAAACTCTAACAGTGTTAATCCTTAACAAAATTGGAAGCCTATTCCATGAAAGAGAGGGCGTATAAGTGGAGGGTGTGTACGTGTCAGTTGCCAAATATCTGTTCAACAGTCCTAGTTAGTAAGAACATGTGTTAAAGGATGGCCAACTGGCGTCTCTCATCCCTAGTTTTTGTGGCCCCTTTGAATAGGTGTAGCTACTTAGAAAATAAAGTATTATTTGTGCTTTTAATAGCCAAAAATGTATATGTGGACCTTAAAGATTCAAAAATATTGATCTGTGGGCCTCATGTGAAGGAAGAATTATGCCATCCATTAAGCCAAGCAGAAAACAGAGCCCAATTGTCAAATTGTATTTATGTGTCTGCAATAGTGTTTCCTCACTCACCTGGAGCGATGCTATTAAGCACCACACTGTCTGATTCATTTAGATTTAACTCCAGATCTGAGTGACTTGAATTCTGCAATAAAATCAGGTGTAATTAGACTAGATGATAGAGACATGGAAAACTGAACTAGTAAGTCTGACACTAAAACAAAGCATAGAGCAAAATACATGCTTGGTATATCAGTGATTTTACCCACAGTCTCCAGCCACCCATAAACCTCCCAATGGTCAAATGAATCTTACTAGAATTTTGCAGTTCTGTTCAGAAGCTGGATCTGCAGTTGAGGACATGGGGGTACTGCAAGCACTGCCATCCTGAAAGAAAGAATTTGTAGAATGTAAAAATAAATATATATATATATATATATATATATATATATATATATATATATATTATATATAAATTAACAAGAAGAAAAGAGTGAACTGAAATTATATGTGCAAAATAATGAAATTTCCAATTTCTATTATCAAATTTTCACCATTCTCTTGGTATCCTTCTAAGAAGATAATACTTAGGTAGGCTCATAGGAGCTCAGGAACGCAAACATGTCTTAAAAACACAATGGCAGCAGTGTTTGCAACAATATTTGTATTAATGTTATACTATGTTACAAATACTGCTACCCTAGAGAGCTTAAAGGGACATGAAACGCTTCAATTTACTTCTATTATCTAATTTGCTTCATTTTAATTTTCCTTTGCTGAAGGCACAGCAATGCTTGTAGGTGAGACAGTAACATGGAGGCATTCACGTGCAGCCACCAATCAGCAGCTCCTGCACCTACCTATGTATGCTTTCCAACAAAGAATACTAAGAAAACTAAACAAATGAAGTAATAGAAGTAAATTGGAAACTGTTTAAAATTGCGTGCTCTATCTGAATCATGAAAGACAAAAATTGCATTTCATGTTCCTTTTAATTTACATTCTGAACTCTTATGAGTTGACCTAGATTTACTCTTCAGCAAAAGATAAGAGAAAAAAGCAAACTTGATCATAGAAGTAAATTGGAATGCTTGGTCTGAATCATAAAATTTAAATGTGATTTCCCTGTCCCTTTAATTACTCATATTCATTGTTAAATAACTGTGCTATTTGCTTGCTTCTCTTACACATCTTCATTTTGTGCTCAAGTGGTTTACAATGATATTTTATTAAAGCCGTCAAAGGGTGTCATTTCTATTTCTTAAGAGCTTGCCGTGTCAATTTATTTTTAATTAAAGTTGTCTAATTTAACTTTTTTTCCCAATCACATTCAAATTCATTAGAGCTGAATTTGTTTGAATTGGTTAAAGGGACACTCAAGTCAAACTGAAACTTCATGATCCAGATACAGCATGCAATTTTAAACAACTTTCCAATTTACTTCCATTAACAAAATGTGCACAGTCTTTTTATATTTACACTTTTTGAGTCACCAGCTCCTACTGAGCATGTGCAAGAATTCACAGAATCTACGTATATGCATTTGTGATTGGCTGATTGCTGTCACATGATACAAGGGGGAGTGGAAATAGACATAACTTATTTATTTATCAAAAATCTACTCCTCATTTGAAGTTCAGACTAAGTGCTAGTGCATTGTCTTCTTATCATGCATTTGTTGATTATGCAAATCTACAGTGTTGACTGGGCCTGAGCTATAGTTACGTTTACAATAAATCTAGAATATCCCGTTTTTTCTACCAATGCTTATAAATGTAAAAGAAACAGACTTCTTACAAACCAATGCCTTTTCCAGTAATTGATTCAGTGGTGATGAGAAGTGTTTGAATAGTCCCCCGCCCCCGCTATATTAATAATATAACTTCATGGTATGTATGTTGTTAACTGTTATCTATCATTTTGTATAATTTGAGTATTTCAGAAAATGTTTAACATTTTAAATAATGTGATTGAATGACTTACGTATGTATTTATTTAATTATTTATTTTTTAAAATAATAATTTATATTTATAGGAGTGGTACCTGTTCAAAAACATCAAATTTTTAAAAAATAAATAAATACATAAATTATAGATAGAGATAAATAGGATAGATAGATAGATAGAGATAGATAATCTGGGGATCTGAACTATTCTCCAATATTTTTAAAATCTTATTAAAATTGTATTGTCCCCACACTAAAATAATTCTCTAAAACACAATTAATATAAAATCTATAAAATTCTTTATTTTATACACACAAATCACCCAGATGCTAAATCTTAATAATTTAAACCCCACCTATAGTGTGTGTTCCAATGTGTACAAGATAATTATTGCTGTGTCAATTTTTTTATTTTTATTAAAATGGTCTATTTTGACTTTTTTTCAATCACATTCAAATTCATTAGAACTGAATTTGTTTGAATTGGTTAAGCTGCCTGAGTTACAATTAAGTCTAGAATCTAAATCTAGAATATCCATTTTTTCAACTAACGCTGGAAAATGTAAATTAAACTTCTCAGACCAATGCCTTTTCCAGTAATTGATTCAGTGGTGATGAGAAGTGTTTAAATAGCCCCCCCCCCCACACACACTATACATTCATGGTATGTATGTAGTTAACTCTTTCCTATCATTTTGAATAATTTGATAAATATTTCAGAGTATTTCTGAAAATGTTTCAAACTTTAAAAAAAAATGTGATTGAATGACGTATTTAATTAAAAAAAATGTTTAAATAAGAGTTTATATTTATAGGAGTGGTACCTTTTAAAAACATGAAATGTTTAATATAAATATATTAATTATAGATAGACTTCTAATGTAAAATGCTAAATAATGTCAAAATTATAAATAATTATTTATTTTGGTCCATTTTCTTATAATTTAAGTCTGAAATGTATGTTTTTCAGTTATGAGATCTGGAGGTGCACACTACAAACTTCAAAAGGCTAATCATGTTACATATCTCTGCATAATTGGCCCAAGCAGAAAGAATAGATAAGATGCTTTAAAACAGTGCCATTTTTATAATGTAATACAAAATTACTATGACTAGTCTTATCTACTTCAGTAAAAAATCTAGAAAGGTGGCCCCAAATAAGGCAAGTGAAGGTGGAGTTTTGCATTTGATATATAGTTGCAGCAAACAATATTTTAGTATATCTTTGACACTAAGGGGCCGGTTTAACATACCTCGAATGGTGCCTAATGCACCTGTTTCCGCACGAGCCTTCAGGTTCGCCAGAAACAGGAGTTAAGAAGCAACGGTCTTAAGACTGTTGCTCCTTAACTTGTTCTCTGCCTCTTAGGCTGCAGACATCAATCCGCTTGATCGAATACGATTGGGTTGATTGACACCCCCTGCTAGCAGCCGATTGTCCGTGAATCTGCAGGGGGCGGCATTGCACAAGCATTTCACCAGAACTGCTTGTGCAATGTTAAATGCCGACAGCGTTTGCTGTCAGCATTTAGCGATGCAGGGCGGACATGATTCGCTATGGCATATCATGTCCGCCTGGGGTATGATAAATCTACCCCTAAGCATGTAGATTAATTTATTGCACAAAAGTGTTGAAATTGCAAAGTGTTTTATGTGCTTTCAAATTAAGTTTTATGTTTGCATCGTTTGCAGTTTTGCCTGAATATGTCCTTCTTAACCAAGTATTGTCAACAAATTTACTCTTAAATTTATTTTCTTTAATGAAAGCCAATTGCTCTTAGAATTAAATTGATGAGAAAGTTATTCACTCTTCTCAAATTAGCACAACAGAAACTGCCCACAAACTAAGGGAAAATAAGAACGGAAAAATGCAAATATAATGCATTTTAGAAACAATGTGCATCCCTACAGAAAGAAAGGTTAGGATAGCTACAACCCTGGAGGAGCTGATAAAATCATATTAAAAAGGCCATTATGTTTTACTATGTATATTTATATACAGCTTGAAGCATTCCATATCTCATATATATATATATATATATATATATATATATATATATATATATATATATATATATATATATATATATATATATATATATATATATATAAAACAAACAGTAATCTAATGTAAGAATATTAAATGCACATACCTGCAGGTGGGTACACACAGCACGCACAGCTTGGTAGCAAAGCTCCCTATTCCTCAGAGATCCAAATAAATACTAAGAAAGTAAAATGGAGAGAAAATAAAAATACAAATTAATTTATTTATCCATCAATCTCTCAGTTTGTCTGTCTGTATACATACACATAAGGACTGTATTTGGATTCACAGAAAAAAAAAGAATTTTGGGATTAAAATACTTTTGATATCATGAATAAAGGCAGCTTTGTAAAAAAAAAAATTATTGCTTTTTCGGAAATCCATACATGGGACGAAACACAGATGGTACCAGCCGAGTTATTGAATTTTCTACAGAAAACTTTGGAAGATTTGTTATGTAACTTACAGATAGAATTCAATAGCGCTCACATGGGAAGCAACACAGTGCATATAATGCATTATTTCCATTCCAATAGTTGTGTATAAAACTGTTTTTTAAATTACATGTATAGTTCTTGTAAATTATAATTAACTTCCCACAGCGTACTCTTAACTTGCCCCAATATTTTTTTTTTAAGATGGATGAAGATCACTCAATTTCTTTCATGGATAGTGCACAACTAGACTGTGGGATAGAAGCTCATTGGCTAATCAAGAGTATTCCCTTAGCTCTATTGGTGGAAAATGACATGCACAACAAGCATAAGAAAGATAGACAGACAGACAGACAGACAGACAATAGATAGATAGCTAGATAGATAATAGACATATAGATAATAGACAGATAGATAGAAGATAGACATATAGATAGATAGATTATAGACATATAGATAGATAGATAGATAGATAATAGACATATAGATAATAGACAGATAGATAGAAGATAGACATATAGATAGATTATAGACATATAGATAGATAGATTAGTGCTGCGGAATCTGTTGGCGCTCTACAAATACCTGATGATAATAATAATAATAATAATAATAATAATAGTTAGATAGATGTAATAAGTTAATAATGTTAAAAGCCTGGTATATCTAAGGGGACAGTGAAGTTTGAGCAGGGCCTGGTGCACTATATTCTTCTTTGATCTTATTATAGTTTTTATGTCTACAAAAAGTAGTTTAGCACTAATGCCATCACTTTTCTGGTGCACTAGCTCAATATCTCATCCACACTCACCTTGTCCCCGTCCACAGTTCTCACACTCAGAGCGTTGGGCACTAGAAGAGCGGTGTTTGCTTTCTTAAGAATAGTCACAGAGCTGATGGGGATAAGAACCTGCAGGAAGCAAACAGGAGGTGAATGCAAAGACTTTTTATTTCTCGTTCCTGCCATATGTTTCTGCTTTTCCTCTGTTGCCCTTATCTCACCTTGATCTCTTTGCGCAGCATGATGCAGAAAAACCCTATGTAGTTGGAAGATATATAGAGCCGTCCCTGGTACAGAACCTCTTTTTGGAGGGCACATGTGAAGCCTGTATGCAAACAAAAAAGTAGGGGACACAGAAGCTGAGTATCAAGGTCAAAACATTTCTATGATCTCTCTCTATTTCAATCACTTTTGGCTGGGTTGAAGGGATTTTAAACAGTTAATACAAGTTAATGGAAAAAGAAGCGCTCTACCAGAAACAGCTCAGTAGCTTGATTTATAGCGAGCTACCACCTAGGGGCAGCCTCTTTTAGCCCAATTGTGCTTTTCACAGAGGAAAACTTTCCTGAAGTATATCAGTCTGATCCAGCCGAGCAAGGTCAGCCCTGCCCCGAAATACCAGGTGATTCTCCTCTGAACAAGGAACATGACAACCCCAGATGGTCTTTCAGCTTCCTTTGGGCCATGTCAGTGAGGTGCAGCCTTATCCCTCTAAGCA